>NC_071096.1:40173683-40490350 GCF_027358695.1 Spea bombifrons | reverse complement strand
CCTGTTACACACTGTTACTGTCTGTTACACTCTCTTACACTCTGCTACTGTCTCTTACACTCTGTTACTGTCTCTTACACTCTGCTACTGTCTCTTACACTCTGTTACTGTCTCTTTCACTCTGCTACTGTCTCCTATACTCTGTTACTGTCTCCTATACTCTGTTACACCCTCTTACACACTGTTGCTGTCTCTTACACTCTCTTACTCTCTGTTACTGTCACTTACACTCTTCTACTGTCTCTTACACTCTGTTACTGTCTATTTCACGCTGCTACTGTCTCTTACACTCTGCTACTATCTCTTACGCTCTGTTACTGTCTCTTACACTCTACTACACTGTCATACACTCTGTTACTGTATCTTACACTCTGTTACTGTCTCGTACACTCTGTTACTGTCTCTTACACTCTGTTACTGTCTCCTATACTCTGTTACTGTCTTTTACACTCTGTTACTGTCTCCTATACTCTGTTACTGTCTCCTATACTCTGTTACACTCTCTTACACTCTGCTGCTGTCTCATATACTCTGTTACTGTCTCTTACACTATGTTACTGTCTCTTACACTCTCTTACCCTCTCCTACACTCTGCTACTGTCTCTTACACCCTCTTACACTCTGTTACTGTCTCTTACACTCTCTTACACGCTGTTACACCCTCTTACACACTGTTACTGTTTCTTACCCTCTGTTACTGTCTCTTACACTCTGCTACTGTCTCCTACACTCTGTTACTGTCTCTTTCACTCTGCTACTGTCTCTTACACTCTGCTACTATCTCTTACGCTCTGTTACTGTCTCTTACACTCTACTACACTGTCATACACTCTGTTACTGTATCTTACACTCTGTTACTGTCTCTTACACTCTGTTACTGTCTCCTATACTCTGTTACTGTCTCCTATACTCTGTTACTGTCTCCTATACTCTGTTACTGTCTCTTACACTCTGTTACTGTCTCCTATACTCTGTTACTGTCTCCTATACTCTGTTACACTCTCTTACACTCTGTTACACCCTCTTACACACTGTTACTGTCTCTTACACTCTCTTACACTCTGCTACTGTCTCTTACATTCTGTTACTGTCACTTACACTCTGCTACTGTCTCTTACACTCTGTTACTGTCTATTTCACTCTGCTACTGTCTCTTACACTCTGCTACTATCTCTTACGCTCTGTTACTGTCTCTTACACTCTACTACACTGTCATACATTCTGTTACTGTATCTTACACTCTGTTACTGTCTCGTACACTCTGTTACTGTCTCTTACACTCTTTTACTGTCTCCTATACTCTGTTACTGTCTCTTACACTCTGTTACTGTCTCCTATACTCTGTTACTGTCTCCTATACTCTGTTACACTCTCTTACACTCTGCTGCTGTCTCATATACTCTGTTACTGTATCTTACACTCTGTTACTGTCTCGTACACTCTGTTACTGTCTCTTACACTCTGTTACTGTCTCCTATACTCTGTTACTGTCTTTTACACTCTGTTACTGTCTCCTATACTCTGTTACTGTCTCCTATACTCTGTTACACTCTCTTACACTCTGCTGCTGTCTCATATACTCTGTTACTGTCTCTTACACTATGTTACTGTCTCTTACACTCTCTTACCCTCTCCTACACTCTGCTACTGTCTCTTACACCCTCTTACACTCTGTTACTGTCTCTTACACTCTCTTACACTCTGTTACACTCTCTTACACCCTCTTACACACTGTTACTGTCTCTTACCCTCTGTTACTGTCTCTTACACTCTGCTACTGTCTCCTACACTCTGTTACTGTCTCTTTCACTCTGCTACTGTCTCTTACACTCTGCTACTATCTCTTACGCTCTGTTACTGTCTTTTACACTCTACTACACTGTCATACACTCTGTTACTGTATCTTACACTCTGTTACTGTCTCTTACACTCTGTTACTGTCTCCTATACTCTGTTACTGTCTCCTATACTCTGTTACTGTCTCTTACACTCTGTTACTGTCTCCTATACTCTGTTACTGTCTCCTATACTCTGTTACACTCTCTTACACTCTGTTACACCCTCTTACACACTGTTACTGTCTCTTACACTCTGTTACTGTCTATTTCACTCTGCTACTGTCTCTTACACTCTGCTACTATCTCTTACGCTCTGTTACTGTCTCTTACACTCTACTACACTGTCATATACTCTGTTACTGTATCTTACACTCTGTTACTGTCTCGTACACTCTGTTACTGTCTCTTACACTCTGTTACTGTCTCCTATACTCTGTTACTGTCTCCTATACTCTGTTACTGTCTCTTACACTCTGTTACTGTCTCCTATACTCTGTTACTGTCTCCTATACTCTGTTACACTCTCTTACACTCTGTTACACCCTCTTACACACTGTTACTGTCTCTTACACTCTGCTACTGTCACTTACATTCTGTTACTGTCACTTACACTCTGTTACTGTCTCTTACACTCTGTTATTGTCTATTTCACTCTGCTACTGTCTCTTACACTCTGCTACTATCTCTTACGCTGTGTTACTGTCTCTTACACTCTACTACACTGTCATACACTCTGTTACTGTATCTTACACTCTGTTACTGTCTAGTACACTCTGTTACTGTCTCTTACACTCTGCTACTATCTCTTACGCTCTGTTACTGTCTCTTACACTCTACTACACTGTCATACACTCTGTTACTGTATCTTACACTCTGTTACTGTCTCGTACACTCTGTTACTGTCTCTTACACTCTGTTACTGCCTCCTTTACTCTGTTACTGTCTCCTATACTCTGTTACTGTCTCTTACACTCTGTTACTGTCTCTTACACTCTGTTACTGTCTCCTATACTCTGTTACTGTCTCCTATACTCTGTTACACTCTCTTACACTCTGTTACACCCTCTTACACACTGTTACTGTCTCTTACATTCTGTTACTGTCACTTACACTCTGCTACTGTCTCTTACACTCTGTTACTGTCTATTTCACTCTGCTACTGTCTCTTACCCTCTGTTACTGTCTCTTACACTCTGCTACTGTCTCCTACACTCTGTTACTGTCTCTTTCACTCTGCTACTGTCTCTTACACTCTGCTACTATCTCTTACGCTCTGTTACTGTCTCTTACACTCTACTACACTGTCATACACTCTGTTACTGTATCTTACACTCTGTTACTGTCTCGTACACTCTGTTACTGTCTCTTACACTCTGTTACTGCCTCCTATACTCTGTTACTGTCTCCTATACTCTGTTACTGTCTCTTACACTCTGTTACTGTCTCCTATACTCTGTTACTGTCTCCTATACTCTGTTACACTCTCTTACACTCTGTTACACCCTCTTACACACTGTTACTGTCTCTTACACTCTGCTACTGTCTCTTACATTCTGTTACTGTCACTTACACTCTGCTACTGTCTCTTACACTCTGTTACTGTCTCTTACACTCTGTTACTGTCTCTTGCACTCTGTTACTGTCTCCTATACTCTGTTACACTCTCTTACACTCTGTTACACCCTCTTACACACTGTTACTGTCTCTTACACTCTCTTACACTCTGCTACTGTCTCTTACATTCTGTTACTGTCACTTACACTATGCTACTGTCTCTTACACTCTGTTACTGTCTATTTCACTCTGCTACTGTCTCTTACCCTCTGTTACTGTCTCTTACACTCTGCTACTGTCTCCTACACTCTGTTACTGTCTCTTTCACTCTGCTACTGTCTCTTACACTCTGCTACTATCTCTTACGCTCTGTTACTGTCTCTTACACTCTACTACACTGTCATACACTCTGTTACTGTATCTTACACTCTGTTACTGTCTCGTACACTCTGTTACTGTCTCCTTTACTCTGTTACTGTCTCCTATACTCTGTTACTGTCTCCTATACTCTGTTACACTCTCTTACACTCTGTTACACCCTCTTACACACTGTTACTGTCTCTTACACTCTCTTACACTCTGCTACTGTCTCTTACATTCTGTTACTGTCACTTACACTCTGCTACTGTCTCTTACACTCTGTTACTGTCTCTTACCCTCTGTTACTGTCTCTTACACTCTGCTACTGTCTCCTACACTCTGTTACTGTCTCTTTCACTCTGCTACTGTCTCTTACACTCTGCTACTATCTCTTATGCTCTGTTACTGTCTCTTACACTCTACTACACTGTCATACACTCTGTTACTGTATCTTACACTCTGTTACTGTCTCCTATACTCTGTTACTGTCTCATATACTCTGTTACACTCTCTTACACTCTGTTACACCCTCTTACACACTGTTACTGTCTCTTACACTCTCTTACACTCTGCTACTGTCTCTTACATTCTGTTACTGTCACTTACACTCTGCTACTGTCTCTTACACTCTGTTACTGTCTATTTCACTCTGCTACTGTCTCTAACACTCTGCTACTATCTCTTACGCTCCGTTACTGTCTCTTACACTCTACTACACTGTCATACACTCTGTTACTGTATCTTACACTCTGTTACTGTCTCTTACACTCTTTTACTGTCTCCTATACTCTGTTACTGTCTCCTATACTCTGTTACACTCTCTTACACTCTGCTGCTGTCTCATATACTCTGTTACTGTATCTTACACTCTGTTACTGTCTCGTACACTCTGTTACTGTCTCTTACACTCTGTTACTGTCTCCTATACTCTGTTACTGTCTCCTATACTCTGTTACACTCTCTTACACTCTGCTGCTGTCTCATATACTCTGTTACTGTCTCTTACACTATGTTACTGTCTCTTACACTCTCTTACCCTCTCCTACACTCTGCTACTGTCTCTTACACCCTCTTACACTCTGTTACTGTCTCTTGCACTCTCTTACACTCTGTAACACTCTCTTACACGCTGTTACACCCTCTTACACACTGTTACTGTCTCTTACACTCTCTTACACTCTGCTACTGTCTCTTACCCTCTGTTACTGTCTCTTACACTCTGTTACTGTCTCTTACACTCTGCTACTGTCTCCTACACTCTGTTACTGTCTCTTTCACTCTGCTACTGTCTCTTACACACTGCTACTATCTCTTACGCTCTGTTACTGTCTCTTACACTCTACTACACTGTCATACACTCTGTTACTGTATCATACACTCTGTTACTGTCTCGTACACTCTGTTACTGTCTCCTATACTCTGTTACTGTCTCTTACACTCTGTTACTGTCTCCTATACTCTGTTACTGTCTCCTATACTCTGTTACACTCTCTTACACTCTGTTACACCCTCTTACACACTTGTTACTGTCTCTTACACTCTGTTACTGTCTATTTCACTCTGCTACTGTCTCTTACACTCTGCTACTATCTCTTACGCTCTGTTACTGTCTCTTACACTCTACTACACTGTCATACACTCTGTTACTGTATCTTACACTCTGTTACTGTCTCTTACACTCTGTTACTGTCTCCTATACTCTGTTACTGTCTCAGATACTCTGTTACACTCTCTTACACTCTGTTACACCCTCTTACACACTGTTACTGTCTCTTACACTCTCTTACACTCTGCTACTGTCTCTTACATTCTGTTACTGTCACTTACACTCTGCTACTGTCTCTTACACTCTGTTACTGTCTATTTCACTCTGCTACTGTCTCTTACACTCTGCTACTATCTCTTACGCTCCGTTACTGTCTCTTACACTCTACTACACTGTCATACACTCTGTTACTGTATCTTACACTCTGTTACTGTCTAGTACACTCTGTTACTGTCTCTTACACTCTTTTACTGTCTCCTATACTCTGTTACTGTCTCCTATACTCTGTTACACTCTCTTATACTCTGCTGCTGTCTCATATACTCTGTTACTGTATCTTACACTCTGTTACTGTCTCGTACACTCTGTTACTGTCTCTTACACTCTGTTACTGTCTCCTATACTCTGTTACTGTCTTTTACACTCTGTTACTGTCTCCTATACTCTGTTACTGTCTCCTATACTCTGTTACACTCTCTTACACTCTGCTGCTGTCTCATATACTCTGTTACTGTCTCTTACACTATGTTACTGTCTCTTACACTCTCTTACCCTCTCCTACACTCTGCTACTGTCTCTTACACCCTCTTACACTCTGTTACTGTCTCTTGCACTCTCTTACACTCTGTAACACTCTCTTACACGCTGTTACACCCTCTTACACACTGTTACTGTCTCTTACACTCTCTTACACTCTGCTACTATCTCTTACCCTCTGTTACTGTCTCTTACACTCTGCTACTGTCTCCTACACTCTGTTACTGTCTCTTTCACTCTGCTACTGTCTCTTACACACTGCTACTATCTCTTACGCTCTGTTACTGTCTCTTAGACTCTACTACACTGTCATACACTCTGTTACTGTATCTTACACTCTGTTACTGTCTCGTACACTCTGTTACTGTCTCTTACACTCTGTTACTGTCTCCTATACTCTGTTACTGTCTCTTACACTCTGTTACTGTCTCCTATACTCTGTTACTGTCTCCTATACTCTGTTACACTCTCTTACACTCTGTTACACCCTCTTACACACTGTTACTGTCTCTTACACTCTCTTACACTCTGCTACTGTCTCTTACATTCTGTTACTGTCACTTACACTCTGCTACTGTCTCTTACACTCTGTTACTGTCTATTTCACTCTGCTACTGTCTCTTACACTCTGCTACTATCTCTTACGCTCTGTTACTGTCTCTTACACTCTACTACACTGTCATACACTCTGTTACTGTCTCGTACACTCTGTTACTGTCTCTTACACTCTGTTACTGTCTCCTATACTCTGTTACTGTCTCTTACACTCTGTTACTGTCTCCTATACTCTGTTACTGTCTCCTATACTCTGTTACACTCTCTTACACTCTGCTGCTGTCTCATATACTCTGTTACTGTCTCTTACACTCTGTTACTGTCTCTTACACTCTCTTACACTCTCTTACACGCTGTTACACTCTCTTACACGCTGTTACACCCTGTTACACACTGTTACTGTCTGTTACACTCTCTTACACTCTGCTACTGTCTCTTACACTCTGTTACTGTCTCTTACACTCTGCTACTGTCTCTTACACTCTGTTACTGTCTCTTTCACTCTGCTACTGTCTCCTATACTCTGTTACTGTCTCCAATACTCTGTTACACCCTCTTACACACTGTTGCTGTCTCTTACACTCTCTTACTCTCTGTTACTGTCACTTACACTCTGCTACTGTCTCTTACACTCTGTTACTGTCTATTTCCCGCTGCTACTGTCTCTTACACTCTGCTACTATCTCTTACGCTCTGTTACTGTCTCTTACACTCTACTACACTGTCATACACTCTGTTACTGTATCTTACACTCTGTTACTGTCTCGTACACTCTGTTACTGTCTCTTACACTCTGTTACTGTCTCCTATACTCTGTTACTGTCTTTTACACTCTGTTACTGTCTCCTATACTCTGTTACTGTCTCCTATACTCTGTTACACTCTCTTACACTCTGCTGCTGTCTCATATACTCTGTTACTGTCTCTTACACTATGTTACTGTCTCTTACACTCTCTTACCCTCTCCTACACTCTGCTACTGTCTCTTACACCCTCTTACACTCTGTTACTGTCTCTTACACTCTCTTACACTCTGTTACACTCTCTTACACGCTGTTACACCCTCTTACACACTGTTACTGTCTCTTACCCTCTGTTACTGTCTCTTACACTCTGCTACTGTCTCCTACACTCTGTTACTGTCTCTTTCACTCTGCTACTGTCTCTTACACTCTGCTACTATCTCTTACGCTCTGTTACTGTCTCTTACACTCTACTACACTGTCATACACTCTGTTACTGTATCTTACACTCTGTTACTGTCTCTTACACTCTGTTACTGTCTCCTATACTCTGTTACTGTCTCCTATACTCTGTTACTGTCTCTTACACTCTGTTACTGTCTCCTATACTCTGTTACTGTCTCCTATACTCTGTTACACTCTCTTACACTCTGTTACACCCTCTTACACACTGTTACTGTCTCTTACACTCTCTTACACTCTGCTACTGTCTCTTACATTCTGTTACTGTCACTTACACTCTGCTACTGTCTCTTACACTCTGTTACTGTCTATTTCACTCTGCTACTGTCTCTTACACTCTGCTACTATCTCTTACGCTCTGTTACTGTCTCTTACACACTACTACACTGTCATACACTCTGTTACTGTATCTTACACTCTGTTACTGTCTCGTACACAATGTTACTGTCTCTTACACTCTTTTACTGTCTCCTATACTCTGTTACTGTCTCTTACACTATGTTACTGTCTCCTATACTCTGTTACTGTCTCCTATACTCTGTTACACTCTCTTACACTCTGCTGCTGTCTCATATACTCTGTTACTGTATCTTACACTCTGTTACTGTCTCGTACACTCTGTTACTGTCTCTTACACTCTGTTACTGTCTCCTATACTCTGTTACTGTCTTTTACACTCTGTTACTGTCTCCTATACTCTGTTACTGTCTCCTATACTCTGTTACACTCTCTTACACTCTGCTGCTGTCTCATATACTCTGTTACTGTCTCTTACACTATGTTACTGTCTCTTACACTCTCTTACCCTCTCCTACACTCTGCTACTGTCTCTTACACCCTCTTACACTCTGTTACTGTCTCTTACACTCTCTTACACTCTGTTACACTCTCTTACACTCTGTTACACCCTCTTACACACTGTTACTGTCTCTTACACTCTCTTACACTCTGCTACTGTCTCTTACACTCTGTTACTGTCTATTTCACTCTGCTACTGTCTCTTACCCTCTGTTACTGTCTATTACCCTCTGCTACTGTCTCCTACACTCTGTTACTGTCTCTTTCACTCTGCTACTGTCTCTTACACTCTGCTACTATCTCTTACGCTCTGTTACTGTCTCTTACACTCTACTACACTGTCATACACTCTGTTACTGTATCTTACACTCTGTTACTGTCTCTTACACTCTGTTACTGCCTCCTATACTCTGTTACTGTCTCCTATACTCTGTTACTGTCTCTTACACTCTGTTACTGTCTCCTATACTCTGTTACTGTCTCCTATACTCTGTTACACTCTCTTACACTCTGTTACACCCTCTTACACACTGTTACTGTCTCTTACACTCTCTTACACTCTGCTACTGTTTCTTACATTCTGTTACTGTCACTTACACTCTGCTACTGTCTCTTACACTCTGTTACTGTCTCTTACACTCTGTTACTGTCTCTTACACTCTGTTACTGTCTCCTATACTCTGTTACTGTATCCTATACTCTGTTACACTCTCTTACACTCTGCTGCTGTCTCATATACTCTGTTACTGTCTCTTACACTCTGTTACTGTCTCTTACACTCTCTTACACTCTCTTACACTCTGTTACTGTCTCTTACATTCTCTTACACTCTGTTACTGTCTCCTATACTCTGTTACCGTCTCTTACTCTCTGCTACTGTCTCTTACACAGGTTTACGATGTCTACGCGAAGAGATCCCCAGAGACGTTCACAGTATACTGAGATCATTCTGGACTATGTGATCCTAGAGGACGGTATATGCCATGTGACACTCTCTTACACTCTACTACAGTCTACTACACTCTGCTACTGTCTCTTTCACTCTGTTACTGTCTCTTTCACTCTGCTACTGTCTCTTACACTCTGCTACTATCTCTTACGCTCTGTTACTGTCTCTTACACTCTACTACACTGTCATACACTCTGTTACTGTATCTTACACTCTGTTACTGTCTCGTACACTCTGTTACTGTCTCTTACACTCTGTTACTGCCTCCTTTACTCTGTTACTGTCTCCTATACTCTGTTACTGTCTCTTACACTCTGTTACTGTCTCCTATACTCTGTTACTGTCTCCTATACTCTGTTACACTCTCTTACACTCTGTTACACCCTCTTACACACTGTTACTGTCTCTTACACTCTCTTACACTCTGCTACTGTCTCTTACATTCTGTTACTGTCACTTACACTCTGCTACTGTCTCTTACACTCTGTTACTGTCTATTTCACTCTGCTACTGTCTCTTACCCTCTGTTACTGTCTCTTACACTCTGCTACTGTCTCCTACACTCTGTTACTGTCTCTTTCACTCTGCTACTGTCTCTTACACTCTGCTACTATCTCTTACGCTCTGTTACTGTCTCTTACACTCTACTACACTGTCATACACTCTGTTACTGTATCTTACACTCTGTTACTGTCTCGTACACTCTGTTACTGTCTCTTACACTCTGTTACTGCCTCCTATACTCTGTTACTGTCTCCTATACTCTGTTACTGTCTCTTACACTCTGTTACTGTCTCCTATACTCTGTTACTGTCTCCTATACTCTGTTACACTCTCTTACACTCTGTTACACCCTCTTACACACTGTTACTGTCTCTTACACTCTCTTACACTCTGCTACTGTCTCTTACACTCTGCTACTGTCTCTTACATTCTGTTACTGTCACTTACACTCTGCTACTGTCTCTTACACTCTGTTACTGTCTCTTACACTCTGTTACTGTCTCCTATACTCTGTTACACTCTCTTACACTCTGCTGCTGTCTCATATACTCTGTTACTGTCTCTTACACTCTGTTACTGTCTCTTACACTCTCTTACACTCTCTTACACTCTGTTACTGTCTCTTACATTCTCTTACACTCTGTTACTGTCTCCTATACTCTGTTACCGTCTCTTACTCTCTGCTACTGTCTCTTACACAGGTTTACGATGTCTACGCGAAGAGATCCCCAGAGACGTTCACAGTATACTGAGATCATTCTGGACTATGTGATCCTAGAGGACGGTATATGCCATGTGACACTCTCTTACACTCTACTACACTCTACTACACTCTGCTACTGTCTCTTTCACTCTGTTACTGTCTCTTTCACTCTGCTACTGTCTCTTACACTCTGCTACTATCTCTTACGCTCTGTTACTGTCTCTTACACTCTACTACACTGTCATACACTCTGTTACTGTATCTTACACTCTGTTACTGTCTCGTACACTCTGTTACTGTCTCTTACACTCTGTTACTGCCTCCTTTACTCTGTTACTGTCTCCTATACTCTGTTACTGTCTCTTACACTCTGTTACTGTCTCCTATACTCTGTTACTGTCTCCTATACTCTGTTACACTCTCTTACACTCTGTTACACCCTCTTACACACTGTTACTGTCTCTTACACTCTCTTACACTCTGCTACTGTCTCTTACATTCTGTTACTGTCACTTACACTCTGCTACTGTCTCTTACACTCTGTTACTGTCTATTTCACTCTGCTACTGTCTCTTACCCTCTGTTACTGTCTCTTACACTCTGCTACTGTCTCCTACACTCTGTTACTGTCTCTTTCACTCTGCTACTGTCTCTTACACTCTGCTACTATCTCTTACGCTCTGTTACTGTCTCTTACACTCTACTACACTGTCATACACTCTGTTACTGTATCTTACACTCTGTTACTGTCTCGTACACTCTGTTACTGTCTCTTACACTCTGTTACTGCCTCCTATACTCTGTTACTGTCTCCTATACTCTGTTACTGTCTCTTACACTCTGTTACTGTCTCCTATACTCTGTTACTGTCTCCTATACTCTGTTACACTCTCTTACACTCTGTTACACCCTCTTACACACTGTTACTGTCTCTTACACTCTCTTACACTCTGCTACTGTCTCTTACATTCTGTTACTGTCACTTACACTCTGCTACTGTCTCTTACACTCTGTTACTGTCTCTTACACTCTGTTACTGTCTCTTACACTCTGTTACTGTCTCCTATACTCTGTTACTGTCTCCTATACTCTGTTACACTCTCTTACACTCTGCTGCTGTCTCATATACTCTGTTACTGTCTCTTACACTCTGTTACTGTCTCTTACACTCTCTTACACTCTGTTACTGTCTCTTACATTCTCTTACACTCTGTTACTGTCTCCTATACTCTGTTACCGTCTCTTACTCTCTGCTACTGTCTCTTACACAGGTTTACGATGTCTACGGGAAGAGATCCCCAGAGACGTTCACAGTATACTGAGATCATTCTGGACTATGTGATCCTAGAGGACGGTATATGCCATGTGACACTCTCTTACACTCTACTACACTCTACTACACTCTGCTACTGTCTCTTTCACTCTGTTACTGTCTCTTTCACTCTGCTACTGTCTCTTACACTCTGCTACTATCTCTTACGCTCTGTTACTGTCTCTTACACTCTACTACACTGTCATACACTCTGTTACTGTATCTTACACTCTGTTACTGTCTTGTACACTCTGTTACTGTCTCTTACACTCTGTTACTGCCTCCTTTACTCTGTTACTGTCTCCTATACTCTGTTACTGTCTCTTACACTCTGTTACTGTCTCCTATACTCTGTTACTGTCTCCTATACTCTGTTACACTCTCTTACACTCTGTTACACCCTCTTACACACTGTTACTGTCTCTTACACTCTCTTACACTCTGCTACTGTCTCTTACATTCTGTTACTGTCACTTACACTCTGCTACTGTCTCTTACACTCTGTTACTGTCTCTTACACTCTGTTACTGTCTCTTACACTCTGTTACTGTCTCCTATACTCTGTTACTGTCTCCTATACTCTGTTACACTCTCTTACACTCTGCTGCTGTCTCATATACTCTGTTACTGTCTCTTACACTATGTTACTGTCTCTTACACTCTCTTACCCTCTCCTACACTCTGCTACTGTCTCTTACACCCTCTTACACTCTGTTACTGTCTCTTGCACTCTCTTACACTCTGTAACACTCTCTTACACGCTGTTACACCCTCTTACACACTGTTACTGTCTCTTACACTCTCTTACACTCTGCTACTATCTCTTACCCTCTGTTACTGTCTCTTACACTCTGCTACTGTCTCCTACACTCTGTTACTGTCTCTTTCACTCTGCTACTGTCTCTTACACACTGCTACTATCTCTTACGCTCTGTTACTGTCTCTTAGACTCTACTACACTGTCATACACTCTGTTACTGTATCTTACACTCTGTTACTGTCTCGTACACTCTGTTACTGTCTCTTACACTCTGTTACTGTCTCCTATACTCTGTTACTGTCTCTTACACTCTGTTACTGTCTCCTATACTCTGTTACTGTCTCCTATACTCTGTTACACTCTCTTACACTCTGTTACACCCTCTTACACACTGTTACTGTCTCTTACACTCTCTTACACTCTGCTACTGTCTCTTACATTCTGTTACTGTCACTTACACTCTGCTACTGTCTCTTACACTCTGTTACTGTCTATTTCACTCTGCTACTGTCTCTTACACTCTGCTACTATCTCTTACGCTCTGTTACTGTCTCTTACACTCTACTACACTGTCATACACTCTGTTACTGTCTCGTACACTCTGTTACTGTCTCTTACACTCTGTTACTGTCTCCTATACTCTGTTACTGTCTCTTACACTCTGTTACTGTCTCCTATACTCTGTTACTGTCTCCTATACTCTGTTACTGTCTCCTATACTCTGTTACACTCTCTTACACTCTGCTGCTGTCTCATATACTCTGTTACTGTCTCTTACACTCTGTTACTGTCTCTTACACTCTCTTACACTCTCTTACACGCTGTTACACTCTCTTACACGCTGTTACACCCTGTTACACACTGTTACTGTCTGTTACACTCTCTTACACTCTGCTACTGTCTCTTACACTCTGTTACTGTCTCTTACACTCTGCTACTGTCTCTTACACTCTGTTACTGTCTCTTTCACTCTGCTACTGTCTCCTATACTCTGTTACTGTCTCCTATACTCTGTTACACCCTCTTACACACTGTTGCTGTCTCTTACACTCTCTTACTCTCTGTTACTGTCACTTACACTCTGCTACTGTCTCTTACACTCTGTTACTGTCTATTTCCCGCTGCTACTGTCTCTTACACTCTGCTACTATCTCTTACGCTCTGTTACTGTCTCTTACACTCTACTACACTGTCATACACTCTGTTACTGTATCTTACACTCTGTTACTGTCTCGTACACTCTGTTACTGTCTCTTACACTCTGTTACTGTCTCCTATACCCTGTTACTGTCTTTTACACTCTGTTACTGTCTCCTATACTCTGTTACACTCTCTTACACTCTGCTGCTGTCTCATATACTCTGTTACTGTCTCTTACACTATGTTACTGTCTCTTACACTCTCTTACCCTCTCCTACACTCTGCTACTGTCTCTTACACCCTCTTACACTCTGTTACTGTCTCTTACACTCTCTTACACTCTGTTACACTCTCTTACACGCTGTTACACCCTCTTACACACTGTTACTGTCTCTTACCCTCTGTTACTGTCTCTTACACTCTGCTACTGTCTCCTACACTCTGTTACTGTCTCTTTCACTCTGCTACTGTCTCTTACACTCTGCTACTATCTCTTACGCTCTGTTACTGTCTCTTACACTCTACTACACTGTCATACACTCTGTTACTGTATCTTACACTCTGTTACTGTCTCTTACACTCTGTTACTGTCTCCTATACTCTGTTACTGTCTCCTATACTCTGTTACTGTCTCTTACACTCTGTTACTGTCTCCTATACTCTGTTACTGTCTCCTATACTCTGTTACACTCTCTTACACTCTGTTACACCCTCTTACACACTGTTACTGTCTCTTACACTCTCTTACACTCTGCTACTGTCTCTTACATTCTGTTACTGTCACTTACACTCTGCTACTGTCTCTTACACTCTGTTACTGTCTATTTCACTCTGCTACTGTCTCTTACACTCTGCTACTATCTCTTACGCTCTGTTACTGTCTCTTACACTCTACTACACTGTCATACACTCTGTTACTGTATCTTACACTCTGTTACTGTCTCGTACACTCTGTTACTGTCTCTTACACTCTTTTACTGTCTCCTATACTCTGTTACTGTCTCTTACACTCTGTTACTGTCTCCTATACTCTGTTACTGTCTCCTATACTCTGTTACACTCTCTTACACTCTGCTGCTGTCTCATATACTCTGTTACTGTATCTTACACTCTGTTACTGTCTCGTACACTCTGTTACTGTCTCTTACACTCTGTTACTGTCTCCTATACTCTGTTACTGTCTTTTACACTCTGTTACTGTCTCCTATACTCTGTTACTGTCTCCTATACTCTGTTACACTCTCTTACACTCTGCTGCTGTCTCATATACTCTGTTACTGTCTCTTACACTATGTTACTGTCTCTTACACTCTCTTACCCTCTCCTACACTCTGCTACTGTCTCTTACACCCTCTTACACTCTGTTACTGTCTCTTACACTCTCTTACACTCTGTTACACTCTCTTACACTCTGTTACACCCTCTTACACACTGTTACTGTCTCTTACACTCTCTTACACTCTGCTACTGTCTCTTACATTCTGTTACTGTCACTTACACTCTGCTACTGTCTCTTACACTCTGTTACTGTCTATTTCACTCTGCTACTGTCTCTTACCCTCTGTTACTGTCAATTACCCTCTGCTACTGTCTCCTACACTCTGTTACTGTCTCTTTCACTCTGCTACTGTCTCTTACACTCTGCTACTATCTCTTACGCTCTGTTACTGTCTCTTACACTCTACTACACTGTCATACACTCTGTTACTGTATCTTACACTCTGTTACTGTCTCGTACACTCTGTTACTGTCTCTTACACTCTGTTACTGCCTCCTATACTCTGTTACTGTCTCCTATACTCTGTTACTGTCTCTTACACTCTGTTACTGTCTCCTATACTCTGTTACTGTCTCCTATACTCTGTTACACTCTCTTACACTCTGTTACACCCTCTTACACACTGTTACTGTCTCTTACACTCTCTTACACTCTGCTACTGTCTCTTACATTCTGTTACTGTCACTTACACTCTGCTACTGTCTCTTACACTCTGTTACTGTCTCTTACACTCTGTTACTGTCTCTTACACTCTGTTACTGTCTCCTATACTCTGTTACTGTCTCCTATACTCTGTTACACTCTCTTACACTCTGCTGCTGTCTCATATACTCTGTTACTGTCTCTTACACTCTGTTACTGTCTCTTACACTCTCTTACACTCTCTTACACTCTGTTACTGTCTCTTACATTCTCTTACACTCTGTTACTGTCTCCTATACTCTGTTACCGTCTCTTACTCTCTGCTACTGTCTCTTACACAGGTTTACGATGTCTACGCGAAGAGATCCCCAGAGACGTTCACAGTATACTGAGATCATTCTGGACTATGTGATCCTAGAGGACGGTATATGCCATGTGACACTCTCTTACACTCTACTACACTCTACTACACTCTGCTACTGTCTCTTTCACTCTGTTACTGTCTCTTTCACTCTGCTACTGTCTCTTACACTCTGCTACTATCTCTTACGCTCTGTTACTGTCTCTTACACTCTACTACACTGTCATACACTCTGTTACTGTATCTTACACTCTGTTACTGTCTCGTACACTCTGTTACTGTTTCTTACACTCTGTTACTGCCTCCTTTACTCTGTTACTGTCTCCTATACTCTGTTACTGTCTCTTACACTCTGTTACTGTCTCCTATACTCTGTTACTGTCTCCTATACTCTGTTACACTCTCTTACACTCTGTTACACCCTCTTACACACTGTTACTGTCTCTTACACTCTCTTACACTCTGCTACTGTCTCTTACATTCTGTTACTGTCACTTACACTCTGCTACTGTCTCTTACACTCTGTTACTGTCTATTTCACTCTGCTACTGTCTCTTACCCTCTGTTACTGTCTCTTACACTCTGCTACTGTCTCCTACACTCTGTTACTGTCTCTTTCACTCTGCTACTGTCTCTTACACTCTGCTACTATCTCTTACGCTCTGTTACTGTCTCTTACACTCTACTACACTGTCATACACTCTGTTACTGTATCTTACACTCTGTTACTGTCTCGTACACTCTGTTACTGTCTCTTACACTCTGTTACTGCCTCCTATACTCTGTTACTGTCTCCTATACTCTGTTACTGTCTCTTACACTCTGTTACTGTCTCTTACACTCTGTTACTGTCTCCTATACTCTGTTACTGTCTCCTATACTCTGTTACACTCTCTTACACTCTGTTACACCCTCTTACACACTGTTACTGTCTCTTACACTCTCTTACACTCTGCTACTGTCTCTTACATTCTGTTACTGTCACTTACACTCTGCTACTGTCTCTTACACTCTGTTACTGTCTCTTACACTCTGTTACTGTCTCTTACACTCTGTTACTGTCTCCTATACTCTGTTACTGTCTCCTATACTCTGTTACACTCTCTTACACTCTGCTGCTGTCTCATATACTCTGTTACTGTCTCTTACACTCTGTTACTGTCTCTTACACTCTCTTACACTCTCTTACACTCTGTTACTGTCTCTTACATTCTCTTACACTCTGTTACTGTCTCCTATACTCTGTTACCGTCTCTTACTCTCTGCTACTGTCTCTTACACAGGTTTACGATGTCTACGCGAAGAGATCCCCAGAGACGTTCACAGTATACTGAGATCATTCTGGACTATGTGATCCTAGAGGACGGTATATGCCATGTGACACTCTCTTACACTCTGCTACACTCTGCTACTGTCTCTTTCACTCTGCTACTGTCTCTTACACTCTGCTACTATCTCTTACGCTCTGTTACTGTCTCTTACACTCTACTACACTGTCATACACTCTGTTACTGTATCTTACACTCTGTTACTGTCTCGTACACTCTGTTACTGTCTCTTACACTCTGTTACTGCCTCCTTTACTCTGTTACTGTCTCCTATACTCTGTTACTGTCTCTTACACTCTGTTACTGTCTCCTATACTCTGTTACTGTCTCCTATACTCTGTTACACTCTCTTACACTCTGTTACACCCTCTTACACACTGTTACTGTCTCTTACATTCTGTTACTGTCACTTACACTCTGCTACTGTCTCTTACACTCTGTTACTGTCTATTTCACTCTGCTACTGTCTCTTACCCTCTGTTACTGTCTCTTACACTCTGCTACTGTCTCCTACACTCTGTTACTGTCTCTTTCACTCTGCTACTGTCTCTTACACTCTGCTACTATCTCTTACGCTGTTACTGTCTCTTACACTCTACTACACTGTCATACACTCTGTTACTGTATCTTACACTCTGTTACTGTCTCGTACACTCTGTTACTGTCTCCTATACTCTGTTACTGTCTCCTATACTCTGTTACTGTCTCTTACACTCTGTTACTGTCTCCTATACTCTGTTACTGTCTCCTATACTCTGTTACACTCTCTTACACTCTGTTACACCCTCTTACACACTGTTACTGTCTCTTACACTCTGCTACTGTCTCTTACATTCTGTTACTGTCACTTACACTCTGCTACTGTCTCTTACATTCTCTTACACTCTGTTACTGTCTCCTATACTCTGTTACCGTCTCTTACTCTCTGCTACTGTCTCTTACACAGGTTTACGATGTCTACGCGAAGAGATCCCCAGAGACGTTCACAGTATACTGAGATCATTCTGGACTATGTGATCCTAGAGGACGGTATATGCCATGTGACACTCTCTTACACTCTACTACACTCTGCTACTGTCTCTTTCACTCTGTTACTGTCTCTTTCACTCTGCTACTGTCTCTTACACTCTGCTACTATCTCTTACGCTCTGTTACTGTCTCTTACACTCTACTACACTGTCATACACTCTGTTACTGTATCTTACACTCTGTTATTGTCTCGTACACTCTGTTACTGTCTCTTACACTCTGTTACTGCCTCCTTTACTCTGTTACTGTCTCCTATACTCTGTTACTGTCTCTTACACTCTGTTACTGTCTCCTATACTCTGTTACTGTCTCCTATACTCTGTTACACTCTCTTACACTCTGTTACACCCTCTTACACACTGTTACTGTCTCTTACACTCTCTTACACTCTGCTACTGTCACTTACACTATGCTACTGTCTCTTACACTCTGTTACTGTTTATTTCACTCTGCTACTGTCTCTTACCCTCTGTTACTGTCTCTTACACTCTGCTACTGTCTCCTACACTCTGTTACTGTCTCTTTCACTCTGTTACTGTCTCTTTCACTCTGCTACTGTCTCTTACACTCTGCTACTATCTCTTACGCTCTGTTACTGTCTCTTACACTCTACTACACTGTCATACACTCTGTTACTGTATCTTACACTCTGTTACTGTCTCGTACACTGTGTTACTGTCTCCTATACTCTGTTACTGTCTCCTATACTCTGTTACACTCTCTTACACTCTGTTACACCCTCTTACACACTGTTACTGTCTCTTACACTCTCTTACACTCTGCTACTGTCTCTTACATTCTGTTACTGTCACTTACACTCTGCTACTGTCTCTTACACTCTGTTACTGTCTCTTACCCTCTGTTACTGTCTCTTACACTCTGCTACTGTCTCCTACACTCTGTTACTGTCTCTTTCACTCTGCTACTGTCTCTTACACTCTGCTACTATCTCTTACGCTCTGTTACTGTCTCTTACACTCTACTACACTGTCATACACTCTGTTACTGTATCTTACACTCTGTTACTGTCTCCTATACTCTGTTACTGTCTCATATACTCTGTTACACTCTCTTACACTCTGTTACACCCTCTTACACACTGTTACTGTCTCTTACACTCTCTTACACTCTGCTACTGTCTCTTACATTCTGTTACTGTCACTTACACTCTGCTACTGTCTCTTACACTCTGTTACTGTCTATTTCACTCTGCTACTGTCTCTTACACTCTGCTACTATCTCTTACGCTCCGTTACTGTCTCTTACACTCTACTACACTGTCATACACTCTGTTACTGTATCTTATACTCTGTTACTGTCTCGTACACTCTGTTACTGTCTCTTACACTCTTTTACTGTCTCCTATACTCTGTTACTGTCTCCTATACTCTGTTACACTCTCTTACACTCTGCTGCTGTCTCATATACTCTGTTACTGTAACTTACACTCTGTTACTGTCTCGTACACTCTGTTACTGTCTCTTACACTCTGTTACTGTCTCCTATACTCTGTTACTGTCTTTTACACTCTGTTACTGTCTCCTATACTCTGTTACTGTCTCCTATACTCTGTTACACTCTCTTACACTCTGCTGCTGTCTCATATACTCTGTTACTGTCTCTTACACTATGTTACTGTCTCTTACACTCTCTTACCCTCTCCTACACTCTGCTACTGTCTCTTACACCCTCTTACACTCTGTTACTGTCTCTTGCACTCTCTTACACTCTGTAACACTCTCTTACACGCTGTTACACCCTCTTACACACTGTTACTGTCTCTTACACTCTCTTACACTCTGCTACTGTCTCTTACCCTCTGTTACTGTCTCTTACACTCTGTTACTGTCTCTTACACTCTGCTACTGTCTCCTACACTCTGTTACTGTCTCTTTCACTCTGCTACTGTCTCTTACACACTGCTACTATCTCTTACGCTCTGTTACTGTCTCTTACACTCTACTACACTGTCATACACTCTGTTACTGTATCTTACACTCTGTTACTGTCTCGTACACTCTGTTACTGTCTCTTACACTCTGTTACTGTCTCCTATACTCTGTTACTGTCTCTTACACTCTGTTACTGTCTCCTATACTCTGTTACTGTCTCCTATACTCTGTTACACTCTCTTACACTCTGTTACACCCTCTTACACACTGTTACTGTCTCTTACACTCTGTTACTGTCTATTTCACTCTGCTACTGTCTCTTACACTCTGCTACTATCTCTTACGCTCTGTTACTGTCTCTTACACTCTACTACACTGTCATATACTCTGTTACTGTATCTTACACTCTGTTACTGTCTCGTACACTCTGTTACTGTCTCTTACACTCTGTTACTGTCTCCTATACTCTGTTACTGTCTCCTATACTCTGTTACTGTCTCTTACACTCTGTTACTGTCTCCTATACTCTGTTACTGTCTCCTATACTCTGTTACACTCTCTTACACTCTGTTACACCCTCTTACACACTGTTACTGTCTCTTACACTCTGCTACTGTCACTTACATTCTGTTACTGTCACTTACACTCTGCTACTGTCTCTTACACTCTGCTACTGTCTCTTACACTCTGTTACTGTCTATTTCACTCTGCTACTGTCTCTTACCCTCTGTTACTGTCAATTACCCTCTGCTACTGTCTCCTACACTCTGTTACTGTCTCTTTCACTCTGCTACTGTCTCTTACACTCTGCTACTATCTCTTACGCTCTGTTACTGTCTCTTACACTCTACTACACTGTCATACACTCTGTTACTGTATCTTACACTCTGTTACTGTCTCGTACACTCTGTTACTGTCTCTTACACTCTGTTACTGCCTCCTATACTCTGTTACTGTCTCCTATACTCTGTTACTGTCTCTTACACTCTGTTACTGTCTCCTATACTCTGTTACTGTCTCCTATACTCTGTTACACTCTCTTACACTCTGTTACACCCTCTTACACACTGTTACTGTCTCTTACACTCTCTTACACTCTGCTACTGTCTCTTACATTCTGTTACTGTCACTTACACTCTGCTACTGTCTCTTACACTCTGTTACTGTCTCTTACACTCTGTTACTGTCTCTTACACTCTGTTACTGTCTCTTACACTCTGTTACTGTCTCCTATACTCTGTTACTGTCTCCTATACTCTGTTACACTCTCTTACACTCTGCTGCTGTCTCATATACTCTGTTACTGTCTCTTACACTCTGTTACTGTCTCTTACACTCTCTTACACTCTCTTACACTCTGTTACTGTCTCTTACATTCTCTTACACTCTGTTACTGTCTCCTATACTCTGTTACCGTCTCTTACTCTCTGCTACTGTCTCTTACACAGGTTTACGATGTCTACGCGAAGAGATCCCCAGAGACGTTCACAGTATACTGAGATCATTCTGGACTATGTGATCCTAGAGGACGGTATATGCCATGTGACACTCTCTTACACTCTACTACACTCTACTACACTCTGCTACTGTCTCTTTCACTCTGTTACTGTCTCTTTCACTCTGCTACTGTCTCTTACACTCTGCTACTATCTCTTACGCTCTGTTACTGTCTCTTACACTCTACTACACTGTCATACACTCTGTTACTGTATCTTACACTCTGTTACTGTCTCGTACACTCTGTTACTGTCTCTTACACTCTGTTACTGCCTCCTTTACTCTGTTACTGTCTCCTATACTCTGTTACTGTCTCTTACACTCTGTTACTGTCTCCTATACTCTGTTACTGTCTCCTATACTCTGTTACACTCTCTTACACTCTGTTACACCCTCTTACACACTGTTACTGTCTCTTACACTCTCTTACACTCTGCTACTGTCTCTTACATTCTGTTACTGTCACTTACACTCTGCTACTGTCTCTTACACTCTGTTACTGTCTATTTCACTCTGGTACTGTCTCTTACCCTCTGTTACTGTCTCTTACACTCTGCTACTGTCTCCTACACTCTGTTACTGTCTCTTTCACTCTGCTACTGTCTCTTACACTCTGCTACTATCTCTTACGCTCTGTTACTGTCTCTTACACTCTACTACACTGTCATACACTCTGTTACTGTATCTTACACTCTGTTACTGTCTCGTACACTCTGTTACTGTCTCTTACACTCTGTTACTGCCTCCTATACTCTGTTACTGTCTCCTATACTCTGTTACTGTCTCTTACACTCTGTTACTGTCTCCTATACTCTGTTACTGTCTCCTATACCCTGTTACACTCTCTTACACTCTGTTACACCCTCTTACACACTGTTACTGTCTCTTACACTCTCTTACACTCTGCTACTGTCTCTTACATTCTGTTACTGTCACTTACACTCTGCTACTGTCTCTTACACTCTGTTACTGTCTCTTACACTCTGTTACTGTCTCTTACACTCTGTTACTGTCTCCTATACTCTGTTACTGTCTCCTATACTCTGTTACACTCTCTTACACTCTGCTGCTGTCTCATATACTCTGTTACTGTCTCTTACACTCTGTTACTGTCTCTTACACTCTCTTACACTCTCTTACACTCTGTTACTGTCTCTTACATTCTCTTACACTCTGTTACTGTCTCCTATACTCTGTTACCGTCTCTTACTCTCTGCTACTGTCTCTTACACAGGTTTACGATGTCTACGCGAAGAGATCCCCAGAGACGTTCACAGTATACTGAGATCATTCTGGACTATGTGATCCTAGAGGACGGTATATGCCATGTGACACTCTCTTACACTCTGCTACACTCTGCTACTGTCTCTTTCACTCTGTTACTGTCTCTTTCACTCTGCTACTGTCTCTTACACTCTGCTACTATCTCTTACGCTCTGTTACTGTCTCTTACACTCTACTACACTGTCATACACTCTGTTACTGTATCTTACACTCTGTTACTGTCTCGTACACTCTGTTACTGTCTCTTACACTCTGTTACTGCCTCCTTTACTCTGTTACTGTCTCCTATACTATGTTACTGTCTCTTACACTCTGTTACTGTCTCCTATACTCTGTTACTGTCTCCTATACTCTGTTACACTCTCTTACACTCTGTTACACCCTCTTACACACTGTTACTGTCTCTTACATTCTGTTACTGTCACTTACACTCTGCTACTGTCTCTTACACTCTGTTACTGTCTATTTCACTCTGCTACTGTCTCTTACCCTCTGTTACTGTCTCTTACACTCTGCTACTGTCTCCTACACTCTGTTACTGTCTCTTTCACTCTGCTACTGTCTCTTACACTCTGCTACTATCTCTTACGCTCTGTTACTGTCTCTTACACTCTACTACACTGTCATACACTCTGTTACTGTATCTTACACTCTGTTACTGTCTCGTACACTCTGTTACTGTCTCTTACACTCTGTTACTGCCTCCTATACTCTGTTACTGTCTCCTATACTCTGTTACTGTCTCTTACACTCTGTTACTGTCTCCTATACTCTGTTACTGTCTCCTATACTCTGTTACACTCTCTTACACTCTGTTACACCCTCTTACACACTGTTACTGTCTCTTACACTCTGCTACTGTCTCTTACATTCTGTTACTGTCACTTACACTCTGCTACTGTCTCTTACACTCTGTTACTGTCTCTTACACTCTGTTACTGTCTCTTGCACTCTGTTACTGTCTCCTATACTCTGTTACTGTCTCCTATACTCTGTTACACTCTCTTACACTCTGCTGCTGTCTCATATACTCTGTTACTGTCTCTTACACTCTGTTACTGTCTCTTACACTCTCTTACACTCTCTTACACTCTGTTACTGTCTCTTACACTCTGTTACTGTCTCCTATACTCTGTTACCGTCTCTTACTCTCTGCTACTGTCTCTTACACAGGTTTACGATGTCTACGCGAAGAGATCCCCAGAGACGTTCACAGTATACTGAGATCATTCTGGACTATGTGATCCTAGAGGACGGTATATGCCATGTGACACTCTCTTACACTCTACTACACTCTGCTACTGTCTCTTTCACTCTGTTACTGTCTCTTTCACTCTGCTACTGTCTCTTACACTCTGCTACTATCTCTTACGCTCTGTTACTGTCTCTTACACTCTACTACACTGTCATACACTCTGTTACTGTATCTTACACTCTGTTACTGTCTCGTACACTCTGTTACTGTCTCTTACACTCTGTTACTGCCTCCTTTACTCTGTTACTGTCTCCTATACTCTGTTACTGTCTCTTACACTCTGTTACTGTCTCCTATACTCTGTTACTGTCTCCTATACTCTGTTACACTCTCTTACACTCTGTTACACCCTCTTACACACTGTTACTGTCTCTTACACTCTCTTACACTCTGCTACTGTCTCTTACATTCTGTTACTGTCACTTACACTCTGCTACTGTCTCTTACACTCTGTTACTGTCTATTTCACTCTGCTACTGTCTCTTACCCTCTGTTACTGTCTCTTACACTCTGCTACTGTCTCCTACACTCTGTTACTGTCTCTTTCACTCTGCTACTGTCTCTTACACTCTGCTACTATCTCTTACGCTCTGTTACTGTCTCTTACACTCTACTACACTGTCATACACTCTGTTACTGTATCTTACACTCTGTTACTGTCTCGTACACTCTGTTACTGTCTCCTATACTCTGTTACTGTCTCCTATACTCTGTTACACTCTCTTACACTCTGTTACACCCTCTTACACACTGTTACTGTCTCTTACACTCTCTTACACTCTGCTACTGTCTCTTACATTCTGTTACTGTCACTTACACTCTGCTACTGTCTCTTACACTCTGTTACTGTCTCTTACCCTCTGTTACTGTCTCTTACACTCTGCTACTGTCTCCTACACTCTGTTACTGTCTCTTTCACTCTGCTACTGTCTCTTACACTCTGCTACTATCTCTTATGCTCTGTTACTGTCTCTTACACTCTACTACACTGTCATACACTCTGTTACTGTATCTTACACTCTGTTACTGTCTCCTATACTCTGTTACTGTCTCATATACTCTGTTACACTCTCTTACACTCTGTTACACCCTCTTACACACTGTTACTGTCTCTTACACTCTCTTACACTCTGCTACTGTCTCTTACATTCTGTTACTGTCACTTACACTCTGCTACTGTCTCTTACACTCTGTTACTGTCTATTTCACTCTGCTACTGTCTCTAACACTCTGCTACTATCTCTTACGCTCCGTTACTGTCTCTTACACTCTACTACACTGTCATACACTCTGTTACTGTATCTTACACTCTGTTACTGTCTCGTACACTCTGTTACTGTCTCTTACACTCTTTTACTGTCTCCTATACTCTGTTACTGTCTCCTATACTCTGTTACACTCTCTTACACTCTGCTGCTGTCTCATATACTCTGTTACTGTATCTTACACTCTGTTACTGTCTCGTACACTCTGTTACTGTCTCTTACACTCTGTTACTGTCTCCTATACTCTGTTACTGTCTTTTACACTCTGTTACTGTCTCCTATACTCTGTTACTGTCTCCTATACTCTGTTACACTCTCTTACACTCTGCTGCTGTCTCATATACTCTGTTACTGTCTCTTACACTATGTTACTGTCTCTTACACTCTCTTACCCTCTCCTACACTCTGCTACTGTCTCTTACACCCTCTTACACTCTGTTACTGTCTCTTGCACTCTCTTACACTCTGTAACACTCTCTTACACGCTGTTACACCCTCTTACACACTGTTACTGTCTCTTACACTCTCTTACACTCTGCTACTGTCTCTTACCCTCTGTTACTGTCTCTTACACTCTGCTACTGTCTCCTACACTCTGTTACTGTCTCTTTCACTCTGCTACTGTCTCTTACACACTGCTACTATCTCTTACGCTCTGTTACTGTCTCTTACACTCTACTACACTGTCATACACTCTGTTACTGTATCTTACACTCTGTTACTGTCTCGTACACTCTGTTACTGTCTCTTACACTCTGTTACTGTCTCCTACACTCTGTTACTGTCTCTTACACTCTGTTACTGTCTCTTACACTCTGTTACTGTCTCCTATACTCTGTTACTGTCTCCTATACTCTGTTACACTCTCTTACACTCTGTTACACCCTCTTACACACTGTTACTGTCTCTTACACTCTCTTACACTCTGCTACTGTCTCTTACATTCTGTTACTGTCACTTACACTCTGCTACTGTCTCTTACACTCTTGTACTGTCTATTTCACTCTGCTACTGTCTCTTACACTCTGCTACTATCTCTTACGCTCTGTTACTGTCTCTTACACTCTACTACACTGTCATACACTCTGTTACTGTCTCGTACACTCTGTTACTGTCTCTTACACTCTGTTACTGTCTCCTATACTCTGTTACTGTCTCTTACACTCTGTTACTGTCTCCTATACTCTGTTACTGTCTCCTATACTCTGTTACACTCTCTTACACTCTGCTGCTGTCTCATATACTCTGTTACTGTCTCTTACACTCTGTTACTGTCTCTTACACTCTCTTACACTCTCTTACACTCTCTTACACTCTCTTACACTCTCTTACACGCTGTTACACTCTCTTACACGCTGTTACACTCTCTTACACGCTGTTACACCCTGTTACACACTGTTACTGTCTGTTACACTCTCTTACACTCTACTACACTGTCATACACTCTGTTACTGTATCTTACACTCTGTTACTGTCTCTTACACTCTGTTACTGTCTCCTATACTCTGTTACTGTCTCATAAACTCTGTTACACTCTCTTACACTCTGTTACACCCTCTTACACACTGTTACTGTCTCTTACACTCTCTTACACTCTGCTACTGTCTCTTACATTCTGTTACTGTCACTTACACTCTGCTACTGTCTCTTACACTCTGTTACTGTCTATTTCACTCTGCTACTGTCTCTTACACTCTGCTACTATCTCTTACGCTCCGTTACTGTCTCTTACACTCTACTACACTGTCATACACTCTGTTACTGTATCTTACACTCTGTTACTGTCTCGTACACTCTGTTACTGTCTCTTACAATCTTTTACTGTCTCCTATACTCTGTTACTGTCTCCTATACTCTGTTGCACTTTCTTACACTCTGCTGCTGTCTCATATACTCTGTTACTGTATCTTACACTCTGTTACTGTCTCGTACACTCTGTTACTGTCTCTTACACTCTGTTACTGTCTCCTATACTCTGTTACTGTCTTTTACACTCTGTTACTGTCTCCTATACTCTGTTACTGTCTCCTATACTCTTATACTCTCTCTTACACTCTGCTGCTGTCTCATATACTCTGTTACTGTCTCTTACACTATGTTACTGTCTCTTACACTCTCTTACCCTCTCCTACACTCTGCTACTGTCTCTTACACCCTCTTACACTCTGTTACTGTCTCTTGCACTCTCTTACACTCTGTAACACTCTCTTACACGCTGTTACACCCTCTTACACACTGTTACTGTCTCTTACACTCTCTTACACTCTGCTACTGTCTCTTACCCTCTGTTACTGTCTCTTACACTCTGCTACTGTCTCCTACACTCTGTTACTGTCTCTTTCACTCTGCTACTGTCTCTTACACACTGCTACTATCTCTTACGCTCTGTTACTGTCTCTTACACTCTACTACACTGTCATACACTCTGTTACTGTATCTTACACTCTGTTACTGTCTCGTACACTCTGTTACTGTCTCTTACACTCTCTTACACTCTGCTACTGTCTCTTACATTCTGTTACTGTCACTTACACTCTGCTACTGTCTCTTACACTCTGTTACTGACTATTTCACTCGGCTACTGTCTCTTACACTCTGCTACTATCTCTTACGCTCTGTTACTGTCTCTTACACTCTACTACACTGTCATACACTCTGTTACTGTCTCGTACACTCTGTTACTGTCTCTTACACTCTGTTACTGTCTCCTATACTCTGTTACTGTCTCTTACACTCTGTTACTGTCTCCTATACTCTGTTACTGTCTCCTATACTCTGTTACTGTCTCCTATACTCTGTTACACTCTCTTACACTCTGCTGCTGTCTCATATACTCTGTTACTGTCTCTTACACTCTGTTACTGTCTCTTACACTCTCTTACACTCTGTTACACTCTCTTACACGCTGTTACACTCTCTTACACGCTGTTACACTCTCTTACACGCTGTTACACCCTGTTACACACTGTTACTGTCTGTTACACTCTCTTACACTCTGCTACTGTCTCTTACACTCTGTTACTGTCTCTTACACTCTGCTACTGTCTCTTACACTCTGTTACTGTCTCTTACACTCTACTACACTGTCATACACTCTGTTACTGTATCTTACACTCTGTTACTGTCTCGTACACTCTGTTACTGTCTCTTACACTCTGTTACTGCCTCCTTTACTCTGTTACTGTCTCCTATACTCTGTTACTGTCTCTTACACTCTGTTACTGTCTCCTATACTCTGTTACTGTCTCCTATACTCTGTTACACTCTCTTACACTCTGTTACTGTCTATTTCACTCTGCTACTGTCTCTTACCCTCTGTTACTGTCTCTTACACTCTGCTACTGTCTCCTACACTCTGTTACTGTCTCTTTCACTCTGCTACTGTCTCTTACACTCTGCTACTATCTCTTACGCTCTGTTACTGTCTCTTACACTCTACTACACTGTCATACACTCTGTTACTGTATCTTACACTCTGTTACTGTCTCGTACACTCTGTTACTGTCTCCTATACTCTGTTACACTCTCTTACACTCTGTTACACCCTCTTACACACTGTTACTGTCTCTTACACTCTCTTACACTCTGCTACTGTCTCTAACATTCTGTTACTGTCACTTACACTCTGCTACTGTCTCTTACACTCTGTTAC
Source organism: Spea bombifrons (assembly GCF_027358695.1). Taxonomy (NCBI): domain Eukaryota; kingdom Metazoa; phylum Chordata; class Amphibia; order Anura; family Pelobatidae; genus Spea; species Spea bombifrons. Next base: position 40,460,886 of record NC_071096.1, on the reverse strand, counting down.
TGTCTATTTCACTCTGCTACTGTCTCTTACCCTCTGTTACTGTCTCTTACACTCTGCTACTGTCTCCTACACTCTGTTACTGTCTCTTTCACTCTGCTACTGTCTCTTACACTCTGCTGCTATCTCTTACGCTCTGTTACTGTCTCTTACACTCTACTACACTGTCATACACTCTGTTACTGTATCTTACACTCTGTTACTGTCTCTTACACTCTGTTACTGTCTCCTATACTCTGTTACTGTCTCATATACTCTGTTACACTCTCTTACACTCTGTTACACCCTCTTACACACTGTTACTGTCTCTTACACTCTCTTACACTCTGCTACTGTCTCTTACATTCTGTTACTGTCACTTACACTCTGCTACTGTCTCTTACACTCTGTTACTGTCTATTTCACTCTGCTACTGTCTCTTACACTCTGCTACTATCTCTTACGCTCCGTTACTGTCTCTTACACTCTACTACACTGTCATACACTCTGTTACTGTATCTTACACTCTGTTACTGTCTCGTACACTCTGTTACTGTCTCTTACACTCTGTTACTGTCTCCTATACTCTGTTACTGTCTCATATACTCTGTTACACTCTCTTACACTCTGTTACACCCTCTTACACACTGTTACTGTCACTTACACTCTCTTACACTCTGCTACTGTCTCTTACATTCTGTTACTGTCACTTACACTCTGCTACTGTCTCTTACACTCTGTTACTGTCTATTTCACTCTGCTACTGTCTCTTACCCTCTGTTACTGTCTCTTACACTCTGCTACTGTCTCCTACACTCTGTTACTGTCTCTTTCACTCTGCTACTGTCTCTTACACTCTGCTACTATCTCTTACGCTCTGTTACTGTCTCTTACACTCTACTACACTGTCATACACTCTGTTACTGTATCTTACACTCTGTTACTGTCTCTTACACTCTGTTACTGTCTCCTATACTCTGTTACTGTCTCATATACTCTGTTACACTCTCTTACACTCTGTTACACCCTCTTACACACTGTTACTGTCTCTTACACTCTCTTACACTCTGCTACTGTCTCTTACATTCTGTTACTGTCACTTACACGTTGCTACTGTCTCTTACACTCTGTTACTGTCTATTTCACTCTGCTACTGTCTCTTACACTCTGCTACTATCTCTTACGCTCCGTTACTGTCTCTTACACTCTACTACACTGTCATACACTCTGTTACTGTATCTTACACTCTGTTACTGTCTCGTACACTCTGTTACTGTCTCTTACAATCTTTTACTGTCTCCTATACTCTGTTACTGTCTCCTATACTCTGTTGCACTCTCTTACACTCTGCTGCTGTCTCATATACTCTGTTACTGTATCTTACACTCTGTTACTGTCTCTTACACTCTGTTACTGTCTCCTATACTCTGTTACTGTCTTTTACACACTGTTACTGTCTCCTATACTCTGTTACTGTCTCCTATACTCTGTTACACTCTCTTACACTCTGCTGCTGTCTCATATACTCTGTTACTGTCTCTTACACTATGTTACTGTCTCTTACACTCTCTTACCCTCTCCTACACTCTGCTACTGTCTCTTACACCCTCTTACACTCTGTTACTGTCTCTTGCACTCTCTTACACTCTGTAACACTCTCTTACACGCTGTTACACCCTCTTACACACTGTTACTGTCTCTTACACTCTCTTACACTCTGCTACTGTCTCTTACCCTCTGTTACTGTCTCTTACACTCTGCTACTGTCTCCTACACTCTGTTACTGTCTCTTTCACTCTGCTACTGTCTCTTACACACTGCTACTATCTCTTACGCTCTGTTACTGTCTCTTACACTCTACTACACTGTCATACACTCTGTTACTGTATCTTACACTCTGTTACTGTCTCGTACACTCTGTTACTGTCTCTTACACTCTGTTACTGTCTCCTATACTCTGTTACTGTCTCTTACACTCTGTTACTGTCTCCTATACTCTGTTACTGTCTCCTATACTCTGTTACACTCTCTTACACTCTGTTACACCCTCTTACACACTGTTACTGTCTCTTACACTCTCTTACACTCTGCTACTGTCTCTTACATTCTGTTACTGTCACTTACACTCTGCTACTGTCTCTTACACTCTGTTACTGTCTATTTCACTCGGCTACTGTCTCTTACACTCTGCTACTATCTCTTACGCTCTGTTACTGTCTCTTACACTCTACTACACTGTCATACACTCTGTTACTGTCTCGTACACTCTGTTACTGTCTCTTACACTCTGTTACTGTCTCCTATACTCTGTTACTGTCTCTTACACTCTGTTACTGTCTCCTATACTCTGTTACTGTCTCCTATACTCTGTTACTGTCTCCTATACTCTGTTACACTCTCTTACACTCTGCTGCTGTCTCATATACTCTGTTACTGTCTCTTACACTCTGTTACTGTCTCTTACACTCTCTTACACTCTGTTACACTCTCTTACACGCTGTTACACTCTCTTACACGCTGTTACACTCTCTTACACGCTGTTACACCCTGTTACACACTGTTACTGTCTGTTACACTCTCTTACACTCTGCTACTGTCTCTTACACTCTGTTACTGTCTCTTACACTCTGCTACTGTCTCTTACACTCTGTTACTGTCTCTTTCACTCTGCTACTGTCTCCTATACTCTGTTACTGTCTCCTATACTCTGTTACACTCTCTTACACTCTGTTACACCCTCTTACACACTGTTACTGTCTCTTACACTCTCTTACTCTCTGTTACTGTCACTTACACTCTGCTACTGTCTCTTACACTCTGTTACTGTCTATTTCACTCTGCTACTGTCTCTTACACTCTGCTACTATCTCTTACGCTCTGTTACTGTCTCTTACACTCTACTACACTGTCATACACTCTGTTACTGTATCTTACACTCTGTTACTGTCTCGTACACTCTGTTACTGTCTCTTACACTCTGTTACTGTCTCCTATACTCTGTTACTGTCTTTTACACTCTGTTACTGTCTCCTATACTCTGTTACTGTCTCCTATACTCTGTTACACTCTCTTACACTCTGCTGCTGTCTCATATACTCTGTTACTGTCTCTTACACTATGTTACTGTCTCTTACACTCTCTTACCCTCTCCTACACTCTGCTACTGTCTCTTACACCCTCTTACACTCTGTTACTGTCTCTTACACTCTCTTACACTCTGTTACACTCTCTTACACGCTGTTACACCCTCTTACACACTGTTACTGTCTCTTACACTCTCTTACACTCTGCTACTGTCTCTTACCCTCTGTTACTGTCTCTTACACTCTGCTACTGTCTCCTACACTCTGTTACTGTCTCTTTCACTCTGCTACTGTCTCTTACACTCTACAACACTGTCATACACTCTGTTACTGTATCTTACACTCTGTTACTGTCTCGTACACTCTGTTACTGTCTCTTACACTCTGTTACTGTCTCCTATACTCTGTTACTGTCTCTTACACTCTGTTACTGTCTCCTATACTCTGTTACTGTCTCCTATACTCTGTTACACTCTCTTACACTCTGTTACACCCTCTTACACACTGTTACTGTCTCTTACACTCTCTTACATTCTGCTACTGTCTCTTACATTCTGTTACTGTCACTTACACTCTGCTACTGTCTCTTACACTCTATTACTGTCTATTTCACTCTGCTACTGTCTCTTACACTCTGCTACTATCTCTTACGCTCTGTTACTGTCTCTTACACTCTACTACACTGTCATACACTCTGTTACTGTATCTTACACTCTGTTACTGTCTCGTACACTCTTTTACTGTCTCTTACACTCTGTTACTGTCTCCTATACTCTGTTACTGTCTCTTACACTCTGTTACTGTCTCCTATACTCTGTTACTGTCTCCTATACTCTGTTACACTCTCTTACACTCTGCTGCTGTCTCATATACTCTGTTACTGTCTCTTACACTCTGTTACTGTCTCTTACACTCTCTTACACTCTGTTACAGTCTCTTACACGCTGTTACACCCTGTTACACACTGTTACTGTCTGTTACACTCTCTTACACTCTGCTACTGTCTCTTATACTCTGTTACTGTCTCTTACACTCTGCTACTGTCTCTTACACTCTGTTACTGTCTCTTACACTCTGCTACTGTCTCTTACACTCTGTTACTGTCTCTTTCACTCTGCTACTGTCTCCTATACTCTGTTACTGTCTCCTATACTCTGTTACACTCTCTTACACTCTGCTGCTGTCTCATATACTCTGTTACTGTCTCTTACACTCTGTTACTGTCTCTTACACTCTCTTACCCTCTCCTACACTCTGCTACTGTCTCTTACACCCTCTTACACTCAGTTACTGTCTCTTACACTCTCTTACACTCTGTTACACTCTCTTACACACTGTTACACCCTCTTACACACTGTTACTGTCTCTTACACTCTCTTACACTCTGCTACTGTCTCTTACCCTCTGTTACTGTCTCTTACACTCTGCTACTGTCTCCTACACTCTGTTACTGTCTCTTTCACTCTGCTACTGTCTCTTCCACTCTGCTACTATCTCTTACGCTCTGTTACTGTCTCTTACACTCTACTACACTGTCATACACTCTGTTACTGTATCTTACACTCTGTTACTGTCTTGTACACTCTGTTACTGGCTCTTACACTCTGTTACTGTCTCCTCTAATCTGTTACTGTCTCCTATACTCTGTTACACTCTCTTACACTCTGCTGCTGTCTCATATACTCTGTTACTGTCTCTTACACTCTGTTACTGTCTCTTACACTCTGTTACTGTCTCCTATACTCTGTTACTGTCTCCTATACTCTGTTACACTCTCTTACACTCTGCTGCTGTCTCATATACTCTGTTACTGTCTCTTACACTCTGTTACTGTCTCTTACACTCTCTTACACTCTCTTACACTCTGCTACTGTCTTACACCCTCTTACACTCTGTTACTGTCTCTTACACTCTGTTACACTCTCTTACACTCTGTTACTGTCTCTTACATTCTCTTACACTCTGTTACTGTCTCCTATACTCTGTTACCGTCTCTTACTCTCTGCTACTGTCTCTTACACAGGTTTACGATGTCTACGCGAAGAGATCCCCAGAGACGTTCACAGTATACTGAGATCATTCTGGACTATGTGATCCTAGAGGACGGTATATGCCATGTGACACTCTCTTACACTCTACTACACTCTGCTACTGTCTCTTTCACTCTGTTACTGTCTCTTTCACTCTGCTACTGTCTCTTACACTCTGCTACTATCTCTTACGCTCTGTTACTGTCTCTTACACTCTACTACACTGTCATACACTCTGTTACTGTATCTTACACTCTGTTACTGTCTCGTACACTCTGTTACTGTCTCTTACACTCTGTTACTGCCTCCTTTACTCTGTTACTGTCTCCTATACTCTGTTACTGTCTCTTACACTCTGTTACTGTCTCCTATACTCTGTTACTGTCTCCTATACTCTGTTACACTCTCTTACACTCTGTTACACCCTCTTACACACTGTTACTGTCTCTTACACTCTCTTACACTCTGCTACTGTCTCTTACATTCTGTTACTGTCACTTACACTCTGCTACTGTCTCTTACACTCTGTTACTGTCTATTTCACTCTGCTACTGTCTCTTACCCTCTGTTACTGTCTCTTACACTCTGCTACTGTCTCCTACACTCTGTTACTGTCTCTTTCACTCTGCTACTGTCTCTTACACTCTGCTACTATCTCTTACGCTCTGTTACTGTCTCTTACACTCTACTACACTGTCATACACTCTGTTACTGTATCTTACACTCTGTTACTGTCTCGTACACTCTGTTACTGTCTCTTACACTCTGTTACTGCCTCCTATACTCTGTTACTGTCTCCTATACTCTGTTACTGTCTCTTACACTCTGTTACTGTCTCCTATACTCTGTTACTGTCTCCTATACTCTGTTACACTCTCTTACACTCTGTTACACCCTCTTACACACTGTTACTGTCTCTTACACTCTCTTACACTCTGCTACTGTCTCTTACATTCTGTTACTGTCACTTACACTCTGCTACTGTCTCTTACACTCTGTTACTGTCTCTTACACTCTGTTACTGTCTCTTACACTCTGTTACTGTCTCCTATACTCTGTTACTGTCTCCTATACTCTGTTACACTCACTTACACTCTGCTGCTGTCTCATATACTCTGTTACTGTCTCTTACACTCTGTTACTGTCTCTTACACTCTGTTACTGCCTCCTATACTCTGTTACTGTCTCCTATACTCTGTTACTGTCTCTTACACTCTGTTACTGTCTCCTATACTCTGTTACACTCTCTTACACTCTGTTACACCCTCTTACACACTGTTACTGTCTCTTACACTCTCTTACACTCTGCTACTGTCTCTTACATTCTGTTACTGTCACTTACACTCTGCTACTGTCTCTTACACTCTGTTACTGTCTCTTACACTCTGTTACTGTCTCTTACACTCTGTTACTGTCTCCTATACTCTGTTACTGTCTCCTATACTCTGTTACACTCTCTTACACTCTGCTGCTATCTCATGTACTCTGTTACTGTCTCTTACACTCTGTTACTGTCTCTTACACTCTCTTACACTCTGTTACTGTCTCTTACATTCTCTTACACTCTGTTACTGTCTCCTATACTCTGTTACCGTCTCTTACTCTCTGCTACTGTCTCTTACACAGGTTTACGATGTCTACGCGAAGAGATCCCCAGAGACGTTCACAGTATACTGAGATCATTCTGGACTATGTGATCCTAGAGGATGGTATATGCCATGTGACACTCTCTTACACTCTACTACACTCTACTACACTCTGCTACTGTCTCTTTCACTCTATTACTGTCTCTTTCACTCTGCTACTGTCTCTTACACTCTGCTACTATCTCTTACGCTCTGTTACTGTCTCTTACACTCTACTACACTGTCATACACTCTGTTACTGTATCTTACACTCTGTTACTGTCTCGTACACTCTGTTACTGTCTCTTACACTCTGTTACTGCCTCCTATACTCTGTTACTGTCTCCTATACTCTGTTACTGTCTCTTACACTCTGTTACTGTCTCTTACACTCTGTTACTGTCTCCTATACTCTGTTACTGTCTCCTATACTCTGTTACACTCTCTTACACTCTGTTACACCCTCTTACACACTGTTACTGTCTCTTACACTCTCTTACACTCTGCTACTGTCTCTTACATTCTGTTACTGTCACTTACACTCTGTTACTGTCTCTTACACTCTGTTACTGTCTCTTACACTCTGTTACTGTCTCCTATACTCTGTTACTGTCTCCTATACTCTGTTACACTCTCTTACACTCTGCTGCTGTCTCATATACTCTGTTACTGTCTCTTACACTCTGTTACTGTCTCTTACACTCTCTTACCCTCTCCTACACTCTGCTACTGTCTCTTACACCCTCTTACACTCTGTTACTGTCTCTTGCACTCTCTTACACTCTGTAACACTCTCTTACACGCTGTTACACCCTCTTACACACTGTTACTGTCTCTTACACTCTCTTACACTCTGCTACTGTCTCTTACCCTCTGTTACTGTCTCTTACACTCTGCTACTGTCTCCTACACTCTGTTACTGTCTCTTTCACTCTGCTACTGTCTCTTACACACTGCTACTATCTCTTACGCTCTGTTACTGTCTCTTACACTCTACTACACTGTCATACACTCTGTTACTGTATGTTACACTCTGTTACTGTCTCGTACACTCTGTTACTGTCTCTTACACTCTGTTACTGTCTCCTATACTCTGTTACTGTCTCTTACACTCTGTTACTGTCTCCTATACTCTGTTACTGTCTCCTATACTCTGTTACACTCTCTTACACTCTGTTACACCCTCTTACACACTGTTACTGTCTCTTACACTCTGTTACTGTCTATTTCACTCTGCTACTGTCTCTTACACTCTGCTACTATCTCTTACGCTCTGTTACTGTCTCTTACACTCTACTACACTGTCATATACTCTGTTACTGTCTCGTACACTCTGTTACTGTCTCGTACACTCTGTTACTGTCTCGTACACTCTGTTACTGTCTCGTACACTCTGTTACTGTCTCTTACACTCTGTTACTGTCTCCTATACTCTGTTACTGTCTCCTATACTCTGTTACTGTCTCTTACACTCTGTTACTGTCTCCTATACTCTGTTACTGTCTCCTATACTCTGTTACACTCTCTTACACTCTGTTACACCCTCTTACACACTGTTACTGTCTCTTACACTCTGCTACTGTCTCTTACATTCTGTTACTGTCACTTACACTCTGCTACTGTCTCTTACACTCTGTTACTGTCTATTTCACTCTGCTACTGTCTCTTACACTCTGCTACTATCTCTTACGCTCTGTTACTGTCTCTTACACTCTACTACACTGTCATACACTCTGTTACTGTCTCGTACACTCTGTTACTGTCTTTTACACTCTGTTACTGTCTTTTACACTCTGTTACTGTCTCCTATACTCTGTTACTGTCTCTTACACTCTGTTACTGTCTCCTATACTCTGTTACTGTCTCCTATACTCTGTTACACTCTCTTACACTCTGCTGCTGTCTCATATACTCTGTTACTGTCTCTTACACTCTGTTACTGTCTCTTACACTCTCTTACCCTCTCCTACACTCTGCTACTGTCTCTTACACCCTCTTACACTCTGTTACTGTCTCTTACACTCTCTTACACTCTGTTACACTCTCTTACACGCTGTTACACCCTCTTACACACTGTTACTGTCTCTTACACTCTCTTACACTCTGCTACTGTCTCTTACCCTCTGTTACTGTCTCTTACACTCTGCTACTGTCTCCTACACTCTGTTACTGTCTCTTTCACTCTGCTACTGTCTCTTACACTCTGTTACACTCTCTTACACTCTGTTACTGTCTCTTACATTCTCTTACACTCTGTTACTGTCTCCTATACTCTGTTACCGTCTCTTACTCTCTGCTACTGTCTCTTACACAGGTTTACGATGTCTACGCGAAGAGATCCCCAGAGACGTTCACAGTATACTGAGATCATTCTGGACTATGTGATCCTAGAGGACGGTATATGCCATGTGACACTCTCTTACACTCTACTACACTCTACTACACTCTGCTACTGTCTCTTTCACTCTGTTACTGTCTCTTTCACTCTGCTACTGTCTCTTACACTCTGCTACTATCTCTTACGCTCTGTTACTGTCTCTTACACTCTACTACACTGTCATACACTCTGTTACTGTATCTTACACTCTGTTACTGTCTCGTACACTCTGTTACTGTCTCTTACACTCTGTTACTGCCTCCTTTACTCTGTTACTGTCTCCTATACTCTGTTACTGTCTCTTACACTCTGTTACTGTCTCCTATACTCTGTTACTGTCTCCTATACTCTGTTACACTCTCTTACACTCTGTTACACCCTCTTACACACTGTTACTGTCTCTTACACTCTCTTACACTCTGCTACTGTCTCTTACATTCTGTTACTGTCACTTACACTCTGCTACTGTCTCTTACACTCTGTTACTGTCTATTTCACTCTGCTACTGTCTCTTACCCTCTGTTACTGTCTCTTACACTCTGCTACTGTCTCCTACACTCTGTTACTGTCTCTTTCACTCTGCTACTGTCTCTTACACTCTGCTACTATCTCTTACGCTCTGTTACTGTCTCTTACACTCTACTACACTGTCATACACTCTGTTACTGTATCTTACACTCTGTTACTGTCTCGTACACTCTGTTACTGTCTCTTACACTCTGTTACTGTCTCCTATACTCTGTTACTGTCTCCTATACTCTGTTACTGTCTCTTACACTCTGTTACTGTCTCCTATACTCTGTTACTGTCTCCTATACTCTGTTACACTCTCTTACACTCTGTTACACCCTCTTACACACTGTTACTGTCTCTTACACTCTCTTACACTCTGCTACTGTCTCTTACATTCTGTTACTGTCACTTATACTCTGCTACTGTCTGTTACACTCTGTTACTGTCTCTTACACTCTGTTACTGTCTCTTACACTCTGTTACTGTCTCCTATACTCTGTTAATGTCTCCTATACTCTGTTACACTCTCTTACACTCTGCTGCTGTCTCATATACTCTGTTACTGTCTCTTACACTCTGTTACTGTCTCTCACACTCTCTTACACTCTCTTACACTCTGTTACTGTCTCTTACATTCTCTTACACTCTGTTACTGTCTCCTATACTCTGTTACCGTCTCTTACTCTCTGCTACTGTCTCTTACACAGGTTTACGATGTCTACGCGAAGAGATCCCCAGAGACGTTCACAGTATACTGGGATCATTCTGGACTATGTGATCCTAGAGGACGGTATATGCCATGTGACACTCTCTTACACTCTACTACACTCTACTACACTCTGCCACTGTCTCTTTCACTCTGTTACTGTCTCTTTCACTCTGCTACTGTCTCTTACACTCTGCTACTATCTCTTACGCTCTGTTACTGTCTCTTACACTCTACTACACTGTCATACACTCTGTTACTGTATCTTACACTCTGTTACTGTCTCGTACACTCTGTTACTGTCTCTTACACTCTGTTACTGCCTCCTTTACTCTATTACTGTCTCCTATACTCTGTTACTGTCTCTTACACTCTGTTACTGTCTCCTATACTCTGTTACTGTCTCCTATACTCTGTTACACTCTCTTACACTCTGTTACACCCTCTTACACACTGTTACTGTCTCTTACATTCTGTTACTGTCACTTACACTCTGCTACTGTCTCTTACACTCTGTTACTGTCTATTTCACTCTGCTACTGTCTCTTACCCTCTGTTACTGTCTCTTACACTCTGCTACTGTCTCCTACACTCTGTTACTGTCTCTTTCACTCTGCTACTGTCTCTTACACTCTGCTACTATCTCTTACGCTCTGTTACTGTCTCTTACACTCTACTACACTGTCATACACTCTGTTACTGTATCTTACACTCTGTTACTGTCTCGTACACTCTGTTACTGTCTCTTACACTCTGTTACTGCCTCCTATACTCTGTTACTGTCTCATATACTCTGTTACTGTCTCTTACACTCTGTTACTGTCTCCTATACTCTGTTACTGTCTCCTATACTCTGTTACACTCTCTTACACTCTGTTACACCCTCTTACACACTGTTACTGTCTCTTACACTCTGCTACTGTCTCTTACATTCTGTTACTGTCACTTACACTCTGCTACTGTCTCTTACACTCTGTTACTGTCTCTTACACTCTGTTACTGTCTCTTGCACTCTGTTACTGTCTCCTATACTCTGTTACTGTCTCCTATACTCTGTTACACTCTCTTACACTCTGCTGCTGTCTCATATACTCTGTTACTGTCTCTTACACTCTGTTACTGTCTCTTACACTCTCTTACACTCTCTTACACTCTGTTACTGTCTCTTACATTCTCTTACACTCTGTTACTGTCTCCTATACTCTGTTACCGTCTCTTACTCTCTGCTACTGTCTCTTACACAGGTTTACGATGTCTACGCGAAGAGATCCCCAGAGACGTTCACAGTATACTGAGATCATTCTGGACTATGTGATCCTAGAGGACGGTATATGCCATGTGACACTCTCTTACACTCTACTACACTCTGCTACTGTCTCTTTCACTCTGTTACTGTCTCTTTCACTCTGCTACTGTCTCTTACACTCTGCTACTATCTCTTACGCTCTGTTACTGTCTCTTACACTCTACTACACTGTCATACACTCTGTTACTGTATCTTACACTCTGTTACTGTCTCGTACACTCTGTTACTGTCTCTTACACTCTGTTACTGCCTCCTTTACTCTGTTACTGTCTCCTATACTCTGTTACTGTCTCTTATACTCTGTTACTGTCTCTTACACTCTGTTACTGTCTCCTATACTCTGTTACTGTCTCCTATACTCTGTTACACTCTCTTACACTCTGTTACACCCTCTTACACACTGTTACTGTCTCTTACACTCTCTTACACTCTGCTACTGTCTCTTACATTCTGTTACTGTCACTTACACTATGCTACTGTCTCTTACACTCTGTTACTGTCTATTTCACTCTGCTACTGTCTCTTACCCTCTGTTACTGTCTCTTACACTCTGCTACTGTCTCCTACACTCTGTTACTGTCTCTTTCACTCTGCTACTGTCTCTTACACTCTGCTACTATCTCTTACGCTCTGTTACTGTCTCTTACACTCTACTACACTGTCATACACTCTGTTACTGTATCTTACACTCTGTTACTGTCTCGTACACTCTGTTACTGTCTCCTTTACTCTGTTACTGTCTCCTATACTCTGTTACTGTCTCCTATACTCTGTTACACTCTCTTACACTCTGTTACACCCTCTTACACACTGTTACTGTCTCTTACACTCTCTTACACTCTGCTACTGTCTCTTACATTCTGTTACTGTCACTTACACTCTGCTACTGTCTCTTACACTCTGTTACTGTCTCTTACCCTCTGTTACTGTCTCTTACACTCTGCTACTGTCTCCTACACTCTGTTACTGTCTCTTTCACTCTGCTACTGTCTCTTACACTCTGCTACTATCTCTTATGCTCTGTTACTGTCTCTTACACTCTACTACACTGTCATACACTCTGTTACTGTATCTTACACTCTGTTACTGTCTCCTATACTCTGTTACTGTCTCATATACTCTGTTACACTCTCTTACACTCTGTTACACCCTCTTACACACTGTTACTGTCTCTTACACTCTCTTACACTCTGCTACTGTCTCTTACATTCTGTTACTGTCACTTACACTCTGCTACTGTCTCTTACACTCTGTTACTGTCTATTTCACTCTGCTACTGTCTCTAACACTCTGCTACTATCTCTTACGCTCCGTTACTGTCTCTTACACTCTACTACACTGTCATACACTCTGTTACTGTATCTTACACTCTGTTACTGTCTCTTACACTCTTTTACTGTCTCCTATACTCTGTTACTGTCTCCTATACTCTGTTACACTCTCTTACACTCTGCTGCTGTCTCATATACTCTGTTACTGTATCTTACACTCTGTTACTGTCTCGTACACTCTGTTACTGTCTCTTACACTCTGTTACTGTCTCCTATACTCTGTTACTGTCTCCTATACTCTGTTACACTCTCTTACACTCTGCTGCTGTCTCATATACTCTGTTACTGTCTCTTACACTATGTTACTGTCTCTTACACTCTCTTACCCTCTCCTACACTCTGCTACTGTCTCTTACACCCTCTTACACTCTGTTACTGTCTCTTGCACTCTCTTACACTCTGTAACACTCTCTTACACGCTGTTACACCCTCTTACACACTGTTACTGTCTCTTACACTCTCTTACACTCTGCTACTGTCTCTTACCCTCTGTTACTGTCTCTTACACTCTGTTACTGTCTCTTACACTCTGCTACTGTCTCCTACACTCTGTTACTGTCTCTTTCACTCTGCTACTGTCTCTTACACACTGCTACTATCTCTTACGCTCTGTTACTGTCTCTTACACTCTACTACACTGTCATACACTCTGTTACTGTATCTTACACTCTGTTACTGTCTCGTACACTCTGTTACTGTCTCCTATACTCTGTTACTGTCTCTTACACTCTGTTACTGTCTCCTATACTCTGTTACTGTCTCCTATACTCTGTTACACTCTCTTACACTCTGTTACACCCTCTTACACACTTGTTACTGTCTCTTACACTCTGTTACTGTCTATTTCACTCTGCTACTGTCTCTTACACTCTGCTACTATCTCTTACGCTCTGTTACTGTCTCTTACACTCTACTACACTGTCATACACTCTGTTACTGTATCTTACACTCTGTTACTGTCTCTTACACTCTGTTACTGTCTCCTATACTCTGTTACTGTCTCAGATACTCTGTTACACTCTCTTACACTCTGTTACACCCTCTTACACACTGTTACTGTCTCTTACACTCTCTTACACTCTGCTACTGTCTCTTACATTCTGTTACTGTCACTTACACTCTGCTACTGTCTCTTACACTCTGTTACTGTCTATTTCACTCTGCTACTGTCTCTTACACTCTGCTACTATCTCTTACGCTCCGTTACTGTCTCTTACACTCTACTACACTGTCATACACTCTGTTACTGTATCTTACACTCTGTTACTGTCTAGTACACTCTGTTACTGTCTCTTACACTCTTTTACTGTCTCCTATACTCTGTTACTGTCTCCTATACTCTGTTACACTCTCTTATACTCTGCTGCTGTCTCATATACTCTGTTACTGTATCTTACACTCTGTTACTGTCTCGTACACTCTGTTACTGTCTCTTACACTCTGTTACTGTCTCCTATACTCTGTTACTGTCTTTTACACTCTGTTACTGTCTCCTATACTCTGTTACTGTCTCCTATACTCTGTTACACTCTCTTACACTCTGCTGCTGTCTCATATACTCTGTTACTGTCTCTTACACTATGTTACTGTCTCTTACACTCTCTTACCCTCTCCTACACTCTGCTACTGTCTCTTACACCCTCTTACACTCTGTTACTGTCTCTTGCACTCTCTTACACTCTGTAACACTCTCTTACACGCTGTTACACCCTCTTACACACTGTTACTGTCTCTTACACTCTCTTACACTCTGCTACTATCTCTTACCCTCTGTTACTGTCTCTTACACTCTGCTACTGTCTCCTACACTCTGTTACTGTCTCTTTCACTCTGCTACTGTCTCTTACACACTGCTACTATCTCTTACGCTCTGTTACTGTCTCTTAGACTCTACTACACTGTCATACACTCTGTTACTGTATCTTACACTCTGTTACTGTCTCGTACACTCTGTTACTGTCTCTTACACTCTGTTACTGTCTCCTATACTCTGTTACTGTCTCTTACACTCTGTTACTGTCTCCTATACTCTGTTACTGTCTCCTATACTCTGTTACACTCTCTTACACTCTGTTACACCCTCTTACACACTGTTACTGTCTCTTACACTCTCTTACACTCTGCTACTGTCTCTTACATTCTGTTACTGTCACTTACACTCTGCTACTGTCTCTTACACTCTGTTACTGTCTATTTCACTCTGCTACTGTCTCTTACACTCTGCTACTATCTCTTACGCTCTGTTACTGTCTCTTACACTCTACTACACTGTCATACACTCTGTTACTGTCTCGTACACTCTGTTACTGTCTCTTACACTCTGTTACTGTCTCCTATACTCTGTTACTGTCTCTTACACTCTGTTACTGTCTCCTATACTCTGTTACTGTCTCCTATACTCTGTTACACTCTCTTACACTCTGCTGCTGTCTCATATACTCTGTTACTGTCTCTTACACTCTGTTACTGTCTCTTACACTCTCTTACACTCTCTTACACGCTGTTACACTCTCTTACACGCTGTTACACCCTGTTACACACTGTTACTGTCTGTTACACTCTCTTACACTCTGCTACTGTCTCTTACACTCTGTTACTGTCTCTTACACTCTGCTACTGTCTCTTACACTCTGTTACTGTCTCTTTCACTCTGCTACTGTCTCCTATACTCTGTTACTGTCTCCAATACTCTGTTACACCCTCTTACACACTGTTGCTGTCTCTTACACTCTCTTACTCTCTGTTACTGTCACTTACACTCTGCTACTGTCTCTTACACTCTGTTACTGTCTATTTCCCGCTGCTACTGTCTCTTACACTCTGCTACTATCTCTTACGCTCTGTTACTGTCTCTTACACTCTACTACACTGTCATACACTCTGTTACTGTATCTTACACTCTGTTACTGTCTCGTACACTCTGTTACTGTCTCTTACACTCTGTTACTGTCTCCTATACTCTGTTACTGTCTTTTACACTCTGTTACTGTCTCCTATACTCTGTTACTGTCTCCTATACTCTGTTACACTCTCTTACACTCTGCTGCTGTCTCATATACTCTGTTACTGTCTCTTACACTATGTTACTGTCTCTTACACTCTCTTACCCTCTCCTACACTCTGCTACTGTCTCTTACACCCTCTTACACTCTGTTACTGTCTCTTACACTCTCTTACACTCTGTTACACTCTCTTACACGCTGTTACACCCTCTTACACACTGTTACTGTCTCTTACCCTCTGTTACTGTCTCTTACACTCTGCTACTGTCTCCTACACTCTGTTACTGTCTCTTTCACTCTGCTACTGTCTCTTACACTCTGCTACTATCTCTTACGCTCTGTTACTGTCTCTTACACTCTACTACACTGTCATACACTCTGTTACTGTATCTTACACTCTGTTACTGTCTCTTACACTCTGTTACTGTCTCCTATACTCTGTTACTGTCTCCTATACTCTGTTACTGTCTCTTACACTCTGTTACTGTCTCCTATACTCTGTTACTGTCTCCTATACTCTGTTACACTCTCTTACACTCTGTTACACCCTCTTACACACTGTTACTGTCTCTTACACTCTCTTACACTCTGCTACTGTCTCTTACATTCTGTTACTGTCACTTACACTCTGCTACTGTCTCTTACACTCTGTTACTGTCTATTTCACTCTGCTACTGTCTCTTACACTCTGCTACTATCTCTTACGCTCTGTTACTGTCTCTTACACACTACTACACTGTCATACACTCTGTTACTGTATCTTACACTCTGTTACTGTCTCGTACACAATGTTACTGTCTCTTACACTCTTTTACTGTCTCCTATACTCTGTTACTGTCTCTTACACTCTGTTACTGTCTCCTATACTCTGTTACTGTCTCCTATACTCTGTTACACTCTCTTACACTCTGCTGCTGTCTCATATACTCTGTTACTGTATCTTACACTCTGTTACTGTCTCGTACACTCTGTTACTGTCTCTTACACTCTGTTACTGTCTCCTATACTCTGTTACTGTCTTTTACACTCTGTTACTGTCTCCTATACTCTGTTACTGTCTCCTATACTCTGTTACACTCTCTTACACTCTGCTGCTGTCTCATATACTCTGTTACTGTCTCTTACACTATGTTACTGTCTCTTACACTCTCTTACCCTCTCCTACACTCTGCTACTGTCTCTTACACCCTCTTACACTCTGTTACTGTCTCTTACACTCTCTTACACTCTGTTACACTCTCTTACACTCTGTTACACCCTCTTACACACTGTTACTGTCTCTTACACTCTCTTACACTCTGCTACTGTCTCTTACATTCTGTTACTGTCACTTACACTCTGCTACTGTCTCTTACACTCTGTTACTGTCTATTTCACTCTGCTACTGTCTCTTACCCTCTGTTACTGTCTATTACCCTCTGCTACTGTCTCCTACACTCTGTTACTGTCTCTTTCACTCTGCTACTGTCTCTTACACTCTGCTACTATCTCTTACGCTCTGTTACTGTCTCTTACACTCTACTACACTGTCATACACTCTGTTACTGTATCTTACACTCTGTTACTGTCTCTTACACTCTGTTACTGCCTCCTATACTCTGTTACTGTCTCCTATACTCTGTTACTGTCTCTTACACTCTGTTACTGTCTCCTATACTCTGTTACTGTCTCCTATACTCTGTTACACTCTCTTACACTCTGTTACACCCTCTTACACACTGTTACTGTCTCTTACACTCTCTTACACTCTGCTACTGTTTCTTACATTCTGTTACTGTCACTTACACTCTGCTACTGTCTCTTACACTCTGTTACTGTCTCTTACACTCTGTTACTGTCTCTTACACTCTGTTACTGTCTCCTATACTCTGTTACTGTATCCTATACTCTGTTACACTCTCTTACACTCTGCTGCTGTCTCATATACTCTGTTACTGTCTCTTACACTCTGTTACTGTCTCTTACACTCTCTTACACTCTCTTACACTCTGTTACTGTCTCTTACATTCTCTTACACTCTGTTACTGTCTCCTATACTCTGTTACCGTCTCTTACTCTCTGCTACTGTCTCTTACACAGGTTTACGATGTCTACGCGAAGAGATCCCCAGAGACGTTCACAGTATACTGAGATCATTCTGGACTATGTGATCCTAGAGGACGGTATATGCCATGTGACACTCTCTTACACTCTACTACAGTCTACTACACTCTGCTACTGTCTCTTTCACTCTGTTACTGTCTCTTTCACTCTGCTACTGTCTCTTACACTCTGCTACTATCTCTTACGCTCTGTTACTGTCTCTTACACTCTACTACACTGTCATACACTCTGTTACTGTATCTTACACTCTGTTACTGTCTCGTACACTCTGTTACTGTCTCTTACACTCTGTTACTGCCTCCTTTACTCTGTTACTGTCTCCTATACTCTGTTACTGTCTCTTACACTCTGTTACTGTCTCCTATACTCTGTTACTGTCTCCTATACTCTGTTACACTCTCTTACACTCTGTTACACCCTCTTACACACTGTTACTGTCTCTTACACTCTCTTACACTCTGCTACTGTCTCTTACATTCTGTTACTGTCACTTACACTCTGCTACTGTCTCTTACACTCTGTTACTGTCTATTTCACTCTGCTACTGTCTCTTACCCTCTGTTACTGTCTCTTACACTCTGCTACTGTCTCCTACACTCTGTTACTGTCTCTTTCACTCTGCTACTGTCTCTTACACTCTGCTACTATCTCTTACGCTCTGTTACTGTCTCTTACACTCTACTACACTGTCATACACTCTGTTACTGTATCTTACACTCTGTTACTGTCTCGTACACTCTGTTACTGTCTCTTACACTCTGTTACTGCCTCCTATACTCTGTTACTGTCTCCTATACTCTGTTACTGTCTCTTACACTCTGTTACTGTCTCCTATACTCTGTTACTGTCTCCTATACTCTGTTACACTCTCTTACACTCTGTTACACCCTCTTACACACTGTTACTGTCTCTTACACTCTCTTACACTCTGCTACTGTCTCTTACACTCTGCTACTGTCTCTTACATTCTGTTACTGTCACTTACACTCTGCTACTGTCTCTTACACTCTGTTACTGTCTCTTACACTCTGTTACTGTCTCCTATACTCTGTTACACTCTCTTACACTCTGCTGCTGTCTCATATACTCTGTTACTGTCTCTTACACTCTGTTACTGTCTCTTACACTCTCTTACACTCTCTTACACTCTGTTACTGTCTCTTACATTCTCTTACACTCTGTTACTGTCTCCTATACTCTGTTACCGTCTCTTACTCTCTGCTACTGTCTCTTACACAGGTTTACGATGTCTACGCGAAGAGATCCCCAGAGACGTTCACAGTATACTGAGATCATTCTGGACTATGTGAT
This sequence comes from Spea bombifrons, assembly GCF_027358695.1. Classification (NCBI taxonomy): domain Eukaryota; kingdom Metazoa; phylum Chordata; class Amphibia; order Anura; family Pelobatidae; genus Spea; species Spea bombifrons. The sequence goes on along the minus strand of NC_071096.1, from coordinate 40,441,523 downwards.
CCTAGAGGACGGTATATGCCATGTGACACTCTCTTACACTCTACTACACTCTACTACACTCTGCTACTGTCTCTTTCACTCTGTTACTGTCTCTTTCACTCTGCTACTGTCTCTTACACTCTGCTACTATCTCTTACGCTCTGTTACTGTCTCTTACACTCTACTACACTGTCATACACTCTGTTACTGTATCTTACACTCTGTTACTGTCTCGTACACTCTGTTACTGTCTCTTACACTCTGTTACTGCCTCCTTTACTCTGTTACTGTCTCCTATACTCTGTTACTGTCTCTTACACTCTGTTACTGTCTCCTATACTCTGTTACTGTCTCCTATACTCTGTTACACTCTCTTACACTCTGTTACACCCTCTTACACACTGTTACTGTCTCTTACACTCTCTTACACTCTGCTACTGTCTCTTACATTCTGTTACTGTCACTTACACTCTGCTACTGTCTCTTACACTCTGTTACTGTCTATTTCACTCTGCTACTGTCTCTTACCCTCTGTTACTGTCTCTTACACTCTGCTACTGTCTCCTACACTCTGTTACTGTCTCTTTCACTCTGCTACTGTCTCTTACACTCTGCTACTATCTCTTACGCTCTGTTACTGTCTCTTACACTCTACTACACTGTCATACACTCTGTTACTGTATCTTACACTCTGTTACTGTCTCGTACACTCTGTTACTGTCTCTTACACTCTGTTACTGCCTCCTATACTCTGTTACTGTCTCCTATACTCTGTTACTGTCTCTTACACTCTGTTACTGTCTCCTATACTCTGTTACTATCTCCTATACTCTGTTACACTCTCTTACACTCTGTTACACCCTCTTACACACTGTTACTGTCTCTTACACTCTGCTACTGTCTCTTACATTCTGTTACTGTCACTTACACTCTGCTACTGTCTCTTACACTCTGTTACTGTCTCTTACACTCTGTTACTGTCTCTTGCACTCTGTTACTGTCTCCTATACTCTGTTACTGTCTCCTATACTCTGTTACACTCTCTTACACTCTGCTGCTGTCTCATATACTCTGTTACTGTCTCTTTCACTCTGTTACTGTCTCTTACACTCTCTTACACTCTGTTACTGTCTCTTACATTCTCTTACACTCTGTTACTGTCTCCTATACTCTGTTACCGTCTCTTACTCTCTGCTACTGTCTCTTACACAGGTTTACGATGTCTACGCGAAGAGATCCCCAGAGACGTTCATAGTATACTGAGATCATTCTGGACTATGTGATCCTAGAGGACGGTATATGCCATGTGACACTCTCTTACACTCTACTACACTCTGCTACTGTCTCTTTCACTCTGTTACTGTCTCTTTCACTCTGCTACTGTCTCTTATACTCTGCTACTATCTCTTACGCTCTGTTACTGTCTCTTACACTCTACTACACTGTCATACACTCTGTTACTGTATCTTACACTCTGTTACTGTCTCGTACACTCTGTTACTGTCTCTTACACTCTGTTACTGCCTCCTTTACTCTGTTACTGTCTCCTATACTCTGTTACTGTCTCTTACACTCTGTTACTGTCTCCTATACTCTGTTACTGTCTCCTATACTCTGTTACACTCTCTTACACTCTGTTACACCCTCTTACACACTGTTACTGTCTCTTACACTCTCTTACACTCTGCTACTGTCTCTTACATTCTGTTACTGTCACTTACACTCCGCTACTGTCTCTTACACTATGTTACTGTTTATTTCACTCTGCTACTGTCTCTTACCCTCTGTTACTGTCTCTTACACTCTGCTACTGTCTCCTACACTCTGTTACTGTCTCTTTCACTCTGCTACTGTCTCTTACACTCTGCTACTATCTCTTACGCTCTGTTACTGTCTCTTACACTCTACTACACTGTCATACACTCTGTTACTGTATCTTACACTCTGTTACTGTCTCGTACACTCTGTTACTGTCTCCTATACTCTGTTACTGTCTCCTATACTCTGTTACACTCTCTTACACTCTGTTACACCCTCTTACACACTGTTACTGTCTCTTACACTCTCTTACACTCTGCTACTGTCTCTTACATTCTGTTACTGTCACTTACACTCTGCTACTGTCTCTTACACTCTGTTACTGTCTATTTCACTCTGCTACTGTCTCTTACACTCTGCTACTATCTCTTACGCTCCGTTACTGTCTCTTACACTCTACTACACTGTCATACACTCTGTTACTGTATCTTACACTCTGTTACTGTCTCGTACACTCTGTTACTGTCTCTTACACTCTTTTACTGTCTCCTATACTCTGTTACTGTCTCCTATACTCTGTTACACTCTCTTACACTCTGCTGCTGTCTCATATACTCTGTTACTGTATCTTACACTCTGTTACTGTCTCGTACACTCTGTTACTGTCTCTTACACTCTGTTACTGTCTCCTATACTCTGTTACTGTCTTTTACACTCTGTTACTGTCTCCTATACTCTGTTACTGTCTCCTATACTCTGTTACACTCTCTTACACTCTGCTGCTGTCTCATATACTCTGTTACTGTCTCTTACACTATGTTACTGTCTCTTACACTCTCTTACCCTCTCCTACACTCTGCTACTGTCTCTTACACCCTCTTACACTCTGTTACTGTCTCTTGCACTCTCTTACACTCTGTAACACTCTCTTACACGCTGTTACACCCTCTTACACACTGTTACTGTCTCTTACACTCTCTTACACTCTGCTACTGTCTCTTACCCTCTGTTACTGTCTCTTACACTCTGTTACTGTCTCTTACACTCTGCTACTGTCTCCTACACTCTGTTACTGTCTCTTTCACTCTGCTACTGTCTCTTACACACTGCTACTATCTCTTACGCTCTGTTACTGTCTCTTACACTCTACTACACTGTCATACACTCTGTTACTGTATCTTACACTCTGTTACTGTCTCGTACACTCTGTTACTGTCTCTTACACTCTGTTACTGTCTCCTATACTCTGTTACTGTCTCCTATACTCTGTTACACTCTCTTACACTCTGTTACACCCTCTTACACACTGTTACTGTCTCTTACACTCTGTTACTGTCTATTTCACTCTGCTACTGTCTCTTACACTCTGCTACTATCTCTTACGCTCTGTTACTGTCTCTTACACTCTACTACACTGTCATATACTCTGTTACTGTATCTTACACTCTGTTACTGTCTCGTACACTCTGTTACTGTCTCTTACACTCTGTTACTGTCTCCTATACTCTGTTACTGTCTCCTATACTCTGTTACTGTCTCTTTCACTCTGTTACTGTCTCCTATACTCTGTTACTGTCTCTTACTCTCTGCTACTGTCTCTTACACAGGTTTACGATGTCTACGCGAAGAGATCCCCAGAGACGTTCACAGTATACTGAGATCATTCTGGACTATGTGATCCTAGAGGACGGTATATGCCATGTGACACTCTCTTACACTCTACTACACTCTGCTACTGTCTCTTTCACTCTGTTACTGTCTCTTTCACTCTGCTACTGTCTCTTACACTCTGCTACTATCTCTTACGCTCTGTTACTGTCTCTTACACTCTACTACACTGTCATACACTCTGTTACTGTATCTTACACTCTGTTACTGTCTCGTACACTCTGTTACTGTCTCTTACACTCTGTTACTGCCTCCTTTACTCTGTTACTGTCTCCTATACTCTGTTACTGTCTCTTATACTCTGTTACTGTCTCTTACACTCTGTTACTGTCTCCTATACTCTGTTACTGTCTCCTATACTCTGTTACACTCTCTTACACTCTGTTACACCCTCTTACACACTGTTACTGTCTCTTACACTCTCTTACACTCTGCTACTGTCTCTTACATTCTGTTACTGTCACTTACACTATGCTACTGTCTCTTACACTCTGTTACTGTCTATTTCACTCTGCTACTGTCTCTTACCCTCTGTTACTGTCTCTTACACTCTGCTACTGTCTCCTACACTCTGTTACTGTCTCTTTCACTCTGCTACTGTCTCTTACACTCTGCTACTATCTCTTACGCTCTGTTACTGTCTCTTACACTCTACTACACTGTCATACACTCTGTTACTGTATCTTACACTCTGTTACTGTCTCGTACACTCTGTTACTGTCTCCTTTACTCTGTTACTGTCTCCTATACTCTGTTACTGTCTCCTATACTCTGTTACACTCTCTTACACTCTGTTACACCCTCTTACACACTGTTACTGTCTCTTACACTCTCTTACACTCTGCTACTGTCTCTTACATTCTGTTACTGTCACTTACACTCTGCTACTGTCTCTTACACTCTGTTACTGTCTCTTACCCTCTGTTACTGTCTCTTACACTCTGCTACTGTCTCCTACACTCTGTTACTGTCTCTTTCACTCTGCTACTGTCTCTTACACTCTGCTACTATCTCTTATGCTCTGTTACTGTCTCTTACACTCTACTACACTGTCATACACTCTGTTACTGTATCTTACACTCTGTTACTGTCTCCTATACTCTGTTACTGTCTCATATACTCTGTTACACTCTCTTACACTCTGTTACACCCTCTTACACACTGTTACTGTCTCTTACACTCTCTTACACTCTGCTACTGTCTCTTACATTCTGTTACTGTCACTTACACTCTGCTACTGTCTCTTACACTCTGTTACTGTCTATTTCACTCTGCTACTGTCTCTAACACTCTGCTACTATCTCTTACGCTCCGTTACTGTCTCTTACACTCTACTACACTGTCATACACTCTGTTACTGTATCTTACACTCTGTTACTGTCTCTTACACTCTTTTACTGTCTCCTATACTCTGTTACTGTCTCCTATACTCTGTTACACTCTCTTACACTCTGCTGCTGTCTCATATACTCTGTTACTGTATCTTACACTCTGTTACTGTCTCGTACACTCTGTTACTGTCTCTTACACTCTGTTACTGTCTCCTATACTCTGTTACTGTCTCCTATACTCTGTTACACTCTCTTACACTCTGCTGCTGTCTCATATACTCTGTTACTGTCTCTTACACTATGTTACTGTCTCTTACACTCTCTTACCCTCTCCTACACTCTGCTACTGTCTCTTACACCCTCTTACACTCTGTTACTGTCTCTTGCACTCTCTTACACTCTGTAACACTCTCTTACACGCTGTTACACCCTCTTACACACTGTTACTGTCTCTTACACTCTCTTACACTCTGCTACTGTCTCTTACCCTCTGTTACTGTCTCTTACACTCTGTTACTGTCTCTTACACTCTGCTACTGTCTCCTACACTCTGTTACTGTCTCTTTCACTCTGCTACTGTCTCTTACACACTGCTACTATCTCTTACGCTCTGTTACTGTCTCTTACACTCTACTACACTGTCATACACTCTGTTACTGTATCTTACACTCTGTTACTGTCTCGTACACTCTGTTACTGTCTCCTATACTCTGTTACTGTCTCTTACACTCTGTTACTGTCTCCTATACTCTGTTACTGTCTCCTATACTCTGTTACACTCTCTTACACTCTGTTACACCCTCTTACACACTTGTTACTGTCTCTTACACTCTGTTACTGTCTATTTCACTCTGCTACTGTCTCTTACACTCTGCTACTATCTCTTACGCTCTGTTACTGTCTCTTACACTCTACTACACTGTCATACACTCTGTTACTGTATCTTACACTCTGTTACTGTCTCTTACACTCTGTTACTGTCTCCTATACTCTGTTACTGTCTCAGATACTCTGTTACACTCTCTTACACTCTGTTACACCCTCTTACACACTGTTACTGTCTCTTACACTCTCTTACACTCTGCTACTGTCTCTTACATTCTGTTACTGTCACTTACACTCTGCTACTGTCTCTTACACTCTGTTACTGTCTATTTCACTCTGCTACTGTCTCTTACACTCTGCTACTATCTCTTACGCTCCGTTACTGTCTCTTACACTCTACTACACTGTCATACACTCTGTTACTGTATCTTACACTCTGTTACTGTCTAGTACACTCTGTTACTGTCTCTTACACTCTTTTACTGTCTCCTATACTCTGTTACTGTCTCCTATACTCTGTTACACTCTCTTATACTCTGCTGCTGTCTCATATACTCTGTTACTGTATCTTACACTCTGTTACTGTCTCGTACACTCTGTTACTGTCTCTTACACTCTGTTACTGTCTCCTATACTCTGTTACTGTCTTTTACACTCTGTTACTGTCTCCTATACTCTGTTACTGTCTCCTATACTCTGTTACACTCTCTTACACTCTGCTGCTGTCTCATATACTCTGTTACTGTCTCTTACACTATGTTACTGTCTCTTACACTCTCTTACCCTCTCCTACACTCTGCTACTGTCTCTTACACCCTCTTACACTCTGTTACTGTCTCTTGCACTCTCTTACACTCTGTAACACTCTCTTACACGCTGTTACACCCTCTTACACACTGTTACTGTCTCTTACACTCTCTTACACTCTGCTACTATCTCTTACCCTCTGTTACTGTCTCTTACACTCTGCTACTGTCTCCTACACTCTGTTACTGTCTCTTTCACTCTGCTACTGTCTCTTACACACTGCTACTATCTCTTACGCTCTGTTACTGTCTCTTAGACTCTACTACACTGTCATACACTCTGTTACTGTATCTTACACTCTGTTACTGTCTCGTACACTCTGTTACTGTCTCTTACACTCTGTTACTGTCTCCTATACTCTGTTACTGTCTCTTACACTCTGTTACTGTCTCCTATACTCTGTTACTGTCTCCTATACTCTGTTACACTCTCTTACACTCTGTTACACCCTCTTACACACTGTTACTGTCTCTTACACTCTCTTACACTCTGCTACTGTCTCTTACATTCTGTTACTGTCACTTACACTCTGCTACTGTCTCTTACACTCTGTTACTGTCTATTTCACTCTGCTACTGTCTCTTACACTCTGCTACTATCTCTTACGCTCTGTTACTGTCTCTTACACTCTACTACACTGTCATACACTCTGTTACTGTCTCGTACACTCTGTTACTGTCTCTTACACTCTGTTACTGTCTCCTATACTCTGTTACTGTCTCTTACACTCTGTTACTGTCTCCTATACTCTGTTACTGTCTCCTATACTCTGTTACACTCTCTTACACTCTGCTGCTGTCTCATATACTCTGTTACTGTCTCTTACACTCTGTTACTGTCTCTTACACTCTCTTACACTCTCTTACACGCTGTTACACTCTCTTACACGCTGTTACACCCTGTTACACACTGTTACTGTCTGTTACACTCTCTTACACTCTGCTACTGTCTCTTACACTCTGTTACTGTCTCTTACACTCTGCTACTGTCTCTTACACTCTGTTACTGTCTCTTTCACTCTGCTACTGTCTCCTATACTCTGTTACTGTCTCCAATACTCTGTTACACCCTCTTACACACTGTTGCTGTCTCTTACACTCTCTTACTCTCTGTTACTGTCACTTACACTCTGCTACTGTCTCTTACACTCTGTTACTGTCTATTTCCCGCTGCTACTGTCTCTTACACTCTGCTACTATCTCTTACGCTCTGTTACTGTCTCTTACACTCTACTACACTGTCATACACTCTGTTACTGTATCTTACACTCTGTTACTGTCTCGTACACTCTGTTACTGTCTCTTACACTCTGTTACTGTCTCCTATACTCTGTTACTGTCTTTTACACTCTGTTACTGTCTCCTATACTCTGTTACTGTCTCCTATACTCTGTTACACTCTCTTACACTCTGCTGCTGTCTCATATACTCTGTTACTGTCTCTTACACTATGTTACTGTCTCTTACACTCTCTTACCCTCTCCTACACTCTGCTACTGTCTCTTACACCCTCTTACACTCTGTTACTGTCTCTTACACTCTCTTACACTCTGTTACACTCTCTTACACGCTGTTACACCCTCTTACACACTGTTACTGTCTCTTACCCTCTGTTACTGTCTCTTACACTCTGCTACTGTCTCCTACACTCTGTTACTGTCTCTTTCACTCTGCTACTGTCTCTTACACTCTGCTACTATCTCTTACGCTCTGTTACTGTCTCTTACACTCTACTACACTATCATACACTCTGTTACTGTATCTTACACTCTGTTACTGTCTCTTACACTCTGTTACTGTCTCCTATACTCTGTTACTGTCTCCTATACTCTGTTACTGTCTCTTACACTCTGTTACTGTCTCCTATACTCTGTTACTGTCTCCTATACTCTGTTACACTCTCTTACACTCTGTTACACCCTCTTACACACTGTTACTGTCTCTTACACTCTCTTACACTCTGCTACTGTCTCTTACATTCTGTTACTGTCACTTACACTCTGCTACTGTCTCTTACACTCTGTTACTGTCTATTTCACTCTGCTACTGTCTCTTACACTCTGCTACTATCTCTTACGCTCTGTTACTGTCTCTTACACACTACTACACTGTCATACACTCTGTTACTGTATCTTACACTCTGTTACTGTCTCGTACACAATGTTACTGTCTCTTACACTCTTTTACTGTCTCCTATACTCTGTTACTGTCTCTTACACTCTGTTACTGTCTCCTATACTCTGTTACTGTCTCCTATACTCTGTTACACTCTCTTACACTCTGCTGCTGTCTCATATACTCTGTTACTGTATCTTACACTCTGTTACTGTCTCGTACACTCTGTTACTGTCTCTTACACTCTGTTACTGTCTCCTATACTCTGTTACTGTCTTTTACACTCTGTTACTGTCTCCTATACTCTGTTACTGTCTCCTATACTCTGTTACACTCTCTTACACTCTGCTGCTGTCTCATATACTCTGTTACTGTCTCTTACACTATGTTACTGTCTCTTACACTCTCTTACCCTCTCCTACACTCTGCTACTGTCTCTTACACCCTCTTACACTCTGTTACTGTCTCTTACACTCTCTTACACTCTGTTACACTCTCTTACACTCTGTTACACCCTCTTACACACTGTTACTGTCTCTTACACTCTCTTACACTCTGCTACTGTCTCTTACATTCTGTTACTGTCACTTACACTCTGCTACTGTCTCTTACACTCTGTTACTGTCTATTTCACTCTGCTACTGTCTCTTACCCTCTGTTACTGTCTATTACCCTCTGCTACTGTCTCCTACACTCTGTTACTGTCTCTTTCACTCTGCTACTGTCTCTTACACTCTGCTACTATCTCTTACGCTCTGTTACTGTCTCTTACACTCTACTACACTGTCATACACTCTGTTACTGTATCTTACACTCTGTTACTGTCTCTTACACTCTGTTACTGCCTCCTATACTCTGTTACTGTCTCCTATACTCTGTTACTGTCTCTTACACTCTGTTACTGTCTCCTATACTCTGTTACTGTCTCCTATACTCTGTTACACTCTCTTACACTCTGTTACACCCTCTTACACACTGTTACTGTCTCTTACACTCTCTTACACTCTGCTACTGTTTCTTACATTCTGTTACTGTCACTTACACTCTGCTACTGTCTCTTACACTCTGTTACTGTCTCTTACACTCTGTTACTGTCTCTTACACTCTGTTACTGTCTCCTATACTCTGTTACTGTATCCTATACTCTGTTACACTCTCTTACACTCTGCTGCTGTCTCATATACTCTGTTACTGTCTCTTACACTCTGTTACTGTCTCTTACACTCTCTTACACTCTCTTACACTCTGTTACTGTCTCTTACATTCTCTTACACTCTGTTACTGTCTCCTATACTCTGTTACCGTCTCTTACTCTCTGCTACTGTCTCTTACCCAGGTTTACGATGTCTACGCGAAGAGATCCCCAGAGACGTTCACAGTATACTGAGATCATTCTGGACTATGTGATCCTAGAGGACGGTATATGCCATGTGACACTCTCTTACACTCTACTACAGTCTACTACACTCTGCTACTGTCTCTTTCACTCTGTTACTGTCTCTTTCACTCTGCTACTGTCTCTTACACTCTGCTACTATCTCTTACGCTCTGTTACTGTCTCTTACACTCTACTACACTGTCATACACTCTGTTACTGTATCTTACACTCTGTTACTGTCTCGTACACTCTGTTACTGTCTCTTACACTCTGTTACTGCCTCCTTTACTCTGTTACTGTCTCCTATACTCTGTTACTGTCTCTTACACTCTGTTACTGTCTCCTATACTCTGTTACTGTCTCCTATACTCTGTTACACTCTCTTACACTCTGTTACACCCTCTTACACACTGTTACTGTCTCTTACACTCTCTTACACTCTGCTACTGTCTCTTACATTCTGTTACTGTCACTTACACTCTGCTACTGTCTCTTACACTCTGTTACTGTCTATTTCACTCTGCTACTGTCTCTTACCCTCTGTTACTGTCTCTTACACTCTGCTACTGTCTCCTACACTCTGTTACTGTCTCTTTCACTCTGCTACTGTCTCTTACACTCTGCTACTATCTCTTACGCTCTGTTACTGTCTCTTACACTCTACTACACTGTCATACACTCTGTTACTGTATCTTACACTCTGTTACTGTCTCGTACACTCTGTTACTGTCTCTTACACTCTGTTACTGCCTCCTATACTCGGTTACTGTCTCCTATACTCTGTTACTGTCTCTTACACTCTGTTACTGTCTCCTATACTCTGTTACTGTCTCCTATACTCTGTTACACTCTCTTACACTCTGTTACACCCTCTTACACACTGTTACTGTCTCTTACACTCTCTTACACTCTGCTACTGTCTCTTACACTCTGCTACTGTCTCTTACATTCTGTTACTGTCACTTACACTCTGCTACTGTCTCTTACACTCTGTTACTGTCTCTTACACTCTGTTACTGTCTCCTATACTCTGTTACACTCTCTTACACTCTGCTGCTGTCTCATATACTCTGTTACTGTCTCTTACACTCTGTTACTGTCTCTTACACTCTCTTACACTCTCTTACACTCTGTTACTGTCTCTTACATTCTCTTACACTCTGTTACTGTCTCCTATACTCTGTTACCGTCTCTTACTCTCTGCTACTGTCTCTTACACAGGTTTACGATGTCTACGCGAAGAGATCCCCAGAGACGTTCACAGTATACTGAGATCATTCTGGACTATGTGATCCTAGAGGACGGTATATGCCATGTGACACTCTCTTACACTCTACTACACTCTACTACACTCTGCTACTGTCTCTTTCACTCTGTTACTGTCTCTTTCACTCTGCTACTGTCTCTTACACTCTGCTACTATCTCTTACGCTCTGTTACTGTCTCTTACACTCTACTACACTGTCATACACTCTGTTACTGTATCTTACACTCTGTTACTGTCTCGTACACTCTGTTACTGTCTCTTACACTCTGTTACTGCCTCCTTTACTCTGTTACTGTCTCCTATACTCTGTTACTGTCTCTTACACTCTGTTACTGTCTCCTATACTCTGTTACTGTCTCCTATACTCTGTTACACTCTCTTACACTCTGTTACACCCTCTTACACACTGTTACTGTCTCTTACACTCTCTTACACTCTGCTACTGTCTCTTACATTCTGTTACTGTCACTTACACTCTGCTACTGTCTCTTACACTCTGTTACTGTCTATTTCACTCTGCTACTGTCTCTTACCCTCTGTTACTGTCTCTTACACTCTGCTACTGTCTCCTACACTCTGTTACTGTCTCTTTCACTCTGCTACTGTCTCTTACACTCTGCTACTATCTCTTACGCTCTGTTACTGTCTCTTACACTCTACTACACTGTCATACACTCTGTTACTGTATCTTACACTCTGTTACTGTCTCGTACACTCTGTTACTGTCTCTTACACTCTGTTACTGCCTCCTATACTCTGTTACTGTCTCCTATACTCTGTTACTGTCTCTTACACTCTGTTACTGTCTCCTATACTCTGTTACTGTCTCCTATACTCTGTTACACTCTCTTACACTCTGTTACACCCTCTTACACACTGTTACTGTCTCTTACACTCTCTTACACTCTGCTACTGTCTCTTACATTCTGTTACTGTCACTTACACTCTGCTACTGTCTCTTACACTCTGTTACTGTCTCTTACACTCTGTTACTGTCTCTTACACTCTGTTACTGTCTCCTATACTCTGTTACTGTCTCCTATACTCTGTTACACTCTCTTACACTCTGCTGCTGTCTCATATACTCTGTTACTGTCTCTTACACTCTGTTACTGTCTCTTACACTCTCTTACACTCTCTTACACTCTGTTACTGTCTCTTACATTCTCTTACACTCTGTTACTGTCTCCTATACTCTGTTACCGTCTCTTACTCTCTGCTACTGTCTCTTACACAGGTTTACGATGTCTACGCGAAGAGATCCCCAGAGACGTTCACAGTATACTGAGATCATTCTGGACTATGTGATCCTAGAGGACGGTATATGCCATGTGACACTCTCTTACACTCTACTACACTCTACTACACTCTGCTACTGTCTCTTTCACTCTGTTACTGTCTCTTTCACTCTGCTACTGTCTCTTACACTCTGCTACTATCTCTTACGCTCTGTTACTGTCTCTTACACTCTACTACACTGTCATACACTCTGTTACTGTATCTTACACTCTGTTACTGTCTCGTACACTCTGTTACTGTTTCTTACACTCTGTTACTGCCTCCTTTACTCTGTTACTGTCTCCTATACTCTGTTACTGTCTCTTACACTCTGTTACTGTCTCCTATACTCTGTTACTGTCTCCTATACTCTGTTACACTCTCTTACACTCTGTTACACCCTCTTACACACTGTTACTGTCTCTTACACTCTCTTACACTCTGCTACTGTCTCTTACATTCTGTTACTGTCACTTACACTCTGCTACTGTCTCTTACACTCTGTTACTGTCTATTTCACTCTGCTACTGTCTCTTACCCTCTGTTACTGTCTCTTACACTCTGCTACTGTCTCCTACACTCTGTTACTGTCTCTTTCACTCTGCTACTGTCTCTTACACTCTGCTACTATCTCTTACGCTCTGTTACTGTCTCTTACACTCTACTACACTGTCATACACTCTGTTACTGTATCTTACACTCTGTTACTGTCTCGTACACTCTGTTACTGTCTCTTACACTCTGTTACTGCCTCCTATACTCTGTTACTGTCTCCTATACTCTGTTACTGTCTCTTACACTCTGTTACTGTCTCTTACACTCTGTTACTGTCTCCTATACTCTGTTACTGTCTCCTATACTCTGTTACACTCTCTTACACTCTGTTACACCCTCTTACACACTGTTACTGTCTCTTACACTCTCTTACACTCTGCTACTGTCTCTTACATTCTGTTACTGTCACTTACACTCTGCTACTGTCTCTTACACTCTGTTACTGTCTCTTACACTCTGTTACTGTCTCTTACACTCTGTTACTGTCTCCTATACTCTGTTACTGTCTCCTATACTCTGTTACACTCTCTTACACTCTGCTGCTGTCTCATATACTCTGTTACTGTCTCTTACACTCTGTTACTGTCTCTTACACTCTCTTACACTCTCTTACACTCTGTTACTGTCTCTTACATTCTCTTACACTCTGTTACTGTCTCCTATACTCTGTTACCGTCTCTTACTCTCTGCTACTGTCTCTTACACAGGTTTACGATGTCTACGCGAAGAGATCCCCAGAGACGTTCACAGTATACTGAGATCATTCTGGACTATGTGATCCTAGAGGACGGTATATGCCATGTGACACTCTCTTACACTCTGCTACACTCTGCTACTGTCTCTTTCACTCTGCTACTGTCTCTTACACTCTGCTACTATCTCTTACGCTCTGTTACTGTCTCTTACACTCTACTACACTGTCATACACTCTGTTACTGTATCTTACACTCTGTTACTGTCTCGTACACTCTGTTACTGTCTCTTACACTCTGTTACTGCCTCCTTTACTCTGTTACTGTCTCCTATACTCTGTTACTGTCTCTTACACTCTGTTACTGTCTCCTATACTCTGTTACTGTCTCCTATACTCTGTTACACTCTCTTACACTCTGTTACACCCTCTTACACACTGTTACTGTCTCTTACATTCTGTTACTGTCACTTACACTCTGCTACTGTCTCTTACACTCTGTTACTGTCTATTTCACTCTGCTACTGTCTCTTACCCTCTGTTACTGTCTCTTACACTCTGCTACTGTCTCCTACACTCTGTTACTGTCTCTTTCACTCTGCTACTGTCTCTTACACTCTGCTACTATCTCTTACGCTGTTACTGTCTCTTACACTCTACTACACTGTCATACACTCTGTTACTGTATCTTACACTCTGTTACTGTCTCGTACACTCTGTTACTGTCTCCTATACTCTGTTACTGTCTCCTATACTCTGTTACTGTCTCTTACACTCTGTTACTGTCTCCTATACTCTGTTACTGTCTCCTATACTCTGTTACACTCTCTTACACTCTGTTACACCCTCTTACACACTGTTACTGTCTCTTACACTCTGCTACTGTCTCTTACATTCTGTTACTGTCACTTACACTCTGCTACTGTCTCTTACACTCTGTTACTGTCTCTTACACTCTGTTACTGTCTCTTGCACTCTGTTACTGTCTCCTATACTCTGTTACTGTCTCCTATACTCTGTTACACTCTCTTACACTCTGCTGCTGTCTCATATACTCTGTTACTGTCTCTTACACTCTGTTACTGTCTCTTACACTCTCTTACACTCTCTTACACTCTGTTACTGTCTCTTACATTCTCTTACACTCTGTTACTGTCTCCTATACTCTGTTACCGTCTCTTACTCTCTGCTACTGTCTCTTACACAGGTTTACGATGTCTACGCGAAGAGATCCCCAGAGACGTTCACAGTATACTGAGATCATTCTGGACTATGTGATCCTAGAGGACGGTATATGCCATGTGACACTCTCTTACACTCTACTACACTCTGCTACTGTCTCTTTCACTCTGTTACTGTCTCTTTCACTCTGCTACTGTCTCTTACACTCTGCTACTATCTCTTACGCTATGTTACTGTCTCTTACACTCTACTACACTGTCATACACTCTGTTACTGTATCTTACACTCTGTTACTGTCTCGTACACTCTGTTACTGTCTCTTACACTCTGTTACTGCCTCCTTTACTCTGTTACTGTCTCCTATACTCTGTTACTGTCTCTTACACTCTGTTACTGTCTCCTATACTCTGTTACTGTCTCCTATACTCTGTTACACTCTCTTACACTCTGTTACACCCTCTTACACACTGTTACTGTCTCTTACACTCTCTTACACTCTGCTACTGTCACTTACACTATGCTACTGTCTCTTACACTCTGTTACTGTTTATTTCACTCTGCTACTGTCTCTTACCCTCTGTTACTGTCTCTTACACTCTGCTACTGTCTCCTACACTCTGTTACTGTCTCTTTCACTCTGTTACTGTCTCTTTCACTCTGCTACTGTCTCTTACACTCTGCTACTATCTCTTACGCTCTGTTACTGTCTCTTACACTCTACTACACTGTCATACACTCTGTTACTGTATCTTACACTCTGTTACTGTCTCGTACACTGTGTTACTGTCTCCTATACTCTGTTACTGTCTCCTATACTCTGTTACACTCTCTTACACTCTGTTACACCCTCTTACACACTGTTACTGTCTCTTACACTCTCTTACACTCTGCTACTGTCTCTTACATTCTGTTACTGTCACTTACACTCTGCTACTGTCTCTTACACTCTGTTACTGTCTCTTACCCTCTGTTACTGTCTCTTACACTCTGCTACTGTCTCCTACACTCTGTTACTGTCTCTTTCACTCTGCTACTGTCTCTTACACTCTGCTACTATCTCTTACGCTCTGTTACTGTCTCTTACACTCTACTACACTGTCATACACTCTGTTACTGTATCTTACACTCTGTTACTGTCTCCTATACTCTGTTACTGTCTCATATACTCTGTTACACTCTCTTACACTCTGTTACACCCTCTTACACACTGTTACTGTCTCTTACACTCTCTTACACTCTGCTACTGTCTCTTACATTCTGTTACTGTCACTTACACTCTGCTACTGTCTCTTACACTCTGTTACTGTCTATTTCACTCTGCTACTGTCTCTTACACTCTGCTACTATCTCTTACGCTCCGTTACTGTCTCTTACACTCTACTACACTGTCATACACTCTGTTACTGTATCTTATACTCTGTTACTGTCTCGTACACTCTGTTACTGTCTCTTACACTCTTTTACTGTCTCCTATACTCTGTTACTGTCTCCTATACTCTGTTACACTCTCTTACACTCTGCTGCTGTCTCATATACTCTGTTACTGTAACTTACACTCTGTTACTGTCTCGTACACTCTGTTACTGTCTCTTACACTCTGTTACTGTCTCCTATACTCTGTTACTGTCTTTTACACTCTGTTACTGTCTCCTATACTCTGTTACTGTCTCCTATACTCTGTTACACTCTCTTACACTCTGCTGCTGTCTCATATACTCTGTTACTGTCTCTTACACTATGTTACTGTCTCTTACACTCTCTTACCCTCTCCTACACTCTGCTACTGTCTCTTACACCCTCTTACACTCTGTTACTGTCTCTTGCACTCTCTTACACTCTGTAACACTCTCTTACACGCTGTTACACCCTCTTACACACTGTTACTGTCTCTTACACTCTCTTACACTCTGCTACTGTCTCTTACCCTCTGTTACTGTCTCTTACACTCTGTTACTGTCTCTTACACTCTGCTACTGTCTCCTACACTCTGTTACTGTCTCTTTCACTCTGCTACTGTCTCTTACACACTGCTACTATCTCTTACGCTCTGTTACTGTCTCTTACACTCTACTACACTGTCATACACTCTGTTACTGTATCTTACACTCTGTTACTGTCTCGTACACTCTGTTACTGTCTCTTACACTCTGTTACTGTCTCCTATACTCTGTTACTGTCTCTTACACTCTGTTACTGTCTCCTATACTCTGTTACTGTCTCCTATACTCTGTTACACTCTCTTACACTCTGTTACACCCTCTTACACACTGTTACTGTCTCTTACACTCTGTTACTGTCTATTTCACTCTGCTACTGTCTCTTACACTCTGCTACTATCTCTTACGCTCTGTTACTGTCTCTTACACTCTACTACACTGTCATATACTCTGTTACTGTATCTTACACTCTGTTACTGTCTCGTACACTCTGTTACTGTCTCTTACACTCTGTTACTGTCTCCTATACTCTGTTACTGTCTCCTATACTCTGTTACTGTCTCTTACACTCTGTTACTGTCTCCTATACTCTGTTACTGTCTCCTATACTCTGTTACACTCTCTTACACTCTGTTACACCCTCTTACACACTGTTACTGTCTCTTACACTCTGCTACTGTCACTTACATTCTGTTACTGTCACTTACACTCTGCTACTGTCTCTTACACTCTGCTACTGTCTCTTACACTCTGTTACTGTCTATTTCACTCTGCTACTGTCTCTTACCCTCTGTTACTGTCAATTACCCTCTGCTACTGTCTCCTACACTCTGTTACTGTCTCTTTCACTCTGCTACTGTCTCTTACACTCTGCTACTATCTCTTACGCTCTGTTACTGTCTCTTACACTCTACTACACTGTCATACACTCTGTTACTGTATCTTACACTCTGTTACTGTCTCGTACACTCTGTTACTGTCTCTTACACTCTGTTACTGCCTCCTATACTCTGTTACTGTCTCCTATACTCTGTTACTGTCTCTTACACTCTGTTACTGTCTCCTATACTCTGTTACTGTCTCCTATACTCTGTTACACTCTCTTACACTCTGTTACACCCTCTTACACACTGTTACTGTCTCTTACACTCTCTTACACTCTGCTACTGTCTCTTACATTCTGTTACTGTCACTTACACTCTGCTACTGTCTCTTACACTCTGTTACTGTCTCTTACACTCTGTTACTGTCTCTTACACTCTGTTACTGTCTCTTACACTCTGTTACTGTCTCCTATACTCTGTTACTGTCTCCTATACTCTGTTACACTCTCTTACACTCTGCTGCTGTCTCATATACTCTGTTACTGTCTCTTACACTCTGTTACTGTCTCTTACACTCTCTTACACTCTCTTACACTCTGTTACTGTCTCTTACATTCTCTTACACTCTGTTACTGTCTCCTATACTCTGTTACCGTCTCTTACTCTCTGCTACTGTCTCTTACACAGGTTTACGATGTCTACGCGAAGAGATCCCCAGAGACGTTCACAGTATACTGAGATCATTCTGGACTATGTGATCCTAGAGGACGGTATATGCCATGTGACACTCTCTTACACTCTACTACACTCTACTACACTCTGCTACTGTCTCTTTCACTCTGTTACTGTCTCTTTCACTCTGCTACTGTCTCTTACACTCTGCTACTATCTCTTACGCTCTGTTACTGTCTCTTACACTCTACTACACTGTCATACACTCTGTTACTGTATCTTACACTCTGTTACTGTCTCGTACACTCTGTTACTGTCTCTTACACTCTGTTACTGCCTCCTTTACTCTGTTACTGTCTCCTATACTCTGTTACTGTCTCTTACACTCTGTTACTGTCTCCTATACTCTGTTACTGTCTCCTATACTCTGTTACACTCTCTTACACTCTGTTACACCCTCTTACACACTGTTACTGTCTCTTACACTCTCTTACACTCTGCTACTGTCTCTTACATTCTGTTACTGTCACTTACACTCTGCTACTGTCTCTTACACTCTGTTACTGTCTATTTCACTCTGGTACTGTCTCTTACCCTCTGTTACTGTCTCTTACACTCTGCTACTGTCTCCTACACTCTGTTACTGTCTCTTTCACTCTGCTACTGTCTCTTACACTCTGCTACTATCTCTTACGCTCTGTTACTGTCTCTTACACTCTACTACACTGTCATACACTCTGTTACTGTATCTTACACTCTGTTACTGTCTCGTACACTCTGTTACTGTCTCTTACACTCTGTTACTGCCTCCTATACTCTGTTACTGTCTCCTATACTCTGTTACTGTCTCTTACACTCTGTTACTGTCTCCTATACTCTGTTACTGTCTCCTATACCCTGTTACACTCTCTTACACTCTGTTACACCCTCTTACACACTGTTACTGTCTCTTACACTCTCTTACACTCTGCTACTGTCTCTTACATTCTGTTACTGTCACTTACACTCTGCTACTGTCTCTTACACTCTGTTACTGTCTCTTACACTCTGTTACTGTCTCTTACACTCTGTTACTGTCTCCTATACTCTGTTACTGTCTCCTATACTCTGTTACACTCTCTTACACTCTGCTGCTGTCTCATATACTCTGTTACTGTCTCTTACACTCTGTTACTGTCTCTTACACTCTCTTACACTCTCTTACACTCTGTTACTGTCTCTTACATTCTCTTACACTCTGTTACTGTCTCCTATACTCTGTTACCGTCTCTTACTCTCTGCTACTGTCTCTTACACAGGTTTACGATGTCTACGCGAAGAGATCCCCAGAGACGTTCACAGTATACTGAGATCATTCTGGACTATGTGATCCTAGAGGACGGTATATGCCATGTGACACTCTCTTACACTCTGCTACACTCTGCTACTGTCTCTTTCACTCTGTTACTGTCTCTTTCACTCTGCTACTGTCTCTTACACTCTGCTACTATCTCTTACGCTCTGTTACTGTCTCTTACACTCTACTACACTGTCATACACTCTGTTACTGTATCTTACACTCTGTTACTGTCTCGTACACTCTGTTACTGTCTCTTACACTCTGTTACTGCCTCCTTTACTCTGTTACTGTCTCCTATACTCTGTTACTGTCTCTTACACTCTGTTACTGTCTCCTATACTCTGTTACTGTCTCCTATACTCTGTTACACTCTCTTACACTCTGTTACACCCTCTTACACACTGTTACTGTCTCTTACATTCTGTTACTGTCACTTACACTCTGCTACTGTCTCTTACACTCTGTTACTGTCTATTTCACTCTGCTACTGTCTCTTACCCTCTGTTACTGTCTCTTACACTCTGCTACTGTCTCCTACACTCTGTTACTGTCTCTTTCACTCTGCTACTGTCTCTTACACTCTGCTACTATCTCTTACGCTCTGTTACTGTCTCTTACACTCTACTACACTGTCATACACTCTGTTACTGTATCTTACACTCTGTTACTGTCTCGTACACTCTGTTACTGTCTCTTACACTCTGTTACTGCCTCCTATACTCTGTTACTGTCTCCTATACTCTGTTACTGTCTCTTACACTCTGTTACTGTCTCCTATACTCTGTTACTGTCTCCTATACTCTGTTACACTCTCTTACACTCTGTTACACCCTCTTACACACTGTTACTGTCTCTTACACTCTGCTACTGTCTCTTACATTCTGTTACTGTCACTTACACTCTGCTACTGTCTCATACACTCTGTTACTGTCTCTTACACTCTGTTACTGTCTCTTGCACTCTGTTACTGTCTCCTATACTCTGTTACTGTCTCCTATACTCTGTTACACTCTCTTACACTCTGCTGCTGTCTCATATACTCTGTTACTGTCTCTTACACTCTGTTACTGTCTCTTACACTCTCTTACACTCTCTTACACTCTGTTACTGTCTCTTACATTCTCTTACACTCTGTTACTGTCTCCTATACTCTGTTACCGTCTCTTACTCTCTGCTACTGTCTCTTACACAGGTTTACGATGTCTACGCGAAGAGATCCCCAGAGACGTTCACAGTATACTGAGATCATTCTGGACTATGTGATCCTAGAGGACGGTATATGCCATGTGACACTCTCTTACACTCTACTACACTCTGCTACTGTCTCTTTCACTCTGTTACTGTCTCTTTCACTCTGCTACTGTCTCTTACACTCTGCTACTATCTCTTACGCTCTGTTACTGTCTCTTACACTCTACTACACTGTCATACACTCTGTTACTGTATCTTACACTCTGTTACTGTCTCGTACACTCTGTTACTGTCTCTTACACTCTGTTACTGCCTCCTTTACTCTGTTACTGTCTCCTATACTCTGTTACTGTCTCTTACACTCTGTTACTGTCTCCTATACTCTGTTACTGTCTCCTATACTCTGTTACACTCTCTTACACTCTGTTACACCCTCTTACACACTGTTACTGTCTCTTACACTCTCTTACACTCTGCTACTGTCTCTTACATTCTGTTACTGTCACTTACACTCTGCTACTGTCTCTTACACTCTGTTACTGTCTATTTCACTCTGCTACTGTCTCTTACCCTCTGTTACTGTCTCTTACACTCTGCTACTGTCTCCTACACTCTGTTACTGTCTCTTTCACTCTGCTACTGTCTCTTACACTCTGCTACTATCTCTTACGCTCTGTTACTGTCTCTTACACTCTACTACACTGTCATACACTCTGTTACTGTATCTTACACTCTGTTACTGTCTCGTACACTCTGTTACTGTCTCCTATACTCTGTTACTGTCTCCTATACTCTGTTACACTCTCTTACACTCTGTTACACCCTCTTACACACTGTTACTGTCTCTTACACTCTCTTACACTCTGCTACTGTCTCTTACATTCTGTTACTGTCACTTACACTCTGCTACTGTCTCTTACACTCTGTTACTGTCTCTTACCCTCTGTTACTGTCTCTTACACTCTGCTACTGTCTCCTACACTCTGTTACTGTCTCTTTCACTCTGCTACTGTCTCTTACACTCTGCTACTATCTCTTATGCTCTGTTACTGTCTCTTACACTCTACTACACTGTCATACACTCTGTTACTGTATCTTACACTCTGTTACTGTCTCCTATACTCTGTTACTGTCTCATATACTCTGTTACACTCTCTTACACTCTGTTACACCCTCTTACACACTGTTACTATCTCTTACACTCTCTTACACTCTGCTACTGTCTCTTACATTCTGTTACTGTCACTTACACTCTGCTACTGTCTCTTACACTCTGTTACTGTCTATTTCACTCTGCTACTGTCTCTAACACTCTGCTACTATCTCTTACGCTCCGTTACTGTCTCTTACACTCTACTACACTGTCATACACTCTGTTACTGTATCTTACACTCTGTTACTGTCTCGTACACTCTGTTACTGTCTCTTACACTCTTTTACTGTCTCCTATACTCTGTTACTGTCTCCTATACTCTGTTACACTCTCTTACACTCTGCTGCTGTCTCATATACTCTGTTACTGTATCTTACACTCTGTTACTGTCTCGTACACTCTGTTACTGTCTCTTACACTCTGTTACTGTCTCCTATACTCTGTTACTGTCTTTTACACTCTGTTACTGTCTCCTATACTCTGTTACTGTCTCCTATACTCTGTTACACTCTCTTACACTCTGCTGCTGTCTCATATACTCTGTTACTGTCTCTTACACTATGTTACTGTCTCTTACACTCTCTTACCCTCTCCTACACTCTGCTACTGTCTCTTACACCCTCTTACACTCTGTTACTGTCTCTTGCACTCTCTTACACTCTGTAACACTCTCTTACACGCTGTTACACCCTCTTACACACTGTTACTGTCTCTTACACTCTCTTACACTCTGCTACTGTCTCTTACCCTCTGTTACTGTCTCTTACACTCTGCTACTGTCTCCTACACTCTGTTACTGTCTCTTTCACTCTGCTACTGTCTCTTACACACTGCTACTATCTCTTACGCTCTGTTACTGTCTCTTACACTCTACTACACTGTCATACACTCTGTTACTGTATCTTACACTCTGTTACTGTCTCGTACACTCTGTTACTGTCTCTTACACTCTGTTACTGTCTCCTACACTCTGTTACTGTCTCTTACACTCTGTTACTGTCTCTTACACTCTGTTACTGTCTCCTATACTCTGTTACTGTCTCCTATACTCTGTTACACTCTCTTACACTCTGTTACACCCTCTTACACACTGTTACTGTCTCTTACACTCTCTTACACTCTGCTACTGTCTCTTACATTCTGTTACTGTCACTTACACTCTGCTACTGTCTCTTACACTCTTGTACTGTCTATTTCACTCTGCTACTGTCTCTTACACTCTGCTACTATCTCTTACGCTCTGTTACTGTCTCTTACACTCTACTACACTGTCATACACTCTGTTACTGTCTCGTACACTCTGTTACTGTCTCTTACACTCTGTTACTGTCTCCTATACTCTGTTACTGTCTCTTACACTCTGTTACTGTCTCCTATACTCTGTTACTGTCTCCTATACTCTGTTACACTCTCTTACACTCTGCTGCTGTCTCATATACTCTGTTACTGTCTCTTACACTCTGTTACTGTCTCTTACACTCTCTTACACTCTCTTACACTCTCTTACACTCTCTTACACGCTGTTACACTCTCTTACACGCTGTTACACTCTCTTACACGCTGTTACACCCTGTTACACACTGTTACTGTCTGTTACACTCTCTTACACTCTACTACACTGTCATACACTCTGTTACTGTATCTTACACTCTGTTACTGTCTCTTACACTCTGTTACTGTCTCCTATACTCTGTTACTGTCTCATAAACTCTGTTACACTCTCTTACACTCTGTTACACCCTCTTACACACTGTTACTGTCTCTTACACTCTCTTACACTCTGCTACTGTCTCTTACATTCTGTTACTGTCACTTACACTCTGCTACTGTCTCTTACACTCTGTTACTGTCTATTTCACTCTGCTACTGTCTCTTACACTCTGCTACTATCTCTTACGCTCCGTTACTGTCTCTTACACTCTACTACACTGTCATACACTCTGTTACTGTATCTTACACTCTGTTACTGTCTCGTACACTCTGTTACTGTCTCTTACAATCTTTTACTGTCTCCTATACTCTGTTACTGTCTCCTATACTCTGTTGCACTTTCTTACACTCTGCTGCTGTCTCATATACTCTGTTACTGTATCTTACACTCTGTTACTGTCTCGTACACTCTGTTACTGTCTCTTACACTCTGTTACTGTCTCCTATACTCTGTTACTGTCTTTTACACTCTGTTACTGTCTCCTATACTCTGTTACTGTCTCCTATACTCTTATACTCTCTCTTACACTCTGCTGCTGTCTCATATACTCTGTTACTGTCTCTTACACTATGTTACTGTCTCTTACACTCTCTTACCCTCTCCTACACTCTGCTACTGTCTCTTACACCCTCTTACACTCTGTTACTGTCTCTTGCACTCTCTTACACTCTGTAACACTCTCTTACACGCTGTTACACCCTCTTACACACTGTTACTGTCTCTTACACTCTCTTACACTCTGCTACTGTCTCTTACCCTCTGTTACTGTCTCTTACACTCTGCTACTGTCTCCTACACTCTGTTACTGTCTCTTTCACTCGCTACTGTCTCTTACACACTGCTACTATCTCTTACGCTCTGTTACTGTCTCTTACACTCTACTACACTGTCATACACTCTGTTACTGTATCTTACACTCTGTTACTGTCTCGTACACTCTGTTACTGTCTCTTACACTCTGTTACTGTCTCCTATACTCTGTTACACTCTCTTACACTCTGTTACACCCTCTTACACACTGTTACTGTCTCTTACACTCTCTTACACTCTGCTACTGTCTCTTACATTCTGTTACTGTCACTTACACTCTGCTACTGTCTCTTACACTCTGTTACTGACTATTTCACTCGGCTACTGTCTCTTACACTCTGCTACTATCTCTTACGCTCTGTTACTGTCTCTTACACTCTACTACACTGTCATACACTCTGTTACTGTCTCGTACACTCTGTTACTGTCTCTTACACTCTGTTACTGTCTCCTATACTCTGTTACTGTCTCTTACACTCTGTTACTGTCTCCTATACTCTGTTACTGTCTCCTATACTCTGTTACTGTCTCCTATACTCTGTTACACTCTCTTACACTCTGCTGCTGTCTCATATACTCTGTTACTGTCTCTTACACTCTGTTACTGTCTCTTACACTCTCTTACACTCTGTTACACTCTCTTACACGCTGTTACACTCTCTTACACGCTGTTACACTCTCTTACACGCTGTTACACCCTGTTACACACTGTTACTGTCTGTTACACTCTCTTACACTCTGCTACTGTCTCTTACACTCTGTTACTGTCTCTTACACTCTGCTACTGTCTCTTACACTCTGTTACTGTCTCTTACACTCTACTACACTGTCATACACTCTGTTACTGTATCTTACACTCTGTTACTGTCTCGTACACTCTGTTACTGTCTCTTACACTCTGTTACTGCCTCCTTTACTCTGTTACTGTCTCCTATACTCTGTTACTGTCTCTTACACTCTGTTACTGTCTCCTATACTCTGTTACTGTCTCCTATACTCTGTTACACTCTCTTACACTCTGTTACTGTCTATTTCACTCTGCTACTGTCTCTTACCCTCTGTTACTGTCTCTTACACTCTGCTACTGTCTCCTACACTCTGTTACTGTCTCTTTCACTCTGCTACTGTCTCTTACACTCTGCTACTATCTCTTACGCTCTGTTACTGTCTCTTACACTCTACTACACTGTCATACACTCTGTTACTGTATCTTACACTCTGTTACTGTCTCGTACACTCTGTTACTGTCTCCTATACTCTGTTACACTCTCTTACACTCTGTTACACCCTCTTACAAACTGTTACTGTCTCTTACACTCTCTTACACTCTGCTACTGTCTCTTACATTCTGTTACTGTCACTTACACTCTGCTACTGTCTCTTACACTCTGTTACTGTCTATTTCACTCTGCTACTGTCTCTTACCCTCTGTTACTGTCTCTTACACTCTGCTACTGTCTCCTACACTCTGTTACTGTCTCTTTCACTCTGCTACTGTCTCTTACACTCTGCTGCTATCTCTTACGCTCTGTTACTGTCTCTTACACTCTACTACACTGTCATACACTCTGTTACTGTATCTTACACTCTGTTACTGTCTCTTACACTCTGTTACTGTCTCCTATACTCTGTTACTGTCTCATATACTCTGTTACACTCTCTTACACTCTGTTACACCCTCTTACACACTGTTACTGTCTCTTACACTCTCTTACACTCTGCTACTGTCTCTTACATTCTGTTACTGTCACTTACACTCTGCTACTGTCTCTTACACTCTGTTACTGTCTATTTCACTCTGCTACTGTCTCTTACACTCTGCTACTATCTCTTACGCTCCGTTACTGTCTCTTACACTCTACTACACTGTCATACACTCTGTTACTGTATCTTACACTCTGTTACTGTCTCGTACACTCTGTTACTGTCTCTTACACTCTGTTACTGTCTCCTATACTCTGTTACTGTCTCATATACTCTGTTACACTCTCTTACACTCTGTTACACCCTCTTACACACTGTTACTGTCACTTACACTCTCTTACACTCTGCTACTGTCTCTTACATTCTGTTACTGTCACTTACACTCTGCTACTGTCTCTTACACTCTGTTACTGTCTATTTCACTCTGCTACTGTCTCTTACCCTCTGTTACTGTCTCTTACACTCTGCTACTGTCTCCTACACTCTGTTACTGTCTCTTTCACTCTGCTACTGTCTCTTACACTCTGCTACTATCTCTTACGCTCTGTTACTGTCTCTTACACTCTACTACACTGTCATACACTCTGTTACTGTATCTTACACTCTGTTACTGTCTCTTACACTCTGTTACTGTCTCCTATACTCTGTTACTGTCTCATATACTCTGTTACACTCTCTTACACTCTGTTACACCCTCTTACACACTGTTACTGTCTCTTACACTCTCTTACACTCTGCTACTGTCTCTTACATTCTGTTACTGTCACTTACACTCTGCTACTGTCTCTTACACTCTGTTACTGTCTATTTCACTCTGCTACTGTCTCTTACACTCTGCTACTATCTCTTACGCTCCGTTACTGTCTCTTACACTCTACTACACTGTCATACACTCTGTTACTGTATCTTACACTCTGTTACTGTCTCGTACACTCTGTTACTGTCTCTTACAATCTTTTACTGTCTCCTATACTCTGTTACTGTCTCCTATACTCTGTTGCACTCTCTTACACTCTGCTGCTGTCTCATATACTCTGTTACTGTATCTTACACTCTGTTACTGTCTCTTACACTCTGTTACTGTCTCCTATACTCTGTTACTGTCTTTTACACACTGTTACTGTCTCCTATACTCTGTTACTGTCTCCTATACTCTGTTACACTCTCTTACACTCTGCTGCTGTCTCATATACTCTGTTACTGTCTCTTACACTATGTTACTGTCTCTTACACTCTCTTACCCTCTCCTACACTCTGCTACTGTCTCTTACACCCTCTTACACTCTGTTACTGTCTCTTGCACTCTCTTACACTCTGTAACACTCTCTTACACGCTGTTACACCCTCTTACACACTGTTACTGTCTCTTACACTCTCTTACACTCTGCTACTGTCTCTTACCCTCTGTTACTGTCTCTTACACTCTGCTACTGTCTCCTACACTCTGTTACTGTCTCTTTCACTCTGCTACTGTCTCTTACACACTGCTACTATCTCTTAAGCTCTGTTACTGTCTCTTACACTCTACTACACTGTCATACACTCTGTTACTGTATCTTACACTCTGTTACTGTCTCGTACACTCTGTTACTGTCTCTTACACTCTGTTACTGTCTCCTATACTCTGTTACTGTCTCTTACACTCTGTTACTGTCTCCTATACTCTGTTACTGTCTCCTATACTCTGTTACACTCTCTTACACTCTGTTACACCCTCTTACACACTGTTACTGTCTCTTACACTCTCTTACACTCTGCTACTGTCTCTTACATTCTGTTACTGTCACTTACACTCTGCTACTGTCTCTTACACTCTGTTACTGTCTATTTCACTCGGCTACTGTCTCTTACACTCTGCTACTATCTCTTACGCTCTGTTACTGTCTCTTACACTCTACTACACTGTCATACACTCTGTTACTGTCTCGTACACTCTGTTACTGTCTCTTACACTCTGTTACTGTCTCCTATACTCTGTTACTGTCTCTTACACTCTGTTACTGTCTCCTATACTCTGTTACTGTCTCCTATACTCTGTTACTGTCTCCTATACTCTGTTACACTCTCTTACACTCTGCTGCTGTCTCATATACTCTGTTACTGTCTCTTACACTCTGTTACTGTCTCTTACACTCTCTTACACTCTGTTACACTCTCTTACACGCTGTTACACTCTCTTACACGCTGTTACACTCTCTTACACGCTGTTACACCCTGTTACACACTGTTACTGTCTGTTACACTCTCTTACACTCTGCTACTGTCTCTTACACTCTGTTACTGTCTCTTACACTCTGCTACTGTCTCTTACACTCTGTTACTGTCTCTTTCACTCTGCTACTGTCTCCTATACTCTGTTACTGTCTCCTATACTCTGTTACACTCTCTTACACTCTGTTACACCCTCTTACACACTGTTACTGTCTCTTACACTCTCTTACTCTCTGTTACTGTCACTTACACTCTGCTACTGTCTCTTACACTCTGTTACTGTCTATTTCACTCTGCTACTGTCTCTTACACTCTGCTACTATCTCTTACGCTCTGTTACTGTCTCTTACACTCTACTACCCTGTCATACACTCTGTTACTGTATCTTACACTCTGTTACTGTCTCGTACACTCTGTTACTGTCTCTTACACTCTGTTACTGTCTCCTATACTCTGTTACTGTCTTTTACACTCTGTTACTGTCTCCTATACTCTGTTACTGTCTCCTATACTCTGTTACACTCTCTTACACTCTGCTGCTGTCTCATATACTCTGTTACTGTCTCTTACACTATGTTACTGTCTCTTACACTCTCTTACCCTCTCCTACACTCTGCTACTGTCTCTTACACCCTCTTACACTCTGTTACTGTCTCTTACACTCTCTTACACTCTGTTACACTCTCTTACACGCTGTTACACCCTCTTACACACTGTTACTGTCTCTTACACTCTCTTACACTCTGCTACTGTCTCTTACCCTCTGTTACTGTCTCTTACACTCTGCTACTGTCTCCTACACTCTGTTACTGTCTCTTTCACTCTGCTACTGTCTCTTACACTCTACAACACTGTCATACACTCTGTTACTGTATCTTACACTCTGTTACTGTCTCGTACACTCTGTTACTGTCTCTTACACTCTGTTACTGTCTCCTATACTCTGTTACTGTCTCTTACACTCTGTTACTGTCTCCTATACTCTGTTACTGTCTCCTA
Organism: Spea bombifrons; assembly: GCF_027358695.1. Taxonomy (NCBI): domain Eukaryota; kingdom Metazoa; phylum Chordata; class Amphibia; order Anura; family Pelobatidae; genus Spea; species Spea bombifrons. The sequence goes on along the minus strand of NC_071096.1, from coordinate 40,412,139 downwards.
TACTCTGTTACACTCTCTTACACTCTGTTACACCCTCTTACACACTGTTACTGTCTCTTACACTCTCTTACATTCTGCTACTGTCTCTTACATTCTGTTACTGTCACTTACACTCTGCTACTGTCTCTTACACTCTATTACTGTCTATTTCACTCTGCTACTGTCTCTTACACTCTGCTACTATCTCTTACGCTCTGTTACTGTCTCTTACACTCTACTACACTGTCATACACTCTGTTACTGTATCTTACACTCTGTTACTGTCTCGTACACTCTTTTACTGTCTCTTACACTCTGTTACTGTCTCCTATACTCTGTTACTGTCTCTTACACTCTGTTACTGTCTCCTATACTCTGTTACTGTCTCCTATACTCTGTTACACTCTCTTACACTCTGCTGCTGTCTCATATACTCTGTTACTGTCTCTTACACTCTGTTACTGTCTCTTACACTCTCTTACACTCTGTTACACTCTCTTACACGCTGTTACACCCTGTTACACACTGTTACTGTCTGTTACACTCTCTTACACTCTGCTACTGTCTCTTATACTCTGTTACTGTCTCTTACACTCTGCTACTGTCTCTTACACTCTGTTACTGTCTCTTACACTCTGCTACTGTCTCTTACACTCTGTTACTGTCTCTTTCACTCTGCTACTGTCTCCTATACTCTGTTACTGTCTCCTATACTCTGTTACACTCTCTTACACTCTGCTGCTGTCTCATATACTCTGTTACTGTCTCTTACACTCTGTTACTGTCTCTTACACTCTCTTACCCTCTCCTACACTCTGCTACTGTCTCTTACACCCTCTTACACTCAGTTACTGTCTCTTACACTCTCTTACACTCTGTTACACTCTCTTACACACTGTTACACCCTCTTACACACTGTTACTGTCTCTTACACTCTCTTACACTCTGCTACTGTCTCTTACCCTCTGTTACTGTCTCTTACACTCTGCTACTGTCTCCTACACTCTGTTACTGTCTCTTTCACTCTGCTACTGTCTCTTCCACTCTGCTACTATCTCTTACGCTCTGTTACTGTCTCTTACACTCTACTACACTGTCATACACTCTGTTACTGTATCTTACACTCTGTTACTGTCTTGTACACTCTGTTACTGGCTCTTACACTCTGTTACTGTCTCCTCTAATCTGTTACTGTCTCCTATACTCTGTTACACTCTCTTACACTCTGCTGCTGTCTCATATACTCTGTTACTGTCTCTTACACTCTGTTACTGTCTCTTACACTCTGTTACTGTCTCCTATACTCTGTTACTGTCTCCTATACTCTGTTACACTCTCTTACACTCTGCTGCTGTCTCATATACTCTGTTACTGTCTCTTACACTCTGTTACTGTCTCTTACACTCTCTTACACTCTCTTACACTCTGCTACTGTCTTACACCCTCTTACACTCTGTTACTGTCTCTTACACTCTGTTACACTCTCTTACACTCTGTTACTGTCTCTTACATTCTCTTACACTCTGTTACTGTCTCCTATACTCTGTTACCGTCTCTTACTCTCTGCTACTGTCTCTTACACAGGTTTACGATGTCTACGCGAAGAGATCCCCAGAGACGTTCACAGTATACTGAGATCATTCTGGACTATGTGATCCTAGAGGACGGTATATGCCATGTGACACTCTCTTACACTCTACTACACTCTGCTACTGTCTCTTTCACTCTGTTACTGTCTCTTTCACTCTGCTACTGTCTCTTACACTCTGCTACTATCTCTTACGCTCTGTTACTGTCTCTTACACTCTACTACACTGTCATACACTCTGTTACTGTATCTTACACTCTGTTACTGTCTCGTACACTCTGTTACTGTCTCTTACACTCTGTTACTGCCTCCTTTACTCTGTTACTGTCTCCTATACTCTGTTACTGTCTCTTACACTCTGTTACTGTCTCCTATACTCTGTTACTGTCTCCTATACTCTGTTACACTCTCTTACACTCTGTTACACCCTCTTACACACTGTTACTGTCTCTTACACTCTCTTACACTCTGCTACTGTCTCTTACATTCTGTTACTGTCACTTACACTCTGCTACTGTCTCTTACACTCTGTTACTGTCTATTTCACTCTGCTACTGTCTCTTACCCTCTGTTACTGTCTCTTACACTCTGCTACTGTCTCCTACACTCTGTTACTGTCTCTTTCACTCTGCTACTGTCTCTTACACTCTGCTACTATCTCTTACGCTCTGTTACTGTCTCTTACACTCTACTACACTGTCATACACTCTGTTACTGTATCTTACACTCTGTTACTGTCTCGTACACTCTGTTACTGTCTCTTACACTCTGTTACTGCCTCCTATACTCTGTTACTGTCTCCTATACTCTGTTACTGTCTCTTACACTCTGTTACTGTCTCCTATACTCTGTTACTGTCTCCTATACTCTGTTACACTCTCTTACACTCTGTTACACCCTCTTACACACTGTTACTGTCTCTTACACTCTCTTACACTCTGCTACTGTCTCTTACATTCTGTTACTGTCACTTACACTCTGCTACTGTCTCTTACACTCTGTTACTGTCTCTTACACTCTGTTACTGTCTCTTACACTCTGTTACTGTCTCCTATACTCTGTTACTGTCTCCTATACTCTGTTACACTCACTTACACTCTGCTGCTGTCTCATATACTCTGTTACTGTCTCTTACACTCTGTTACTGTCTCTTACACTCTGTTACTGCCTCCTATACTCTGTTACTGTCTCCTATACTCTGTTACTGTCTCTTACACTCTGTTACTGTCTCCTATACTCTGTTACACTCTCTTACACTCTGTTACACCCTCTTACACACTGTTACTGTCTCTTACACTCTCTTACACTCTGCTACTGTCTCTTACATTCTGTTACTGTCACTTACACTCTGCTACTGTCTCTTACACTCTGTTACTGTCTCTTACACTCTGTTACTGTCTCTTACACTCTGTTACTGTCTCCTATACTCTGTTACTGTCTCCTATACTCTGTTACACTCTCTTACACTCTGCTGCTGTCTCATGTACTCTGTTACTGTCTCTTACACTCTGTTACTGTCTCTTACACTCTCTTACACTCTGTTACTGTCTCTTACATTCTCTTACACTCTGTTACTGTCTCCTATACTCTGTTACCGTCTCTTACTCTCTGCTACTGTCTCTTACACAGGTTTACGATGTCTACGCGAAGAGATCCCCAGAGACGTTCACAGTATACTGAGATCATTCTGGACTATGTGATCCTAGAGGATGGTATATGCCATGTGACACTCTCTTACACTCTACTACACTCTACTACACTCTGCTACTGTCTCTTTCACTCTATTACTGTCTCTTTCACTCTGCTACTGTCTCTTACACTCTGCTACTATCTCTTACGCTCTGTTACTGTCTCTTACACTCTACTACACTGTCATACACTCTGTTACTGTATCTTACACTCTGTTACTGTCTCGTACACTCTGTTACTGTCTCTTACACTCTGTTACTGCCTCCTATACTCTGTTACTGTCTCCTATACTCTGTTACTGTCTCTTACACTCTGTTACTGTCTCTTACACTCTGTTACTGTCTCCTATACTCTGTTACTGTCTCCTATACTCTGTTACACTCTCTTACACTCTGTTACACCCTCTTACACACTGTTACTGTCTCTTACACTCTCTTACACTCTGCTACTGTCTCTTACATTCTGTTACTGTCACTTACACTCTGTTACTGTCTCTTACACTCTGTTACTGTCTCTTACACTCTGTTACTGTCTCCTATACTCTGTTACTGTCTCCTATACTCTGTTACACTCTCTTACACTCTGCTGCTGTCTCATATACTCTGTTACTGTCTCTTACACTCTGTTACTGTCTCTTACACTCTCTTACCCTCTCCTACACTCTGCTACTGTCTCTTACACCCTCTTACACTCTGTTACTGTCTCTTGCACTCTCTTACACTCTGTAACACTCTCTTACACGCTGTTACACCCTCTTACACACTGTTACTGTCTCTTACACTCTCTTACACTCTGCTACTGTCTCTTACCCTCTGTTACTGTCTCTTACACTCTGCTACTGTCTCCTACACTCTGTTACTGTCTCTTTCACTCTGCTACTGTCTCTTACACACTGCTACTATCTCTTACGCTCTGTTACTGTCTCTTACACTCTACTACACTGTCATACACTCTGTTACTGTATGTTACACTCTGTTACTGTCTCGTACACTCTGTTACTGTCTCTTACACTCTGTTACTGTCTCCTATACTCTGTTACTGTCTCTTACACTCTGTTACTGTCTCCTATACTCTGTTACTGTCTCCTATACTCTGTTACACTCTCTTACACTCTGTTACACCCTCTTACACACTGTTACTGTCTCTTACACTCTGTTACTGTCTATTTCACTCTGCTACTGTCTCTTACACTCTGCTACTATCTCTTACGCTCTGTTACTGTCTCTTACACTCTACTACACTGTCATATACTCTGTTACTGTCTCGTACACTCTGTTACTGTCTCGTACACTCTGTTACTGTCTCGTACACTCTGTTACTGTCTCTTACACTCTGTTACTGTCTCCTATACTCTGTTACTGTCTCCTATACTCTGTTACTGTCTCTTACACTCTGTTACTGTCTCCTATACTCTGTTACTGTCTCCTATACTCTGTTACACTCTCTTACACTCTGTTACACCCTCTTACACACTGTTACTGTCTCTTACACTCTGCTACTGTCTCTTACATTCTGTTACTGTCACTTACACTCTGCTACTGTCTCTTACACTCTGTTACTGTCTATTTCACTCTGCTACTGTCTCTTACACTCTGCTACTATCTCTTACGCTCTGTTACTGTCTCTTACACTCTACTACACTGTCATACACTCTGTTACTGTCTCGTACACTCTGTTACTGTCTTTTACACTCTGTTACTGTCTTTTACACTCTGTTACTGTCTCCTATACTCTGTTACTGTCTCTTACACTCTGTTACTGTCTCCTATACTCTGTTACTGTCTCCTATACTCTGTTACACTCTCTTACACTCTGCTGCTGTCTCATATACTCTGTTACTGTCTCTTACACTCTGTTACTGTCTCTTACACTCTCTTACCCTCTCCTACACTCTGTTACTGTCTCTTACACTCTCTTACACTCTGTTACACTCTCTTACACGCTGTTACACCCTCTTACACACTGTTACTGTCTCTTACACTCTCTTACACTCTGCTACTGTCTCTTACCCTCTGTTACTGTCTCTTACACTCTGCTACTGTCTCCTACACTCTGTTACTGTCTCTTTCACTCTGCTACTGTCTCTTACACTCTCTTACACTCTCTTACACTCTGTTACTGTCTCTTACATTCTCTTACACTCTGTTACTGTCTCCTATACTCTGTTACCGTCTCTTACTCTCTGCTACTGTCTCTTACACAGGTTTACGATGTCTACGCGAAGAGATCCCCAGAGACGTTCACAGTATACTGAGATCATTCTGGACTATGTGATCCTAGAGGACGGTATATGCCATGTGACACTCTCTTACACTCTACTACACTCTACTACACTCTGCTACTGTCTCTTTCACTCTGTTACTGTCTCTTTCACTCTGCTACTGTCTCTTACACTCTGCTACTATCTCTTACGCTCTGTTACTGTCTCTTACACTCTACTACACTGTCATACACTCTGTTACTGTATCTTACACTCTGTTACTGTCTCTTACACTCTGTTACTGCCTCCTTTACTCTGTTACTGTCTCCTATACTCTGTTACTGTCTCTTACACTCTGTTACTGTCTCCTATACTCTGTTACTGTCTCCTATACTCTGTTACACTCTCTTACACTCTGTTACACCCTCTTACACACTTTTACTGTCTCTTACACTCTCTTACACTCTGCTACTGTCTCTTACATTCTGTTACTGTCACTTACACTCTGCTACTGTCTCTTACACTCTGTTACTGTCTATTTCACTCTGCTACTGTCTCTTACCCTCTGTTACTGTCTCTTACACTCTGCTACTGTCTCCTACACTCTGTTACTGTCTCTTTCACTCTGCTACTGTCTCTTACACTCTGCTACTATCTCTTACGCTCTGTTACTGTCTCTTACACTCTACTACACTGTCATACACTCTGTTACTGTATCTTACACTCTGTTACTGTCTCGTACACTCTGTTACTGTCTCTTACACTCTGTTACTGCCTCCTATACTCTGTTACTGTCTCCTATACTCTGTTACTGTCTCTTACACTCTGTTACTGTCTCCTATACTCTGTTACTGTCTCCTATACTCTGTTACACTGTCTTACACTCTGTTACACCCTCTTACACACTGTTACTGTCTCTTACACTCTCTTACACTCTGCTACTGTCTCTTACCCTCTGTTACTGTCTCTTACACTCTGCTACTGTCTCCTACACTCTGTTACTGTCTCTTTCACTCTGCTACTGTCTCTTACACACTGCTACTATCTCTTACGCTCTGTTACTGTCTCTTACACTCTACTACACTGTCATACACTCTGTTACTGTATGTTACACTCTGTTACTGTCTCGTACACTCTGTTACTGTCTCTTACACTCTATTACTGTCTCCTATACTCTGTTACTGTCTCTTACACTCTGTTACTGTCTCCTATACTCTGTTACTGTCTCCTATACTCTGTTACACTCTCTTACACTCTGTTACACCCTCTTACACACTGTTACTGTCTCTTACACTCTGTTACTGTCTATTTCACTCTGCTACTGTCTCTTACACTCTGCTACTATCTCTTACGCTCTGTTACTGTCTCTTACACTCTACTACACTGTCATATACTCTGTTACTGTCTCGTACACTCTGTTACTGTCTCGTACACTCTGTTACTGTCTCTTACACTCTGTTACTGTCTCCTATACTCTGTTACTGTCTCCTATACTCTGTTACTGTCTCTTACACTCTGTTACTGTCTCCTATACTCTGTTACTGTCTCCTATACTCTGTTACTGTCTCCTATACTCTGTTACACTCTGTTACACCCTCTTACACACTGTGTGGTAAAGTGTATGGGAGTGTGGTTAATGGGATATATATCTCACCTGGTTACCTCAGCCAGGCATGGTAGCAAACCCAGGTGCTCTCAGGTGAGGCTTCCTAAGCTCGTTACTGGGGAGGAAGCCTTAAAAGAGAGGGCTGTTAGGTTTGCAAAAGAAGAGAGAACCTGAATGAAGGAGCAGCTACAGCCAGCGCTGCAGCCCACCAGGTATGAAGCTTTACCCCATACAAAACTGGTTACTTTGCTTTGTGCCAGACCTTGGCTTGTAGAGAGGTATCCGGATGTTTAGTTAGAGCCGGACAGGCTTAGAGTTTGTTTTGTTTATAAGGTGCTCTGTGCCTACAGCATCTAAATAAACCCGCTTTACGTTTGAAACCGGTGTGAAGACTGTCATTGCCGCCCCATGCGTGAGCTGTTCCCTACAATTGGTGGAGAATGCGGGCACAGTGGTGCTAGGAGCAACGGCATGACAAAACACTGCATCTGAAATTTGTGGACATTTAAAGGGCCGGAAGCATATGTCCTGAGTGAAAGCTGCAGCACTGTACGGCCCATCCGGCACAATGGAGGAGGTGATAAAACAGCTGATACAGGCTAACCTGAGACATGAGCAGGCTTTTGAATCCCTGCAACATGCGCAACAGCAGACTATGGCCCAACAACAGGAAACAAATCGCCTGTTAATGGAGCAGATTGCTGCGCTCAGAGAGACTGTTGTGGCTCAGCCCCAACGAGTGGAGGCAAGCCCCCTTGAGACTGTTGATGTGAGGAGGGCCGTTCAGCGGGGCTTACAAAAAATGACACCCGACGATGACGTTGAGGCCTACCTCACCGTATTTGAGAGAGTGGCGGAGAGAGAGAGACTGCCAGTTGCAGAGTGGGCAGAAGTGATTGCACCCTTTCTGACTGGTGAACCGCAAAAGGCCTACTATGACCTCGGGGAGCAGGATGTTCGGGACTTTACAAAACTAAAAATGGAGATCCTTGCTCGCCTGGGTGTTACGCCCGCTGTTCGGGCCAAGAGAGTCCACTGTTGGAAATACACCATGGACAAGCCTGCCAGGTCCCAAATGTATGATCTTATTCATCTTGTACGTAAGTGGCTGGAACCAGAATCCACTACACCAGCCCAGATGGTGGAAAAGGTGGTAGTGGACCACTACCTCCGCGCCCTCCCGGCGGAGCTACAACGGTGGGTTGGGCATGGAGACCCCAGAACTGCTGAGCAGCTTGTCAACATGGTGGAAAGGTTCATAGCAACCGAGGACTTCCTCCGTGAGGTCCCTGCAGCACCAACACCTTCCAAGACCGTCAGACCCGCGACATCTTTGGGTAAGAGAGTTCCAGCTGGAGGTGTATGGAAAAATGTGAGCGAGAGCAGGGCTCTAGAGTTTGGGCGAGGGCAAAAGACTGATCCTGAACCCCTGGGGCCCCACAGTCCTAGAAAGGGCTCCCTACTAAAGAGGCCAGGGACCCCCCAGTGCTGGAGGTGCCACGAGTGGGGACACATAGCCGCCTATTGCCCTCTTAACTCAGAACCCATGGTGTGTGACGCTAGTCGGCGTCAGTCCCTATTTGCAGAACCTGTTTGTGCAGCCATTCCAGAGTCAGAGACTGAGCCACATTTTTGTATGGTGACAATAAATGACTGCTCCGTGAAGGCACTTTTGGACTCGGGTAGCCTGGTGACTTTGGTTCGGGCCGGCCTTGTGGCTATGGACTACGTGCCGAACAAGCACATAAGAGTGCTATGCATCCACGGGGATATTGTCGCTTACCCTGTGGCCCTCGTTAAGTTGGTGACCCCATCTGCAACTGTGACCTACGAAGTCGGAGTTGTAAAAAGACTTATGCATCCGGTTATATTAGGCCGTGATTTCCCATTGTTCTGGGAGTTGTGGAAAAGGGGGAACGTTTCTGCAGCGGGGGAACAAACTCCGGCAGAGTCTGTACCCTTCCCTGTAAATAATGGGTCATGTGAGATGGCCATTGGAAACAATGATACCAGTAAGGGGCATGATGAAAAGGATCTAGGCCCATCTGAAATGTATAGTGAAGATTCTTTCCCCTTGCAGGTGTTAGCTGGGGAGGAAGAAGAAGAAACTTCCCTACCCGGCCAACAGGTCTTAGATTTAGAAATGTCTCGGGTTAACTTCGGGACCGAGCAAGTGAGAGACCCCACTCTGGGAACTGCACGGGCAAATGTCACCGTAGTAAATGGGGTACCACAGGAACCCGAAGCTGACCAGAAATTTCCACATTTTGCCATGAATGGAGATCTAGTGTACCGGGTCACCAAAGTTAACACGGAAATTGTGGAACAGCTTCTGGTGCCGAAACCATACCGACACCTGGTGCTGGACATAGCTCATAACCATGTGTTTGGGGGGCACTTGGGGACTAATAAAACGCAAGAGAGGGTCCTCCAAAGGTTTTATTGGCCTGGGGTGTATGAAGAAGTAAAAAGGTATTGTGAGTCATGCCCCACATGCCAGAAAAGTGCCCCAACACCACACTTCCGTAGCCCCTTGGTGCCACTTCCCATCATCGAAGTACCATTTGAGAGAGTTGCCATGGATTTGGTAGGGCCCATTGTCAAATCTGCTAGGGGACACCAATACATTTTGGTTGTATTGGATTATGCTACCCGGTACCCAGAGGCGGTACCCTTAAGAAACATGGCCTCCAAAAATATTGCTAGGGAGTTGTTTTACATGTTCTCTCGCACGGGGATCCCTAAAGAAATTCTTACTGACCAGGGTACGCCCTTTATGTCACGGGTCATGAAAGACCTGTGTAAGTTGTTTAAAATCACTCACCTCCGTACCTCAGTGTACCACCCTCAAACAGACGGGTTAGTTGAGAGGTTTAACAAAACCCTCAAGCATATGCTAAAAAAGGTGGTAGAAAGGGATGGTCGGGATTGGGACTGTCTATTACCCTACCTCATGTTCTCTATCCGGGAGGTGCCCCAAGCGTCTACAGGGTTTTCCCCCTTTGAGTTAGTCTATGGCCGACATCCAAGGGGTTTGTTAGATATTGCCAAAGAAACTTGGGAGACCGAGGCCACCCCATATAAAAGTGTTATTGAACATGTGGCTCAGATGCAGGACCGAATAGCGGCAGTGATGCCTATAGTTAAAACGCATCTGCAAAGAGCACAGGAGGCCCAGAGCAGAATTTATAACAGATCTGCCAGGTTGAGGGCCTTTAATCCTGGGGACAGGGTCCTGGTTTTAGTGCCCACCGTTGAAAGTAAGTTTTTAGCCAAGTGGCAGGGTCCCTATGAGGTTGTAGAGAAGATGAGTGAGGTGAACTACAAGGTCCATCAACCAGGCAGGAGAAAACCCTTCCAGGTTTACCACGTAAACCTGATCAAGCCGTGGAAAGATCGGGAGTCTTTGGGGGCAACCCAGGCAGGGGTAAAAGAAGTGGGGCAACCCGTTCCCCCAGTGACAATAGGAGAGGCACTGTCAGTGCCCCAGAAGCAGGAGGTGAGGGAGTTCCTGCAGGAAAACAGACGCAAGTTTTCGGACCTACCTGGCCGTACCCACCTCATAAAACACCATATTAAAACTGAGCCTCACAGTAAAGTGAACCTGAAGCCATACAGGATACCAGAAGCACGTAGGGAGGCGGTATCCTCTGAGGTCAGACGCATGCTTGAATTAGGTGTGATTGAGGAATCCGCTAGTGAATGGTCAAGCCCCATTGTGCTAATCCCAAAGCCCAATGGGACGTGGAGGTTCTGTAATGACTTCAGGAGATTAAATGAGGTCTCAAAGTTTGATGCGTACCCCATGCCCCGAGTGGATGAACTGGTTGAGAGGCTTGGGAAGGCAAGGTACATCACAACACTTGACCTTACAAAGGGCTATTGGCAGATACCGTTGACTGAGGAGGCTAAAGAGAAGACTGCCTTTTCCACTCCAGAGGGCCTGTTCCAGTATGTTGTAATGCCATTTGGGTTACATGGGGCCCCTGCTACCTTCCAGAGGCTGATGGATCTGATTTTGAGACCGCATCGTGATTATGCCGCTGCTTACCTGGACGATGTGGTAATTTTTTCGTCTGACTGGAAAAGTCACCTCTGTAAGGTACAGGGCGTGTTAGACTCCATTAGTGATGCAGGCCTAACCATAAACCCTGAAAAATGTGCAGTGGGTCTGGAGGAAGCAAGATACCTGGGTTATATCATTGGTAGGGGGCTGGTTAAACCCCAGATCAATAAGATTGAGGCGATACAGAACTGGCCTAGGCCAGTAACAAAGAAACAAGTGAGGGCTTTCCTTGGCATAACCGGGTACTACCGTCGGTTCGTGCCCAATTTTGCCTCCATGGCCACACCATTGACAGACTTAACAAAGGGTGGTAAGTCAGTGATGGTAAAGTGGAACCCCGAGGCAGAAAGGGCTTTTCAGAGTCTGAAGTCTGCCCTGTGTGACCAGCCAGTGCTCGTTTCCCCTGATTTTAGGAAACCATTTCTGGTTCAGACAGACGCGTCTGCTAGAGGTTTGGGGGCAGTTTTGTCACAAGTGGTTAATGGGGAAGAACACCCAGTGCTGTTCTTGAGTAGGAAACTGACCCCAGCCGAGGAAAATTATGCCATAGTGGAAAGGGAGTGTCTCGCCATCAAGTGGGCGTTGGAGTCTCTGAGATATTATCTCCTGGGCAGGGAATTCGTGTTGGTGACTGACCATGCTCCTCTGGCATGGATGAAACAGAATAAGGAGAGGAATGCAAGAGTGACCAGATGGTTTCTCTCCTTGCAAAATTTTAGATTTACAGTGGAGCATAGACCAGGGAAGTTACATGGGAATGCGGATGCGTTGTCCAGGGTGTACTGTATGGGTGCTGACGCTGTCCAGACCTCTGGTCTGGAGTCGACGGGGGGGATATGTGGTAAAGTGTATGGGAGTGTGGTTAATGGGATATATATCTCACCTGGTTACCTCAGCCAGGCATGGTAGCAAACCCAGGTGCTCTCAGGTGAGGCTTCCTAAGCTCGTTACTGGGGAGGAAGCCTTAAAAGAGAGGGCTGTTAGGTTTGCAAAAGAAGAGAGAACCTGAATGAAGGAGCAGCTACAGCCAGCGCTGCAGCCCACCAGGTATGAAGCTTTACCCCATACAAAACTGGTTACTTTGCTTTGTGCCAGACCTTGGCTTGTAGAGAGGTATCCGGATGTTTAGTTAGAGCCGGACAGGCTTAGAGTTTGTTTTGTTTATAAGGTGCTCTGTGCCTACAGCATCTAAATAAACCCGCTTTACGTTTGAAACCGGTGTGAAGACTGTCATTGCCGCCCCATGCGTGAGCTGTTCCCTACAACTGTTACTGTCTCTTACACTCTGCTACTGTCTCTTACATTCTGTTACTGTCACTTACACTCTGCTACTGTCTCTTACACTCTGTTACTGTCTATTTCACTCTGCTACTGTCTCTTACACTCTGCTACTATCTCTTACGCTCTGTTACTGTCTCTTACACTCTACTACACTGTCATACACTCTGTTACTGTATCTTACACTCTGTTACTGTCTCGTACACTCTGTTACTGTCTTTTACACTCTGTTACTGTCTCCTATACTCTGTTACTGTCTCTTACACTCTGTTACTGTCTCCTATACTCTGTTACTGTCTCCTATACTCTGTTACTGTCTCCTATACTCTGTTACACTCTCTTACACTCTGCTGCTGTCTCATATACTCTGTTACTGTCTCTTACACTCTGTTACTGTCTCTTACACTCTCTTACCCTCTCCTACACTCTGCTACTGTCTCTTACACCCTCTTACACTCTGTTACTGTCTCTTACACTCTCTTACACTCTGTTACACTCTCTTACACGCTGTTACACCCTCTTACACACTGTTACTGTCTCTTACACTCTCTTACACTCTGCTACTGTCTCTTACCCTCTGTTACTGTCTCTTACACTCTGCTACTGTCTCCTACACTCTGTTACTGTCTCTTTCACTCTGCTACTGTCTCTTACACTCTCTTACACTCTCTTACACTCTGTTACTGTCTCTTACATTCTCTTACACTCTGTTACTGTCTCCTATACTCTGTTACCGTCTCTTACTCTCTGCTACTGTCTCTTACACAGGTTTACGATGTCTACGCGAAGAGATCCCCAGAGACGTTCACAGTATACTGAGATCATTCTGGACTATGTGATCCTAGAGGACGGTATATGCCATGTGACACTCTCTTACACTCTACTACACTCTACTACACTCTGCTACTGTCTCTTTCACTCTGTTACTGTCTCTTTCACTCTGCTACTGTCTCTTACACTCTGCTACTATCTCTTACGCTCTGTTACTGTCTCTTACACTCTACTACACTGTCATACACTCTGTTACTGTATCTTACACTCTGTTACTGTCTCGTACACTCTGTTACTGTCTCTTACACTCTGTTACTGCCTCCTTTACTCTGTTACTGTCTCCTATACTCTGTTACTGTCTCTTACACTCTGTTACTGTCTCCTATACTCTGTTACTGTCTCCTATACTCTGTTACACTCTCTTACACTCTGTTACACCCTCTTACACACTGTTACTGTCTCTTACACTCTCTTACACTCTGCTACTGTCTCTTACATTCTGTTACTGTCACTTACACTCTGCTACTGTCTCTTACACTCTGTTACTGTCTATTTCACTCTGCTACTGTCTCTTACCCTCTGTTACTGTCTCTTACACTCTGCTACTGTCTCCTACACTCTGTTACTGTCTCTTTCACTCTGCTACTGTCTCTTACACTCTGCTACTATCTCTTACGCTCTGTTACTGTCTCTTACACTCTACTACACTGTCATACACTCTGTTACTGTCTCGTACACTCTGTTACTGTCTCGTACACTCTGTTACTGTCTCTTACACTCTGTTACTGTCTCTTACACTCTACTACACTGTCATACACTCTGTTACTGTATCTTACACTCTGTTACTGTATCGTACACTCTGTTACTGTCTCTTACACTCTGTTACTGCCTCCTTTACTCTGTTACTGTCTCCTATACTCTGTTACTGTCTCTTACACTCTGTTACTGTCTCCTATACTCTGTTACACTCTCTTACACTCTGTTACACCCTCTTACACACTGTTACTGTCTCTTACACTCTCTTACACTCTGCTACTGTCTCTTACATTCTGTTACTGTCACTTACACTCTGCTACTGTCTCTTACACTCTGTTACTGTCTATTTCACTCTGCTACTGTCTCTTACCCTCTGTTACTGTCTCTTACACTCAGCTACTGTCTCCTACACTCTGTTACTGTCTCTTTCACTCTGCTACTGTCTCTTACACTCTGCTACTATCTCTTATGCTCTGTTACTGTCTTACACTCTACTACACTGTCATACACTCTGTTACTGTATCTTACACTCTGTTACTGTCTCGTACACTCTGTTACTGTCTCTTACACTCTGTTACTGCCTCCTATACTCTGTTACTGTCTCCTATACTCTGTTACTGTCTCTTACACTCTGTTACTGTCTCCTATACTCTGTTACTGTCTCCTATACTCTGTTACACTCTCTTACACTCTGTTACACCCTCTTACACACTGTTACTGTCTCTTACACTCTCTTACACTCTGCTACTGTCTCTTACATTCTGTTACTGTCACTTACACTCTGCTACTGTCTCTTACACTCTGTTACTGTCTCTTACACTCTGTTACTGTCTCTTACACTCTGTTACTGTCTCCTATACTCTGTTACTGTCTCCTATACTCTGTTACACTCTCTTACACTCTGCTGCTGTCTCATATACTCTGTTACTGTCTCTTACACTCTGTTACTGTCTCTTTCACTCTGCTACTGTCTCCTATACTCTGTTACTGTCTCCTATACTCTGTTACACCCTCTTACACACTGTTACTGTCTCTTACACTTTCTTACTCTCTGTTACTGTCACTTACACTCTGCTACTGTCTCTTACACTCTGTTACTGTCTATTTCACTCTGTTACTGTCTCTTTCACTCTACTACACTGTCATACACTCTGTTACTGTCTCGTACACTCTGTTACTGTCTCCTATACTCTGTTACTGTCTCCTATACTCTATTACACTCTCTTACACTCTGCTGCTGTCTCATATACTCTGTTACTGTCTCTTACACTATGTTACTGTCTCTTACACTCTCTTACCCTCTCCTACACTCTGCTACTGTCTCTTACACTCTGTAACACTCTCTTACACGCTGTTACACCCTCTTACACACTGTTACTGTCTCTTACACTCTCTTACACTCTGCTACTGTCTCTTACCCTCTGTTACTGTCTCTTACACTCTGCTACTGTCTCCTACACTCTGTTACTGTCTCTTTCACTCTGCTACTGTCTCTTACACACTGCTACTATCTCTTACGCTCTGTTACTGTCTCTTACACTCTACTACACTGTCATACACTCTGTTACTGTATCTTACACTCTGTTACTGTCTCGTACACTCTGTTACTGTCTCTTACACTCTGTTACTGTCTCCTATACTCTGTTACTGTCTCTTACACTCTGTTACTGTCTCCTATACTCTGTTACTGTCTCCTATACTCTGTTACACTCTCTTACACTCTGTTACACCCTCTTACACACTGTTACTGTCTCTTACACTCTGTTACTGTCTATTTCACTCTGCTACTGTCTCTTACACTCTGCTACTATCTCTTACGCTCTGTTACTGTCTCTTACACTCTACTACACTGTCATATACTCTGTTACTGTATCTTACACTCTGTTACTGTCTCGTACACTCTGTTACTGTCTCTTACACTCTGTTACTGTCTCCTATACTCTGTTACTGTCTCCTATACTCTGTTACTGTCTCCTATACTCTGTTACTGTCTCTTACACTCTGTTACTGTCTCCTATACTCTGTTACTGTCTCCTATACTCTGTTACACTCTCTTACACTCTGTTACACCCTCTTACACACTGTTACTGTCTCTTACACTCTGTTACTGTCTATTTCACTCTGCTACTGTCTCTTACACTCTGCTACTATCTCTTACGCTCTGTTACTGTCTCTTACACTCTACTACACTGTCATATACTCTGTTACTGTATCTTACACTCTGTTACTGTCTCGTACACTCTGTTACTGTCTCTTACACTCTGTTACTGTCTCCTATACTCTGTTACTGTCTCCTATACTCTGTTACTGTCTCCTATACTCTGTTACTGTCTCTTACACTCTGTTACTGTCTCCTATACTCTGTTACTGTCTCCTATACTCTGTTACACTCTCTTACACTCTGTTACACCCTCTTACACACTGTTACTGTCTCTTACACTCTGCTACTGTCTCTTACATTCTGTTACTGTCACTTACACTCTGCTACTGTCTCTTACACTCTGTTACTGTCTATTTCACTCTGCTACTGTCTCTTACACTCTGCTACTATCTCTTACGCTCTGTTACTGTCTCTTACACTCTACTACACTGTCATACACTCTGTTACTGTATCTTACACTCTGTTACTGTCTCGTACACTCTGTTACTGTCTTTTACACTCTGTTACTGTCTCCTATACTCTGTTACTGTCTCTTACACTCTGTTACTGTCTCCTATACTCTGTTACTGTCTCCTATACTCTGTTACACTCTCTTACACTCTGCTGCTGTCTCATATACTCTGTTACTGTCTCTTACACTCTGTTACTGTCTCTTACACTCTCTTACCCTCTCCTACACTCTGCTACTGTCTCTTACACCCTCTTACACACTGTTACTGTCTCTTACACTCTCTTACACTCTGCTACTGTCTCTTACCCTCTGTTACTGTCTCTTACACTCTGCTACTGTCTCCTACACTCTGTTACTGTCTCTTTCACTCTGCTACTGTCTCTTACACTCTGTTACACTCTCGTACACTCTGTTACTGTCTCTTACATTCTCTTACACTCTGTTACTGTCTCCTATACTCTGTTACCGTCTCTTACTCTCTGCTACTGTCTCTTACACAGGTTTACGATGTCTACACGAAGAGATCCCCAGAGACGTTCACAGTATACTGAGATCATTCTGGACTATGTGATCCTAGAGGACGGTATATGCCATGTGACACTCTCTTACACTCTACTACACTCTACTACACTCTGCTACTGTCTCTTTCACTCTGTTACTGTCTCTTTCACTCTGCTACTGTCTCTTACACTCTGCTACTATCTCTTACGCTCTGTTACTGTCTCTTACACTCTACTACACTGTCATACACTCTGTTACTGTATCTTACACTCTGTTACTGTCTCGTACTCTCTGTTACTGTCTCTTACACTCTGTTACTGCCTCCTTTACTCTGTTACTGTCTCCTATACTCTGTTACTGTCTCCTATACTCTGTTACTGTCTCCTATACTCTGTTACACTCTCTTACACTCTGTTACACCCTCTTACACACTGTTACTGTCTCTTACACTCTCTTACACTCTGCTACTGTCTCTTACATTCTGTTACTGTCACTTACACTCTGCTACTGTCTCTTACACTCTGTTACTGTCTATTTCACTCTGCTACTGTCTCTTACCCTCTGTTACTGTCTCTTACACTCTGCTACTGTCTCCTACACTCTGTTACTGTCTCCTTCACTCTGCTACTGTCTCTTACACTCTGCTACTATCTCTTACGCTCTGTTACTGTCTCTTACACTCTACTACACTGTCATACACTCTGTTACTGTATCTTACACTCTGTTACTGTCTCTTACACTCTGTTACTGCCTCCTATACTCTGTTACTGTCTCCTATACTCTGTTACTGTCTCTTACACTCTGTTACTGTCTCTTACACTCTGTTACTGTCTCCTATACTCTGTTACTGTCTCCTATACTCTGTTACACTCTCTTACACTCTGTTACACCCTCTTACACACTGTTACTGTCTCTTACACTCACTTACACTCTGCTACTGTCTCTTACACTCTGTTACTGTCTCTTACACTCTGTTACTGTCTCTTACACTCTGTTACTGTCTCCTATACTCTGTTACTGTCTCCTATACTCTGTTACACTCTCTTACACTCTGCTGCTGTCTCATATACTCTGTTACTGTCTCTTACACTCTGTTACTGTCTCTTACACTCTCTTACACTCTCTTACACTCTGTTACTGTCTCTTACATTCTCTTACACTCTGTTACTGTCTCCTATACTCTGTTACCGTCTCTTACTCTCTGCTACTGTCTCTTACACAGGTTTACGATGTCTACGCGAAGAGATCCCCAGAGACGTTCACAGTATACTGAGATCATTCTGGACTATGTGATCCTAGAGGACGGTATATGCCATGTGACACTCTCTTACACTCTACTACACTCTACTACACTCTGCTACTGTCTCTTTCACTCTGTTACTGTCTCTTTCACTCTGCTACTGTCTCTTACACTCTGCTACTATCTCTTACGCTCTGTTACTGTCTCTTACACTCTACTACACTGTCTTACACTCTGTTACTGTATCTTACACTCTGTTACTGTCTCGTACACTCTGTTACTGTCTCTTACACTCTGTTACTGCCTCCTTTACTCTGTTACTGTCTCCTATACTCTGTTACTGTCTCTTACACTCTGTTACTGTCTCCTATACTCTGTTACTGTCTCCTATACTCTGTTACACTCTCTTACACTCTGTTACACCCTCTTACACACTGTTACTGTCTCTTACACTCTCTTACACTCTGCTACTGTCTCTTACATTCTGTTACTGTCACTTACACTATGCTACTGTCTCTTACACTCTGTTACTGTCTATTTCACTCTGCTACTGTCTCTTACCCTCTGTTACTGTCTCTTACACTCTGCTACTGTCTCCTACACTCTGTTACTGTCTCTTTCACTCTGCTACTGTCTCTTACACTCTGCTACTATCTCTTACGCTCTGCTACTGTCTCTTACACTCTACTACACTGTCATACACTCTGCTGCTGTCTCATATACTCTGTTACTGTCTCTTACACTCTCTTACACTCTGTTACTGTCTCTTACACTCTCTTCCACTCTGTTACACTCTCTTACACGCTGTTACACCCTCTTACACACTGTTACTGTCTCTTACACTCTCTTACACTCTGCTACTGTCTCTTACACTCTGTTACTGTCTCTTACACTCTGCTACTGTCTCCTACACTCTGTTACTGTCTCTTACACTCTGCTACTATCTCTTACGCTCTGTTACTGTCTCTTACACTCTACTACACTGTCATACACTCTGTTACTGTCTCGTACACTCTGTTACTGTCTCTTACACTCTGTTACTGTCTCCTATACTCTGTTACTGTCTCCTATACTCTGTTACACTCTCTTACACTCTGCTGCTGTCTCATATACTCTGTTACTGTCTCTTACACTCTGTTACTGTCTCTTACACTCTCTTACACTCTGTTACACTCTCTTACACGCTGTTACACTCTCTTACACGCTGTTACACCCTGTTACACACTGTTACTGTCTGTTACACTCTCTTACACTCTGCTACTGTCTCTTACACTCTGTTACTGTCTCTTACACTCTGCTACTGTCACTTACACTCTGTTACTGTCTCTTTCACTCTGCTACTGTCTCTTTCACTCTGCTACTGTCTCTTATACTCTGCTACTATCTCTTACGCTCTGTCACTGTCTCTTACACTCTACTACACTGTCATACACTCTGTTACTGTATCTTACATTCTGTTACTGTCTCGTACACTCTGTTACTGTCTCCTATACTCTGTTACTGTCTCCTATACTCTGTTACTGTCTCCTATACTCTGTTACACTCTCTTACACTCTGTTACACCCTCTTACACACTGTTACTGTCTCTTACACTCTCTTACACTCTGCTACTGTCTCTTACATTCTGTTACTGTCACTTACACTCTGCTACTGTCTCTTACACTCTGTTACTGTCTATTTCACTCTGCTACTGTCTCTTACACTCTGCTACTATCTCTTACGCTCTTTTACTGTCTCTTACACTCTACTACACTGTCATACACTCTGTTACTGTATCTTACACTCTGTTACTGTCTCGTACACTCTGTTACTGTCTCGTACACTCTGTTACTGTCTCTTACACTCTGTTACTGTCTCCTATACTCTGTTACTGTCTCCTATACTCTGTTACACTCTCTTACATTCTGCTGTCTCATATACTCTGTTACTGTCTCTTACACTCTGTTACTGTCTCTTACACTCTGTTACTGTCTCTTTCACTCTGCTACTGTCTCTTCCACTCTGCTACTATCTCTTACGCTCTGTTACTGTCTCTTACACTCTACTACACTGTCATACACTCTGTTACTGTATCTTACAATCTGTTACTGTCTCGTACACTCTGTTACTGTCTCTTACACTCTGTTACTGTCTCCTATACTCTGTTACTGTCTCCTATACTCTGTTACTGTCTCTTACACTCTGTTACTGTCTCCTATACTCTGTTACTGTCTCCTATACTCTGTTACTGTCTCTTACACTCTGTTACTGTCTCCTATACTCTGTTACTGTCTCCTATACTCTGTTACACTCTCTTACACTCTGTTACACCCGCTTACACACTGTTACTGTCTCTTACACTCTCTTACACTCTGCTACTGTCTCTTACATTCTGTTACTGTCACTTACACTCTGCTACTGTCTCTTACACTCTGTTACTGTCTATTTCACTCTGCTACTGTCTCTTACACTCTGCTACTATCTCTTACGCTCTGTTACTGTCTCTTACACTCTACTACACTGTCATACACTCTGTTACTGTATCTTACACTCTGTTACTGTCTCTTACACTCTTTTACTGTCTCCTATACTCTGTTACTGTCTCCTATACTCTGTTACTGTCTCCTATACTCTGTTACACTCTCTTACACTCTGCTGCTGTCTCATATACTCTGTTACTGTATCTTACACTCTGTTACTGTCTCGTACACTCTGTTACTGTCTCGTACACTCTGTTACTGTCTCTTACACTCTGTTACTGTCTCCTATACTCTGTTACTGTCT
The DNA here is from genome assembly GCF_027358695.1 of Spea bombifrons. NCBI lineage: Eukaryota > Metazoa > Chordata > Amphibia > Anura > Pelobatidae > Spea > Spea bombifrons. Next base: position 40,391,090 of record NC_071096.1, on the reverse strand, counting down.
TTTACACTCTGTTACTGTCTCCTATACTCTGTTACTGTCTCCTATACTCTGTTACACTCTCTTACACTCTGCTGCTGTCTCATATACTCTGTTACTGTCTCTTACACTATGTTACTGTCTCTTACACTCTCTTACCCTCTCCTACACTCTGCTACTGTCTCTTACACCCTCTTACACTCTGTTACTGTCTCTTACACTCTCTTACACTCTGTTACACCCTCTTACACACTGTTACTGTCTCTTACACTCTCTTACACTCTGCTACTGTCTCTTACATTCTGTTACTGTCACTTACACTCTGCTACTGTCTCTTACACTCTGTTACTGTCTATTTCACTCTGCTACTGTCTCTTACCCTCTGTTACTGTCTCTTACCCTCTGCTACTGTCTCCTACACTCTGTTACTGTCTCTTTCACTCTGCTACTGTCTCTTACACTCTGCTACTATCTCTTACGCTCTGTTACTGTCTCTTACACTCTACTACACTGTCATACACTCTGTTACTGTATCTTACACTCTGTTACTGTCTTGTACACTCTGTTACTGTCTCTTACACTCTGTTACTGCCTCCTATACTCTGTTACTGTCTCCTATACTCTGTTACTGTCTCCTATACTCTGTTACTGTCTCCTATACTCTGTTACACTCTCTTACACTCTGTTACACCCTCTTACACACTGTTACTGTATCTTACACTCTCTTACACTCTGCTACTGTCTCTTACATTCTGTTACTGTCACTTACACTCTGCTACTGTCTCTTACACTCTGTTACTGTCTCTTACACTCTGTTACTGTCTCTTGCACTCTGTTACTGTCTCCTATACTCTGTTACTGTCTCCTATACTCTGTTACACTCTCTTACACTCTGCTGCTGTCTCATATACTCTGTTACTGTCTCTTACACTCTGTTACTGTCTCTTACACTCTCTTACACTCTCTTACACTCTGTTACTGTCTCTTACATTCTCTTACACTCTGTTACTGTCTCCTATACTCTGTTACAGTCTCTTACTCTCTGCTACTGTCTCTTACACAGGTTTACGATGTCTACGCGAAGAGATCCCCAGAGACGTTCACAGTATACTGAGATCATTCTGGACTATGTGATCCTAGAGGACGGTATATGCCATGTGACACTCTCTTACACTCTACTACACTCTGCTACTGTCTCTTTCACTCTGTTACTGTCTCTTTCACTCTGCTACTGTCTCTTACACTCTGCTACTATCTCTTACGCTCTGTTACTGTCTCTTACACTCTACTACACTGTCATACACTCTGTTACTGTATCTTACACTCTGTTACTGTCTCGTACACTCTGTTACTGTCTCTTACACTCTGTTACTGCCTCCTTTACTCTGTTACTGTCTCCTATACTCTGTTACTGTCTCTTACACTCTGTTACTGTCTCCTATACTCTGTTACTGTCTCCTATACTCTGTTACACTCTCTTACACTCTGTTACACCCTCTTACACACTGTTACTGTCTCTTACACTCTCTTACACTCTGCTACTGTCTCTTACATTCTGTTACTGTCACTTACACTCTGCTACTGTCTCTTTCACTCTGTTACTGTCTATTTCACTCTGCTACTGTCTCTTACCCTCTGTTACTGTCTCTTACACTCTGCTACTGTCTCCTACACTCTGTTACTGTCTCTTTCACTCTGCTACTGTCTCTTACACTCTGCTACTATCTCTTACGCTCTGTTACTGTCTCTTACACTCTACTACACTGTCATACACTCTGTTACTGTATCTTACACTCTGTTACTGTCTCGTACACTCTGTTACTGTCTCCTATACTCTGTTACTGTCTCCTATACTCTGTTACACTCTCTTACACTCTGTTACACCCTCTTACACACTGTTACTGTCTCTTACACTCTCTTACACTCTGCTACTGTCTCTTACATTCTGTTACTGTCACTTACACTCTGCTACTGTCTCTTACACTCTGTTACTGTCTATTTCACTCTGCTACTGTCTCTTACCCTCTGTTACTGTCTCTTACACTCTGCTACTGTCTCCTACACTCTGTTACTGTCTCTTTCACTCTGCTACTGTCTCTTACACTCTGCTACTATCTCTTACGCTCTGTTACTGTCTCTTACACTCTACTACACTGTCATACACTCTGTTACTGTATCTTACACACTGTTACTGTCTCGTACACTCTGTTACTGTCTCCTATACTCTGTTACACTCTCTTACACTCTGTTACACCCTCTTACACACTGTTACTGTCTCTTACACTCTCTTACACTCTGCTACTGTCTCTTACATTCTGTTACTGTCACTTACACTCTGCTACTGTCTCTTACACTCTGTTACTGTCTATTTCACTCTGCTACTGTCTCCTACACTCTGTTACTGTCTCTTTCACTCTGCTACTGTCTCTTACACTCTGCTACTATCTCTTACGCTCTGTTACTGTCTCTTACACTCTACTACACTGTCATACACTCTGTTACTGTATCTTACACTCTGTTACTGTCTCTTACACTCTGTTACTGTCTCCTATACTCTGTTACTGTCTCATATACTCTGTTACACTCTCTTACACTCTGTTACACCCTCTTACACACTGTTACTGTCTCTTACACTCTCTTACACTCTGCTACTGTCTCTTACATTCTGTTACTGTCACTTACACTCTGCTACTGTCTCTTACACTCTGTTACTGTCTATTTCACTCTGCTACTGTCTCTTACACTCTGCTACTATCTCTTACGCTCCGTTACTGTCTCTTACACTCTACTACACTGTCATACACTCTGTTACTGTATCTTACACTCTGTTACTGTCTCGTACACTCTGTTACTGTCTCTTACACTCTTTTACTGTCTCCTATACTCTGTTACTGTCTCCTATACTCTGTTACACTCTCTTACACTCTGCTGCTGTCTCATATACTCTGTTACTGTATCTTACACTCTGTTACTGTCTCGTACACTCTGTTACTGTCTCGTACACTCTGTTACTGTCTCCTATACTCTGTTACTGTCTTTTACACTCTGTTACTGTCTCCTATACTCTGTTACTGTCTCCTATACTCTGTTACACTCTCTTACACTCTGCTGCTGTCTCATATACTCTGTTACTGTCTCTTACACTATGTTACTGTCTCTTACACTCTCTTACCCTCTCCTACACTCTGCTACTGTCTCTTACACCCTCTTACACTCTGTTACTGTCTCTTGCACTCTCTTACACTCTGTAACACTCTCTTACACTCTGTAACACTCTCTTACACGCTGTTACACCCTCTTACACACTGTTACTGTCTCTTACACTCTCTTACACTCTGCTACTGTCTCTTACCCTCTGTTACTGTCTCTTACACTCTGCTACTGTCTCCTACACTCTGTTACTGTCTCCTATACTCTGTTACACTCTCTTACATTCTGCTGCTGTCTAATATACTCTGTTACTGTCTCTTACACTCTGTTACTGTCTCTTACACTCTGTTACTGTCTCCTATACTCTGTTACTGTCTCCTATACTCTGTTACACTCACTTACACTCTGCTGCTGTCTCATATACTCTGTTACTGTCTCTTACACTCTGTTACTGTCTCTTACACTCTGTTACACTCTCTTACACTCTGTTACTGTCTCTTACATTCTCTTACACTCTGTTACTGTCTCCTATACTCTGTTACCGTCTCTTACTCTCTGCTACTGTCTCTTACACAGGTTTACGATGTCTACGCGAAGAGATCCCCAAAGACGTTCACAGTATACTGAGATCATTCTGGACTATGTGATTCTAGAGGACGGTATATGCCATGTGACACTGTCTTACACTCTACTACACTCTACTACACTCTGCTACTGTCTCTTTCACTCTGTTACTGTCTCTTACACTCTGTTACTGTCTCTTACACTCTGTTACTGTCTCTTAAACTCTGCTACTGTCTATAACACTCTCTTACACTCTGTTACTGTCTATTACACTCTGCTACTGTCTCTTACACTCTCTTACACTATATTACACTCTCTTACACTCTGCTGCTGTCTCTTACACTCTGTTACTGTCTCTTACACTCTGTTACTGTCTCTTACACTCTCCCACTGTCTCTTACACTCTCTTACACTCTGTTACACTCTCTTACACGCTGTTACACCCTCTTACACTCTGTTACTGTCTCTTACACTCTCTTACACTCTGCTACTGTCTCTCACACTCTGCCACTGTCTCTTACACTCTGCTACTCTCTGTTTCACTCTGCTTCTGTCTCTTACACTCTGCTACTGTCTCTTACGCTCTGTTACTGTCTCTTAAACTCTACTACACTCTCCTACACTCTGTTACTGTCTCTTACACTCTGTTACTGTCTCGTACACTCTGTTACTGTCTCTTACACTCTGTTACACTCTCTTACACTCTGTTACTGTCTCTTACACTCTCTTACACTCTGCTGCTGTCTCTTACACTCTGTTACTGTCTCTTACACTCTGTTACTGTCTCTTACAATCTCTTACACTCTGTTACACTCTCTTACACGCTGTTACACCCTCTTACACACTGTTACTGTCTCTTACACTCTTACACTCTGCTACTGTCTCTTACACTCTGTTACTGTCTCTTACACTCTGCTACTGTCTCCTACACTCTGTTACTGTCTCGTTCACTCTGCTACTGTCTGTTACACTCTGCTACTATCTCTTACGCTCTGTTACTGTCTCTTACACTCTACTACACTGTCATACACTCTGTTACTGTCTCGTACACTCTGTTACTGTCTCTTACACTCTGTTACTGTCTCCTATACTCTGCTGCTGTCTCATATACTCTGTTACACTCTCTTACACTCTGCTGCTGTCTCATATACTCTGTTACTGTCTCTTACACTCTGTTACTGTCTCTTACACTCTGTTACTGTCTATTTCACTCTGCTACTGTCTCTTACACTCTGCTACTATCTCTTACGCTCTGTTACTGTCTCTTACACTCTACTACACTGTCATACACTCTGTTACTGTATCTTACACTCTGTTACTGTCTCGTACAGTCTGTTACTGTCTCTTACACTCTGTTACTGTCTCCTATACTCTGCTGCTGTCTCATATACTCTGTTACACTCTCTTACACTCTGCTGCTGTCTCATATACTCTGTTACTGTCTCTTACACTCTGTTACTGTCTATTTCACTCTGCTACTGTCTCTTACACTCTGCTACTATCTCTTACGCTCTGTTACTGTCTCTTACACTCTACTACACTGTCATACACTCTGTTACTGTATCTTACACTCTGTTACTGTCTCGTACAGTCTGTTACTGTCTCTTACACTCTGTTACTGTCTCCTATACTCTGTTACTGTCTCCTATACTCTGTTACACTCTCTTACACTCTGTTACACCCTCTTACACACTGTTACTGTCTCTTACACTCTCTTACTCTCTGTTACTGTCACTTACACTCTGCTACTGTCTCTTACACTCTGTTACTGTCTATTTCACTCTGCTACTGTCTCTTACACTCTGCTACTATCTCTTACGCTCTGTTACTGTCTCTTACACTCTACTACACTGTCATACACTCTGTTACTGTATCTTACACTCTGTTACTGTCTCGTACACTCTGTTACTGTCTCTTACACTCTGTTACTGTCTCCTATACTCTGTTACTGTCTTTTACACTCTGTTACTGTCTCCTATACTCTGTTACACTCTCTTACACTCTGCTGCTGTCTCATATACTCTGTTACTGTCTCTTACACTATGTTACTGTCTCTTACACTCTCTTACCCTCTCCTACACTCTGCTACTGTCTCTTACACCCTCTTACACTCTGTTACTGTCTCTTACACTCTCTTACACTCTGTTACACTCTCTTACACGCTGTTACACCCTCTTACACACTGTTACTGTCTCTTACACTCTCTTTCACTCTGCTACTGTCTCTTACCCTCTGTTACTGTCTCTTACACTCTGCTACTGTCTCCTACACTCTGTTACTGTCTCTTTCACTCTGCTACTGTCTCTTACGCTCTGCTACTATCTCTTACGCTCTGTTACTGTCTCTTACACTCTACTACACTGTCATATACTCTGTTACTGTCTCGTACACTCTGTTACTGTCTCTTACACTCTGTTACTGTCTCCTATACTCTGTTACTGTCTCCTATACTCTGTTACTGTCTCTTACACTCTGTTACTGTCTCCTATACTCTGTTACTGTCTCCTATACTCTGTTACACTCTCTTACACTCTGTTACACCCTCTTAAACACTGTTACTGTCTCTTACACTCTCTTACACTCTGCTACTGTCTCTTACATTCTGTTACTGTCACTTACACTCTGCTACTGTCTCCTACACTCTGTTACTGTCTCGTTCACTCTGCTACTGTCTGTTACACTCTGCTACTATCTCTTACGCTCTGTTACTGTCTCTTACACTCTACTACACTGTCATACACTCTGTTACTGTCTCGTACACTCTGTTACTGTCTCTTACACTCTGTTACTGTCTCCTATACTCTGCTGCTGTCTCATATACTCTGTTACACTCTCTTACACTCTGCTGCTGTCTCATATACTCTGTTACTGTCTCTTACACTCTGTTACTGTCTCTTACACTCTGTTACTGTCTATTTCACTCTGCTACTGTCTCTTACACTCTGCTACTATCTCTTACGCTCTGTTACTGTCTCTTACACTCTACTACACTGTCATACATTCTGTTACTGTATCTTACACTCTGTTACTGTCTCGTACAGTCTGTTACTGTCTCTTACACTCTATTACTGTCTCCTATACTCTGCTGCTGTCTCATATACTCTGTTACACTCTCTTACACTCTGCTGCTGTCTCATATACTCTGTTACTGTCTCTTACACTCTGTTACTGTCTATTTCACTCTGCTACTGTCTCTTACACTCTGCTACTATCTCTTACGCTCTGTTACTGTCTCTTACACTCTACTACACTGTCATACACTCTGTTACTGTATCTTACACTCTGTTACTGTCTCGTACAGTCTGTTACTGTCTCTTACACTCTGTTACTGTCTCCTATACTCTGTTACTGTCTCCTATACTCTGTTACACTCTCTTACACTCTGTTACACCCTCTTACACACTGTTACTGTCTCTTACACTCTCTTACTCTCTGTTACTGTCACTTACACTCTGCTACTGTCTCTTACACTCTGTTACTGTCTATTTCACTCTGCTACTGTCTCTTACACTCTGCTACTATCTCTTACGCTCTGTTACTGTCTCTTACACTCTACTACACTGTCATACACTCTGTTACTGTATCTTACACTCTGTTACTGTCTCGTACACTCTGTTACTGTCTCTTACACTCTGTTACTGTCTCCTATACTCTGTTACTGTCTCCTATACTCTGTTACACTTTCTTACACTCTGCTGCTGTCTCATATACTCTGTTACTGTCTCTTACACTCTGTTACTGTCTCTTACACTCTCTTACACTCTCTTACACTCTCCTACACTCTGCCACTGTCTCTTACACCCTCTTACACTCTGTTACTGTCTCCTATACTCTGTTACACTCTCTTACACTCTGCTGCTGTCTCATATACTCTGTTACTGTATCTTACACTCTGTTACTGTCTCGTACACTCTGTTACTGTCTCTTACACTCTGTTACTGTCTCCTATACTCTGTTACTGTCTCCTATACTCTGTTACTGTCTCCTATACTCTGTTACTGTCTCTTCCACTCTGTTACTGTCTCCTATACTCTGTTACTGTCTCCTATACTCTGTTACACTCTCTTACACTCTGTTACACCCTCTTACACACTGTTACTGTCTCTTACACTCTCTTACTCTCTGTTACTGTCACTTACACTCTGCTACTGTCTCTTACACTCTGTTACTGTCTATTTCACTCTGCTACTGTCTCTTACACTCTGCTACTATCTCTTACGCTCTGTTACTGTCTCTTACACTCTACTACACTGTCATACACTCTGTTACTGTATCTTACACTCTGTTACTGTCTCGTACACTCTGTTACTGTCTCTTACACTCTGTTACTGTCTCCTATACTCTGTTACTGTCTCCTATACTCTGTTACACTTTCTTACACTCTGCTGCTGTCTCATATACTCTGTTACTGTCTCTTACACTCTGTTACTGTCTCTTACACTCTCTTACACTCTCTTACACTCTCCTACACTCTGCTACTGTCTCTTACACCCTCTTACACTCTGTTACTGTCTCTTACACTCTGTTACACTCTCTTACACTCTGTTACTGTCTCTTACATTCTCTTACACTCTGTTACTGTCTCCTATACTCTGTTACTGTCTCCTATACTCTGTTACACTCTCTTACACTCTGCTACTGTCTCATATACTCTGTTACTGTCTCATACTCTCTGCTACTGTCTCTTACTCTCTGCTACTGTCTCTTACACAGGTTTACGATGTCTACGCTAAGAGATCCCCAATGACGTTCACAGTATACTGAGATCATTCGGGAGTATGTGATCCTAGAGGACGGTATATGCCATGTGACACTCTCTTACACTCTACTACACTCTACTACACTCTACTACTGTCTCTTTCACTCTGTTACTGTCTCTTACACTCTGTTACTGTCTCTTACACTCTGTTACTGTCTCTTACACACTGCTACTGTATCTTACACTGTGCTATTGTCTCTTACACTCTGCTACTGTCCATAACACTCTCTTACACTCTGTTACTGTCTATTACACTCTGCTACTGTCTCTTACACTCTCTTACACTATGTTACACTCTCTTACACTCTGCTGCTGTCTCTTACACTCTGTTACTGTCTCTTACACTCTGTTACTGTCTCTTACACTCTCCTACACTCTGTTACTGTCTCTTACACTCTCTTACAGTCTGCTACTGTCTCTTACACTCTGCTACTGTCTCTTACACTCTACTACTCTCTCTTTCACTCTGCTTCTGTCTCTTACACTCTGCTACTGTCTCTTACGCTCTGTTACTGTCTCTTACACTCTACTACACTCTCGTACACTCTGTTACTGTCTCGTACACTCTGTTACTGTCTCTTACACTCTGTTACACTCTCTTACACTCTGTTACTGTCTCTTACACTCTCTTACACTCTGCTGCTGTCTCTTACACTCTGTTACTGTCTCTCACACTCTGTTACTGTCTCTTACACTCTCTTACACTCTCCTACACTCTGCTACTGTCTCTTACACCCTCTTACACTCTGTTACTGTCTCTTACACTCTCTTACACTCTGTTACACTCTCTTACACGCTGTTACACTCTCTTAGACGCTGTTACACCCTCTTACACACTGTTACTGTCTCTTACACTCGCTTACACTCTGCTACTGTCTCTAACACTCTGTTACTGTCTCTTACACTCTGCTACTATCTCTTACGCTCTGTTACTGTCTCTTACACTCTGCTACTATCTCTTACGCTTTGTTACTGTCTCTTACACTCTACTACACTGGCATACACTCTGTTACTGTATCTTACACTCTGTTACTGTCTCGTACACTCTGTTACTGTCTCTTACACTCTGTTACACTCTCTTACACTCTGTAACTGTCTCTTACACTCTCTTACACTCTGTTACTGTCTCCTATACTTTGTTACTGTCTCCTATACTCTGTTACACTCTCTTACACTCTGCTACTGTCTCATATACTCTGTTACTGTCTCTTACTCTCTGCTACTGTCTCTTACACAGGTTTACGATGTCTACGCGAAGAGATCCCCAAAGACGTTCAAAGTATACTGAGATCATTCGGGACTATGTGATCCTAGAGGACGGTATATGCCATGTGACACTCTCTTACACTCTACTACACTCTACTACACTCTACTACTGTCTCTTTCACTCTGCTACTGTCTCTTACACTCTGTTACTGTCTCTTACACTCTGCTACTGTATCTTACACTCTGCTATTGTCTCTTACACTCTGCTACTGTCTATAACACTCTCTTACACTCTGTTACTGTCTATTACACTCTGCTTCTGTCTCTTACACTCTCTTACACTATGTTACACTCTCTTACACTCTGCTGCTGTCTCTTACACTCTGTTACTGTCTCTTACACTCTATTACTGTCTCTTACACTCTCCTACACTCTGTTACTGTCTCTTACACTCTCTTACACTCTGCTACTGTCTCTTACACTCTGTTACTGTCTCTTACACTCTATTACTGTCTCTTACACTCTCCTATACTCTGTTACTGTCTCCTATACTCTGTTACACTCTCTTACACTCTGCTGCTGTCTCATATACTCTGTTACTGTCTCTTACACTCTGTTACTGTCTCTTACACTCTCTTACTGTCTCTTACACCCTCTTACACTCTGTTACTGTCTCTTACACTCTCTTACACGCTGTTACACCCTCTTACACACTGTTACTGTCTCTTACACTCTCTTACACTCTGCTATTGTCTCTTACACTCTGCTACTATCTCTTACGCTCTGTTACTGTCTCTTACACTCTACTACACTGTCATACACTCTGTTACTGTCTCGTACACTCTGTTACTGTCTCTTACACTCTGTTACTGTCTCCTATACTCTTTTACTGTCTCCTATACTCTGTTACACTCTCTTACACTCTGCTGCTGTCTCATATACTCTGTTACTGTCTCTTACACTCTGTCACTGTCTCTTACACTCTGTCACTGTCTCTTACACTCTCTTACACTCTCCTACACTCTGCTACTGTCTCTTACACCCTCTTACACTCTGTTACTGTCTCTTACACTCTCTTACACTCTGTTACACTCTCTTACACGCTGTTACACCCTCTTAAACACTGTTACTGTCTCTTACACTCTCTTACACTCTGCTATTGTCTCTTACACTCTGTTACTGTCTCTTACACTCTGCTACTGTCTCCTACACTCTGTTAATGTCTCTTTCACTCTGCTACTGTCTCTTACACTCTGCTACTATCTCTTACGCTCTGTTACTGTCTCTTACACTCTACTACACTGTCATACACTCTGTTACTGTCTCGTACACTCTGTTACTGTCTCTTACACTCTGTTACTGTCTCCTATACTCTGTTACCGTCTCTTACTCTCTGCTACTGTCTCTTACACAGGTTTACGATGTCTACGCGAAGAGATCCCCAAAGACGTTCACAGTATACTGAGATCATTCTGGACTATGTGATCCTAGAGGACGGTACACTCTCCTACACTCTGTTACTGTCTCTTACACTCTGTTACTGTCTCGTACACTCTGTTACTGTCTCTTACACTCTGTTACACTCTCTTACACTCTGTTACTGTCTACTGTCTCTTACACTCTCTTACACTCTGTTACTGTCTCTTACACTCTGTTACTGTCTCTTACACTCTCTTACACTCTCTTACACTCTCCTACACTCTGCTACTGTCTCTTACACCCTCTTACACTCTGTTACTGTCTCTTACACTCTCTTACACTCTGTTACACTCTCTTACACGCTGTTACACCCTCTTACACACTGTTACTGTCTCTTACACTCTTACACTCTGCTACTGTCTCTTACACTCTGTTACTGTCTCTTACACTCTGCTACTGTCTCCTACACTCTGTTACTGTCTCGTTCACTCTTCTACTGTCTCTTACACTCTGCTACTATCTCTTACGCTCTGTTACTGTCTCTTACACTCTACTACACTGTCATACACTCTGTTACTGTCTCGTACACTCTGTTACTGTCTCTTACACTCTGTTACACCCTCTTACACACTGTTACTGTCTCTTACACTCTCTTACACTCTGCTACTGTCTCTTACACTCTGTTACACCCTCTTACACACTGTTACTGTCTCTTACACTCTCTTACACAATGCTACTGTCTCTTACACTCTGTTACTGTCTATTTCACTCTGCTACTGTCTCTTACACTCTGTTACTGTCTCTTACACTCTATTACTGTCTCTTACACTCTCCTATACTCTGTTACTGTCTCCTATACTCTGTTACACTCTCTTACACTCTGCTGCTGTCTCATATACTCTGTTACTGTCTCTTACACTCTGTTACTGTCTCTTACACTCTCTTACTGTCTCTTACACCCTCTTACACTCTGTTACTGTCTCTTACACTCTCTTACACGCTGTTACACCCTCTTACACACTGTTACTGTCTCTTACACTCTCTTACACTCTGCTATTGTCTCTTACACTCTGCTACTATCTCTTACGCTCTGTTACTGTCTCTTACACTCTACTACACTGTCATACACTCTGTTACTGTCTCGTACACTCTGTTACTGTCTCTTACACTCTGTTACTGTCTCCTATACTCTTTTACTGTCTCCTATACTCTGTTACACTCTCTTACACTCTGCTGCTGTCTCATATACTCTGTTACTGTCTCTTACACTCTGTCACTGTCTCTTACACTCTGTCACTGTCTCTTACACTCTCTTACACTCTCCTACACTCTGCTACTGTCTCTTACACCCTCTTACACTCTGTTACTGTCTCTTACACTCTCTTACACTCTGTTACACTCTCTTACACGCTGTTACACCCTCTTAAACACTGTTACTGTCTCTTACACTCTCTTACACTCTGCTATTGTCTCTTACACTCTGTTACTGTCTCTTACACTCTGCTACTGTCTCCTACACTCTGTTAATGTCTCTTTCACTCTGCTACTGTCTCTTACACTCTGCTACTATCTCTTACGCTCTGTTACTGTCTCTTACACTCTACTACACTGTCATACACTCTGTTACTGTCTCGTACACTCTGTTACTGTCTCTTACACTCTGTTACTGTCTCCTATACTCTGTTACCGTCTCTTACTCTCTGCTACTGTCTCTTACACAGGTTTACGATGTCTACGCGAAGAGATCCCCAAAGACGTTCACAGTATACTGAGATCATTCTGGACTATGTGATCCTAGAGGACGGTACACTCTCCTACACTCTGTTACTGTCTCTTACACTCTGTTACTGTCTCGTACACTCTGTTACTGTCTCTTACACTCTGTTACACTCTCTTACACTCTGTTACTGTCTACTGTCTCTTACACTCTCTTACACTCTGTTACTGTCTCTTACACTCTGTTACTGTCTCTTACACTCTCTTACACTCTCTTACACTCTCCTACACTCTGCTACTGTCTCTTACACCCTCTTACACTCTGTTACTGTCTCTTACACTCTCTTACACTCTGTTACACTCTCTTACACGCTGTTACACCCTCTTACACACTGTTACTGTCTCTTACACTCTTACACTCTGCTACTGTCTCTTACACTCTGTTACTGTCTCTTACACTCTGCTACTGTCTCCTACACTCTGTTACTGTCTCGTTCACTCTTCTACTGTCTCTTACACTCTGCTACTATCTCTTACGCTCTGTTACTGTCTCTTACACTCTACTACACTGTCATACACTCTGTTACTGTCTCGTACACTCTGTTACTGTCTCTTACACTCTGTTACACCCTCTTACACACTGTTACTGTCTCTTACACTCTCTTACACTCTGCTACTGTCTCTTACACTCTGTTACACCCTCTTACACACTGTTACTGTCTCTTACACTCTCTTACACAATGCTACTGTCTCTTACACTCTGTTACTGTCTATTTCACTCTGCTACTGTCTCTTACACTCTGCTACTATCTCTTACGCTCTGTTACTGTCTCTTACACTCTACTACACTGTCATACACTCTGTTACTGTCTCGTACACTCTGTTACTGTCTCTTACACTCTGTTACTGTCTCCTATACTCTGTTACTGTCTCTTACACTCTGTTACTGTCTCCTATACTCTGTTACTGTCTCCTATACTCTGTTACTGTCTCCTATACTCTGTTACACTCTCTTACACTTTGCTGCTGTCTCATATACTCTGTTACTGTCTCTTACACTCTGTTACTGTCTCTTACACTCTGTTACACTCTCTTACACGCTGTTACACTCTCTTACACGCTGTTACACTCTCTTACACGCTGTTACACCCTGTTACACACTGTTACTGTCTGTTACACTCTCTTACACTCTGCTACTGTCTCTTACACTCTGTTACTGTCTCTTACACTCTGCTACTGTCTCTTACACTCTGTTACTGTCTCTTTCACTCTGCTACTGTCTCCTATACTCTGTTACTGTCTCCTTTACTCTGTTACACTCTCTTACACTCTGTTACACCCTCTTACACACTGTTACTGTCTCTTACACTCTCTTACTCTCTGTTACTGTCACTTACACTCTGCTACTGTCTCTTACACTCTGTTACTGTCTATTTCACTCTGCTACTGTCTCTTACACTCTGCTACTATCTCTTACGCTCTGTTACTGTCTTATACACTCTACTACACCCTCTTACACACTGTTACTGTCTCGTACACTCTGTTACTGTCTCGTACACTCTGTTACTGTCTCTTACACTCTGTTACTGTCTCCTATACTCTGTTACTGTCTTTTACACTCTGTTACTGTCTCCTATACTCTGTTACTGTCTCCTATACTCTGTTACTGTCTCCTATACTCTGTTACACTCTCTTACACTCTGCTGCTGTCTCATATACTCTGTTACTGTCTCTTACACTATGTTACTGTCTCTTACACTCTCTTACCCTCTCCTACACTCTGCTACTGTCTCTTACACCCTCTTACACTCTGTTACTGTCTCTTACACTCTCTTACACTCTGTTACACTCTCTTACACGCTGTTACACCCTCTTACACACTGTTACTGTCTCTTACACTCTCTTACACTCTGCTACTGTCTCTTACCCTCTGTTACTGTCTCTTACACTCTGCTACTGTCTCCTACACTCTGTTACTGTCTCTTTCACTCTGCTACTGTCTCTTACACTCTGCTACTATCTCTTACGCTCTGTTACTGTCTCTTACACTCTGTTACTGTCTCGTACACTCTGTTACTGTCTCTTACACTCTGTTACTGTCTCCTATACTCTGTTACTGTCTCTTACACTCTGTTACTGTCTCCTATACTCTGTTACTGTCTCCTATACTCTGTTACACTCTCTTACACTCTGTTACACCCTCTTACACACTGTTACTGTCTCTTACACTCTCTTACACTCTGCTACTGTCTCTTACATTCTGTTACTGTCACTTACACTCTGCTACTGTCTCTTACACTCTATTACTGTCTATTTCACTCTGCTACTGTCTCTTACACTCTGCTACTATCTCTTACGCTCTGTTACTGTCTCTTACACTCTACTACACTGTCATACACTCTGTTACTGTATCTTACACTCTGTTACTGTCTCGTACACTCTTTTACTATCTCTTACACTCTGTTACTGTCTCCTATACTCTGTTACTGTCTCTTACACTCTGTTACTGTCTCCTATACTCTGTTACTGTCTCCTATACTCTGTTACACTCTCTTACACTCTGCTGCTGTCTCATATACTCTGTTACTGTCTCTTACACTCTGTTACTGTCTCTTACACTCTCTTACACTCTGTTACACTCTCTTACACGCTGTTACACCCTGTTACACACTGTTACTGTCTGTTACACTCTCTTACACTCTGCTACTGTCTCTTACACTCTGTTACTGTCTCTTACACTCTGCTACTGTCTCTTACACTCTGTTACTGTCTCTTACACTCTGCTACTGTCTCTTACACTCTGTTACTGTCTCTTTCACTCTGCTACTGTCTCCTATACTCTGTTACTGTCTCCTATACTCTGTTACACTCTCTTACACTCTGCTGCTGTCTCATATACTCTGTTACTGTCTCTTACACTCTGTTACTGTCTCTTACACTCTCTTACCCTCTCCTACACTCTGCTACTGTCTCTTACACCCTCTTACACTCTGTTACTGTCTCTTACACTCTCTTACAATCTGTTACACTCTCTTACACACTGTTACACCCTCTTACACACTGTTACTGTCTCTTACACTCTCTTACACTCTGCTACTGTCTCTTACCCTCTGTTACTGTCTCTTACACTCTGCTACTGTCTCCTACACTCTGTTACTGTCTCTTTCACTCTGCTACTGTCTCTTACACTCTGCTACTGTCTCTTACGCTCTGTTACTGTCTCTTACACTCTACTACACTGTCATACACTCTGTTACTGTATCTTACACTCTGTTACTGTCTCGTACACTCTGTTACTGTCTCTTACACTCTTTTACTGTCTCCTATACTCTGTTACTGTCTCTTACACTCTGTTACTGTCTCCTATACTCTGTTACTGTCTCCTATACTCTGTTACACTCTCTTACACACTGCTGCTGTCTCATATACTCTGTTACTGTATCTTACACTCTGTTACTGTCTCGTACACTCTGTTACTGTCTCTTACACTCTGTTACTGTCTCCTATACTCTGTTACTGTCTTTTACACTCTGTTACTGTCTCCTATACTCTGTTACTGTCTCCTATACTCTGTTACACTCTCTTACACTCTGCTGCTGTCTCATATACTCTGTTACTGTCTCTTACACTATGTTACTGTCTCTTACACTCTCTTACCCTCTCCTACACTCTATTACTGTCTCTTACACTCTCTTACACTCTGTTACACTCTCTTACACTCTGTTACACCCTCTTACACACTGTTACTGTCTCTTACACTCTCTTACACTCTGCTACTGTCTCTTACATTCTGTTACTGTCACTTACACTCTGCTACTGTCTCTTACACTCTGTTACTGTCTATTTCACTCTGTTACTGTCTCTTACACTCTGCTACTGTCTCCTACACTCTGTTACTGTCTCTTTCACTCTGCTACTGTCTCTTACACTCTGCTACTATCTCTTACGCTCTGTTACTGTCTCTTACACTCTACTACACTGTCATACACTCTGTTACTGTATCTTACACTCTGTTACTGTCTCGTACACTCTGTTACTGTCTCTTACACTCTGTTACTGCCTCCTATACTCTGTTACTGTCTCCTATACTCTGTTACTGTCTCTTACACTCTGTTACTGTCTCCTATACTCTGTTACTGTCTCCTATAC
This sequence comes from Spea bombifrons, assembly GCF_027358695.1. Taxonomy (NCBI): domain Eukaryota; kingdom Metazoa; phylum Chordata; class Amphibia; order Anura; family Pelobatidae; genus Spea; species Spea bombifrons. The sequence goes on along the minus strand of NC_071096.1, from coordinate 40,374,151 downwards.
TCTGTTACACTCTCTTACACTCTGTTACACCCTCTTACACACTGTTACTGTCTCTTACACTCTCTTACACTCTGCTACTGTCTCTTACATTCTGTTACTGTCACTTACACTCTGTTACTGTCTCGTACACTCTGTTACTGTCTCTTACACTCTGTTACTGTCTCCTATACTCTGTTACTGTCTTTTACACTCTGTTACTGTCTCCTATACTCTGTTACTGTCTCCTATACTCTGTTACACTCTCTTACACTCTGCTGCTGTCTCATATACTCTGTTACTGTATCTTACACTCTGTTACTGTCTCGTACACTCTGTTACTGTCTCTTACACTCTGTTACTGTCTCCTATACTCTGTTACTGTCTTTTACACTCTGTTACTGTCTCCTATACTCTGTTACTGTCTCCTATACTCTGTTACACTCTCTTACACTCTGCTGCTGTCTCATATACTCTGTTACTGTCTCTTACACTATGTTACTGTCTCTTACACTCTACTACAATGTCATACACTCTGTTACTGTATCTTACACTCTGTTACTGTCTCCTATACTCTGTTACACTCTCTTACACTCTGCTGCTGTCTCATATACTCTGTTACTGTCTCTTACACTCTGTTACTGTCTCCTATACTCTGTTACTGTCTTTTACACTCTGTTACTGTCTCCTATACTCTGTTACTGTCTCCTATACTCTGTTACACTCTCTTACACTCTGCTGCTGTCTCATATACTCTGTTACTGTATCTTACACTCTGTTACTGTCTCGTACACTCTGTTACTGTCTCGTACACTCTGTTACTGTCTCTTACACTCTGTTACTGTCTCCTATACTCTGTTACTGTCTTTTACACTCTGTTACTGTCTCCTATACTCTGTTACTGTCTCCTATACTCTGTTACACTCTCTTACACTCTGCTGCTGTCTCATATACTCTGTTACTGTCTCTTACACTATGTTACTGTCTCTTACACTCTACTACAATGTCATACACTCTGTTACTGTATCTTACACTCTGTTACTGTCTCCTATACTCTGTTACACTCTCTTACACTCTGCTGCTGTCTCATATACTCTGTTACTGTCTCTTACACTCTGTTACTGTCTCTTACACTCTGTTACACTCTCTTACACGCTGTTACACTCTCTTACACGCTGTTACACTCTCTTACACGCTGTTACACTCTCTTACACGCTGTTACTGTCTGTTACACTCTCTTACACTCTGCTACTGTCTCTTACACTCTGTTACTGTCTCTTACACTCTGCTACTGTCTCTTACACTCTGTTACTGTCTCTTACACTCTACTACACTGTCATACACTCTGTTACTGTATCTTACACTCTGTTACTGTCTCGTACACTCTGTTACTGTCTCTTACACTCTGTTACTGCCTCCTTTACTCTGTTACTGTCTCCTATACTCTGTTACTGTCTCTTACACTCTGTTACTGTCTCCTATACTCTGTTACTGTCTCCTATACTCTGTTACACTCTCTTACACTCTGTTACACCCTCTTACACACTGTTACTGTCTCTTACACTCTCTTACACTCTGCTACTGTCTCTTACATTCTGTTACTGTCACTTACACTCTGCTACTGTCTCCTATACTCTGTTACCGTCTCTTACTCTCTGCTACTGTCTCTTACACAGGTTTACGATGTCTACGCGAAGAGATCCCCAGAGACGTTCACAGTATACTGAGATCATTCTGGACTATGTGATCCTAGAGGACGGTATATGCCATGTGACACTCTCTTACACTCTACTACACTCTACTACACTCTGCTACTGTCTCTTACACTCTGTTACTGTCTCTTACACTCTGTTACTGTCTCTTACACTCTGTTACTGTCTCTTAAACTCTGCTACTGTCTATAACACTCTCTTACACTCTGTTACTGTCTATTACACTCTGCTACTGTCTCTTACACTCTCTTACACTATATTACACTCTCTTACACTCTGCTGCTGTCTCTTACACTCTGTTACTGTCTCTTACACTCTGTTACTGTCTCTTACACTTTCCTACTGTCTCTTACACTCTCTTACACTCTGTTACACTCTCTTACACGCTGTTACACTCTCTTACACTCTGTTACTGTCTCTTACACTCTCTTACACTCTGCTACTGTCTCTCACACTCTGCCACTGTCTCTTACACTAAGCTACTCTCTGTTTCACTCTGCTTCTGTCTCTTACACTCTGCTACTGTCTCTTACGCTCTGTTACTGTCTCTTACACTCTCTTACACTATATTACACTCTCTTACACTCTGCTTCTGTCTCTTACACTCTGTTACTGTCTCTTACACTCTGTTACTGTCTCGTACACTCTGTTACTGTCTCTTACACTCTGTTACACTCTCTTACACTCTGTTACTGTCTCTTACACTCTCTTACACTCTGCTGCTGTCTCTTACACTCTGTTACTGTCTCTTACACTCTGTTACTGTCTCTTACACTCTCTTACACTCTGTTACACTCTCTTACACGCTGTTACACCCTCTTACACACTGTTACTGTCTCTTACACTCTTACACTCTGCTACTGTCTCTTACACTCTGTTACTGTCTCTTACACTCTGCTACTGTCTCCTACACTCTGTTACTGTCTCGTTCACTCTGCTACTGTCTCTTACACTCTGCTACTATCTCTTACGCTCTGTTACTGTCTCTTACACTCTACTACACAGTCATACACTCTGTTACTGTCTCGTGCACTCTGTTACTGTCTCTTACACTCTGTTACTGTCTCCTATACTCTGTTACTGTCTCTTACACTCTGTTACTGTCTATTTCACTCTGCTACTGTCTCTTACACTCTGCTACTATCTCTTACGCTCTGTTACTGTCTCTTACACTCTACTACACTGTCATACACTCTGTTACTGTATCTTACACTCTGTTACTGTCTCGTACACTCTGTTACTGTCTCTTACACTCTGTTACTGTCTCCTATACTCTGTTACTGTCTCCTATACTCTGTTACACTCTCTTACACTCTGTTACACCCTCTTACACACTGTTACTGTCTCTTACACTCTCTTACACTCTGCTACTGTCTCTTACATTCTGTTACTGTCACTTACACTCTGCTACTGTCTCTTACACTCTGTTACTGTCTATTTCACTCTGCTACTGTCTCTTACACTCTGCTACTATCTCTTACGCTCTGTTACTGTCTCTTACACTCTACTACACTGTCATACACTCTGTTACTGTATCTTACACTCTGTTACTGTCTCGTACACTCTGTTACTGTCTCTTACACTCTGTTACTGTCTCCTATACTCTGTTACTGTCTCCTATACTCTGTTACACTCTCTTACACTCTGTTACACCCTCTTACACACTGTTACTGTCTCTTACACTCTCTTACACTCTGCTACTGTCTCTTACATTCTGTTACTGTCACTTACACTCTGCTACTGTCTCTTACACTCTGTTACTGTCTATTTCACTCTGCTACTGTCTCTTACACTCTGCTACTATCTATTACGCTCTGTTACTGTCTCTTACACTCTACTACACTGTCATACACTCTGTTACTGTATCTTACACTCTGTTACTGTCTCTTACACTCTGTTACTGTCTCCTATACTCTGTTACTGTCTCCTATACTCTGTTACTGTCTCTTACACTCTGTTACTGTCTCCTATACTCTGTTACTGTCTCCTATACTCTGTTACACTCTCTTACACTCTGTTACACCCTCTTACACACTGTTACTGTCTCTTACACTCTCTTACACTCTGCTACTGTCTCTTACATTCTGTTACTGTCACTTACACTCTGCTACTGTCTCTTACACTCTGTTACTGTCTATTTCACTCTGCTACTGTCTCTTACACTCTGCTACTATCTCTTACGCTCTGTTACTGTCTCTTACACTCTACTACACTGTCATACACTCTGTTACTGTATCTTACACTCTGTTACTGTCTCGTACACTCTGTTACTGTCTCTTACACTCTTTTACTGTCTCCTATACTCTGTTACTGTCTCTTACACTCTGTTACTGTCTCCTATACTCTGTTACTGTCTCCTATACTCTGTTACACTCTCTTACACTCTGCTGCTGTCTCATATACTCTGTTACTGTATCTTACACTCTGTTACTGTCTCGTACACTCTGTTACTGTCTCTTACACTCTGTTACTGTCTCCTATACTCTGTTACTGTCTTTTACACTCTGTTACTGTCTCCTATACTCTGTTACTGTCTCCTATACTCTGTTACACTCTCTTACACTCTGCTGCTGTCTCATATACTCTGTTACTGTCTCTTACACTATGTTACTGTCTCTTACACTCTCTTACCCTCTCCTACACTCTGCTACTGTCTCTTACACCCTCTTACACTCTGTTACTGTCTCTTACACTCTCTTACACTCTGTTACACTCTCTTACACTCTGTTACACCCTCTTACACACTGTTACTGTCTCTTACACTCTCTTACACTCTGCTACTGTCTCTTACATTCTGTTACTGTCACTTACACTCTGCTACTGTCTCTTACACTCTGTTACTGTCTATTTCACTCTGCTACTGTCTCTTACCCTCTGTTACTGTCTCTTACCCTCTGCTACTGTCTCCTACACTCTGTTACTTTCTCTTTCACTCTGCTACTGTCTCTTACACTCTGCTACTATCTCTTACGCTCTGTTACTGTCTCTTACACTCTACTACACTGTCATACACTCTGTTACTGTATCTTACACTCTGTTACTGTCTCGTACACTCTGTTACTGTCTCTTACACTCTGTTACTGCCTCCTATACTCTGTTACTGTCTCCTATACTCTGTTACTGTCTCTTACACTCTGTTACTGTCTCCTATACTCTGTTACACTCTCTTACACTCTGTTACACCCTCTTACACAATGTTACTGTCTCTTACACTCTCTTACACTCTGCTACTGTCTCTTACATTCTGTTACTGTCACTTACACTCTGATACTGTCTCTTACACTCTGTTACTGTCTCTTACACTCTGTTACTGTCTCTTACACTCTGTTACTGTCTCCTATACTCTGTTACTGTCTCCTATACTCTGTTACACTCTCTTACACTCTGCTGCTGTCTCATATACTCTGTTACTGTCTCTTACACTCTGTTACTGTCTCTTACACTCTCTTACACTCTCTTACACTCTGTTACTGTCTCTTACATTCTCTTACACTCTGTTACTGTCTCCTATACTCTGTTACCGTCTCTTACTCTCTGCTACTGTCTCTTACACAGGTTTACGATGTCTACGCGAAGAGATCCCCAGAGACGTTCACAGTATACTGAGATCATTCTGGACTATGTGATCCTAGAGGACGGTATATGCCATGTGACACTCTCTTACACTCTACTACACTCTACTACACTCTGCTACTGTCTCTTTCACTCTGCTACTGTCTCTTACACACTGCTACTATCTCTTACGCTCTGTTACTGTCTCTTAGACTCTACTACACTGTCATACACTCTGTTACTGTATCTTACACTCTGTTACTGTCTCGTACACTCTGTTACTGTCTCTTACACTCTGTTACTGTCTCCTATACTCTGTTACTGTCTCTTACACTCTGTTACTGTCTCCTATACTCTGTTACTGTCTCCTATACTCTGTTACACTCTCTTACACTCTGTTACACCCTCTTACACACTGTTACTGTCTCTTACACTCTCTTACACTCTGCTACTGTCTCTTACATTCTGTTACTGTCACTTACACTCTGCTACTGTCTCTTACACTCTGTTACTGTCTATTTCACTCTGCTACTGTCTCTTACACTCTGCTACTATCTCTTACGCTCTGTTACTGTCTCTTACACTCTACTACACTGTCATACACTCTGTTACTGTCTCGTACACTCTGTTACTGTCTCTTACACTCTGTTACTGTCTCCTATACTCTGTTACTGTCTCCTATACTCTGTTACTGTCTCCTATACTCTGTTACACTCTCTTACACTCTGCTGCTGTCTCATATACTCTGTTACTGTCTCTTACACTCTGTTACTGTCTCTTACACTCTCTTACACTCTCTTACACTCTCTTACACGCTGTTACACTCTCTTACACGCTGTTACACCCTGTTACACACTGTTACTGTCTGTTACACTCTCTTACACTCTGCTACTGTCTCTTACACTCTGTTACTGTCTCTTACACTCTGCTACTGTCTCTTACACTCTGTTACTGTCTCTTTCACTCTGCTACTGTCTCCTATACTCTGTTACTGTCTCCTATACTCTGTTACACCCTCTTACACACTGTTACTGTCTCTTACACTCTCTTACTCTCTGTTACTGTCACTTACACTCTGCTACTGTCTCTTACACTCTGTTACTGTCTATTTCACGCTGCTACTGTCTCTTACACTCTGCTACTATCTCTTACGCTCTGTTACTGTCTCTTACACTCTACTACACTGTCATACACTCTGTTACTGTATCTTACACTCTGTTACTGTCTCGTACACTCTGTTACTGTCTCTTACACTCTGTTACTGTCTCCTATACTCTGTTACTGTCTTTTACACTCTGTTACTGTCTCCTATACTCTGTTACTGTCTCCTATACTCTGTTACACTCTCTTACACTCTGCTGCTGTCTCATATACTCTGTTACTGTCTCTTACACTATGTTACTGTCTCTTACACTCTCTTACCCTCTCCTACACTCTGCTACTGTCTCTTACACCCTCTTACACTCTGTTACTGTCTCTTACACTCTGCTACTGTCTCCTACACTCTGTTACTGTCTCTTTCACTCTGCTACTGTCTCTTACACTCTGCTACTATCTCTTACCCTCTGTTACTGTCTCTTACACTCTACTACACTGTCATACACTCTGTTACTGTATCTTACACTCTGTTACTGTCTCTTACACTCTGTTACTGTCTCCTATACTCTGTTACTGTCTCTTACACTCTGTTACTGTCTCCTATACTCTGTTACTGTCTCCTATACTCTGTTACACTCTCTTACACTCTGTTACACCCTCTTACACACTGTTACTGTCTCTTACACTCTCTTACACTCTGCTACTGTCTCTTACATTCTGTTACTGTCACTTACACTCTGCTACTGTCTCTTACACTCTGTTACTGTCTATTTCACTCTGCTACTGTCTCTTACACTCTGCTACTATCTCTTACACTCTGTTACTGTCTCTTACACTCTACTACACTGTCATACACTCTGTTACTGTATCTTACACTCTGTTACTGTCTTGTACACTCTGTTACTGTCTCTTACACTCTTTTACTGTCTCCTATACTCTGTTACTGTCTCTTACACTCTGTTACTGTCTCCTATACTCTGTTACTGTCTCCTATACTCTGTTACACTCTCTTACACTCTGCTGCTGTCTCATATACTCTGTTACTGTATCTTACACTCTGTTACTGTCTCGTACACTCTGTTACTGTCTCTTACACTCTGTTACTGTCTCCTATACTCTGTTACTGTCTTTTACACTCTGTTACTGTCTCCTATACTCTGTTACTGTCTCCTATACTCTGTTACACTCTCTTACACTCTGCTGCTGTCTCATATACTCTGTTACTGTCTCTTACACTATGTTACTGTCTCTTACACTCTCTTACCCTCTCCTACACTCTGCTACTGTCTCTTACACCCTCTTACACTCTGTTACTGTCTCTTACACTCTCTTACACTCTGTTACACTCTCTTACACTCTGTTACACCCTCTTACACACTGTTACTGTCTCTTACACTCTCTTACACTCTGCTACTGTCTCTTACATTCTGTTACTGTCACTTACACTCTGCTACTGTCTCTTACACTCTGTTACTGTCTATTTCACTCTGCTACTGTCTCTTACCCTCTGTTACTGTCTATTACCCTCTGCTACTGTCTCCTACACTCTGTTACTGTCTCTTTCACTCTGCTACTGTCTCTTACACTCTGCTACTATCTCTTACGCTCTGTTACTGTCTCTTACACTCTACTACACTGTCATACACTCTGTTACTGTATCTTACACTCTGTTACTGTCTCGTACACTCTGTTACTGTCTCTTACACTCTGTTACTGCCTCCTATACTCTGTTACTGTCTCCTATACTCTGTTACTGTCTCTTACACTCTGTTACTGTCTCCTATACTCTGTTACTGTCTCCTATACTCTGTTACACTCTCTTACACTCTGTTACACCCTCTTACACACTGTTACTGTCTCTTACACTCTCTTACACTCTGCTACTGTCTCTTACATTCTGTTACTGTCACTTACACTCTGCTACTGTCTCTTACACTCTGTTACTGTCTCTTACACTCTGTTACTGTCTCCTATACTCTGTTACTGTCTCCTATACTCTGTTACACTCTCTTACACTCTGCTGCTGTCTCATATACTCTGTTACTGTCTCTTACACTCTGTTACTGTCTCTTACACTCTCTTACACTCTCTTACACTCTGTTACTGTCTCTTACATTCTCTTACACTCTGTTACTGTCTCCTATACTCTGTTACCGTCTCTTACTCTCTGCTACTGTCTCTTACACAGGTTTACGATGTCTACGCGAAGAGATCCCCAGAGACGTTCACAGTATACTGAGATCATTCTGGACTATGTGATCCTAGAGGACGGTATATGCCATGTGACACTCTCTTACACTCTACTACACTCTACTACACTCTGCTACTGTCTCTTTCACTCTGTTACTGTCTCTTTCACTCTGCTACTGTCTCTTACACTCTGCTACTATCTCTTACGCTCTGTTACTGTCTCTTACACTCTACTACACTGTCATACACTCTGTTACTGTATCTTACACTCTGTTACTGTCTCGTACACTCTGTTACTGTCTCTTACACTCTGTTACTGCCTCCTTTACTCTGTTACTGTCTCCTATACTCTGTTACTGTCTCTTACACTCTGTTACTGTCTCCTATACTCTGTTACTGTCTCCTATACTCTGTTACACTCTCTTACACTCTGTTACACCCTCTTACACACTGTTACTGTCTCTTACACTCTCTTACACTCTGCTACTGTCTCTTACATTCTGTTACTGTCACTTACACTCTGTTACTGTCTATTTCACTCTGCTACTGTCTCTTACCCTCTGTTACTGTCTCTTACACTTTGCTACTGTCTCCTACACTCTGTTACTGTCTCTTTCACTCTGCTACTGTCTCTTACACTCTGCTACTATCTCTTACGCTCTGTTACTGTCTCTTACACTCTACTACACTGTCCTACACTCTGTTACTGTATCTTACACTCTGTTACTGTCTCGTACACTCTGTTACTGTCTCCTATACTCTGTTACTGTCTCCTATACTCTGTTACACTCTCTTACACTCTGTTACACCCTCTTACACACTGTTACTGTCTCTTACACTCTCTTACACTCTGCTACTGTCTCTTACATTCTGTTACTGTCACTTACACTCTGCTACTGTCTCTTACACTCTGTTACTGTCTATTTCACTCTGCTACTGTCTCTTACCCTCTGTTACTGTCTCTTACACTCTGCTACTGTCTCCTACACTCTGTTACTGTCTCTTTCACTCTGCTACTGTCTCTTACACTCTGCTACTATCTCTTACGCTCTGTTACTGTCTCTTACACTCTACTACACTGTCATACACTCTGTTACTGTATCTTACACTCTGTTACTGTCTCTTACACTCTGTTACTGTCTCCTATACTCTGTTACTGTCTCAGATACTCTGTTACACTCTCTTACACTCTGTTACACCCTCTTACACACTGTTACTGTCTCTTACACTCTCTTACACTCTGCTACTGTCTCTTACATTCTGTTACTGTCACTTACACTCTGCTACTGTCTCTTACACTCTGTTACTGTCTATTTCACTCTGCTACTGTCTCTTACACTCTGCTACTATCTCTTACGCTCCGTTACTGTCTCTTACACTCTACTACACTGTCATACACTCTGTTACTGTATCTTACACTCTGTTACTGTCTCGTACACTCTGTTACTGTCTCTTACACTCTTTTACTGTCTCCTATACTCTGTTACTGTCTCCTATACTCTGTTACACTCTCTTACACTCTGCTGCTGTCTCATATACTCTGTTACTGTATCTTACACTCTGTTACTGTCTTGTACACTCTGTTACTGTCTCTTACACTCTGTTACTGTCTCCTATACTCTGTTACTGTCTTTTACACTCTGTTACTGTCTCCTATACTCTGTTACTGTCTCCTATACTCTGTTACACTCTCTTACACTCTGCTGCTGTCTCATATACTCTGTTACTGTCTCTTACACTATGTTACTGTCTCTTACACTCTCTTACCCTCTCCTACACTCTGCTACTGTCTCTTACACCCTCTTACACTCTGTAACACTCTCTTACATGCTGTTACACCCTCTTACACACTGTTACTGTCTCTTACACTCTCTTACACTCTGCTACTGTCTCTTACCCTCTGTTACTGTCTCTTACACTCTGCTACTGTCTCCTACACTCTGTTACTGTCTCTTTCACTCTGCTACTGTCTCTTACACACTGCTACTATCTCTTACGCTCTGTTACTGTCTCTTACACTCTACTACACTGTCATACACTCTGTTACTGTATCTTACACTCTGTTACTGTCTCGTACACTCTGTTACTGTCTCTTACACTCTGTTACTGTCTCCTATACTCTGTTACTGTCTCCTATACTCTGTTACTGTCTCCTATACTCTGTTACTGTCTCCTATACTCTGTTACACTCTCTTACACTCTGTTACACCCTCTTACACACTGTTACTGTCTCTTACACTCTGTTACTGTCTATTTCACTCTGCTACTGTCTCTTACACTCTGCTACTATCTCTTACGCTCTGTTACTGTCTCTTACACTCTACTACACTGTCATATACTCTGTTACTGTATCTTACACTCTGTTACTGTCTCGTACACTCTGTTACTGTCTCTTACACTCTGTTACTGTCTCCTATACTCTGTTACTGTCTCCTATACTCTGTTACTGTCTCCTATACTCTGTTACTGTCTCCTATACTCTGTTACTGTCTCTTACACTCTGTTACTGTCTCCTATACTCTGTTACTGTCTCCTATACTCTGTTACACTCTCTTACACTCTGTTACACCCTCTTACACACTGTTACTGTCTCTTACACTCTGCTACTGTCTCTTACATTCTGTTACTGTCACTTACACTCTGCTACTGTCTCTTACACTCTGTTACTGTCTATTTCACTCTGCTACTGTCTCTTACACTCTGCTACTATCTCTTACGCTCTGTTACTGTCTCTTACACTCTACTACACTGTCATACACTCTGTTACTGTATCTTACACTCTGTTACTGTCTCGTACACTCTGTTACTGTCTTTTACACTCTGTTACTGTCTCCTATACTCTGTTACTGTCTCTTACACTCTGTTACTGTCTCCTATACTCTGTTACTGTCTCCTATACTCTGTTACACTCTCTTACACTCTGCTGCTGTCTCATATACTCTGTTACTGTCTCTTACACTCTGTTACTGTCTCTTACACTCTCTTACCCTCTCCTACACTCTGCTACTGTCTCTTACACCCTCTTACACTCTGTTACTGTCTCTTACACTCTCTTACACTCTGTTACACTCTCTTACACGCTGTTACACCCTCTTACACACTGTTACTGTCTCTTACACTCTCTTACACTCTGCTACTGTCTCTTACCCTCTGTTACTGTCTCTTACACTCTGCTACTGTCTCCTACACTCTGTTACTGTCTCTTTCACTCTGCTACTGTCTCTTACACTCTGTTACACTCTCTTACACTCTGTTACTGTCTCTTACATTCTCTTACACTCTGTTACTGTCTCCTATACTCTGTTACCGTCTCTTACTCTCTGCTACTGTCTCTTACACAGGTTTACGATGTCTACACGAAGAGGTCCCCAGAGACGTTCACAGTATACTGAGATCATTCTGGACTATGTGATCCTAGAGGACGGTATATGCCATGTGACACTCTCTTACACTCTACTACACTCTACTACACTCTGCTACTGTCTCTTTCACTCTGTTACTGTCTCTTTCACTCTGCTACTGTCTCTTACACTCTGCTACTATCTCTTACGCTCTGTTACTGTCTCTTACACTCTACTACACTGTCATACACTCTGTTACTGTATCTTACACTCTGTTACTGTCTCGTACACTCTGTTACTGTCTCTTACACTCTGTTACTGCCTCCTTTACTCTGTTACTGTCTCCTATACTCTGTTACTGTCTCTTACACTCTGTTACTGTCTCCTATACTCTGTTACTGTCTCCTATACTCTGTTACACTCTCTTACACTCTGTTACACCCTCTTACACACTGTTACTGTCTCTTACACTCACTTACACTCTGCTACTGTCTCTTACACTCTGTTACTGTCTCTTACACTCTGTTACTGTCTCTTACACTCTGTTACTGTCTCCTATACTCTGTTACTGTCTCCTATACTCTGTTACACTTTCTTACACTCTGCTGCTGTCTCATATACTCTGTTACTGTCTCTTACACTCTGTTACTGTCTCTTACACTCTCTTACACTCTCTTACACTCTGTTACTGTCTCTTACATTCTCTTACACTCTGTTACTGTCTCCTATACTCTGTTACCGTCTCTTACTCTCTGCTACTGTCTCTTACACAGGTTTACGATGTCTACGCGAAGAGATCCCCAGAGACGTTCACAGTATACTGAGATCATTCTGGACTATGTGATCCTAGAGGACGGTATATGCCATGTGACACTCTCTTACACTCTACTACACTCTACTACACTCTGCTACTGTCTCTTTCACTCTGTTACTGTCTCTTTCACTCTGCTACTGTCTCTTACACTCTGCTACTATCTCTTACGCTCTGTTACTGTCTCTTACACTCTACTACACTGTCATACACTCTGTTACTGTATCTTACACTCTGTTACTGTCTCGTACACTCTGTTACTGTCTCTTACACTCTGTTACTGCCTCCTTTACTCTGTTACTGTCTCCTATACTCTGTTACTGTCTCTTACACTCTGTTACTGTCTCCTATACTCTGTTACTGTCTCCTATACTCTGTTACACTCTCTTACACTCTGTTACACCCTCTTACACTCTGTTACACCCTCTTACACACTGTTACTGTCTCTTACACTCTCTTACACTCTGCTACTGTCTCTTACATTCTGTTACTGTCACTTACACTCTGCTACTGTCTCTTACACTCTGTTACTGTCTATTTCACTCTGCTACTGTCTCTTACCCTCTGTTACTGTCTCTTACACTCTGCTACTGTCTCCTACACTCTGTTACTGTCTCTTTCACTCTGCTACTGTCTCTTACACTCTGCTACTATCTCTTACGCTCTGTTACTGTCTCTTACACTCTACTACACTGTCATACACTCTGTTACTGTATCTTACACTCTGTTACTGTCTCGTACACTCTGTTACTGTCTCTTACACTCTGTTACTGCCTCCTATACTCTGTTACTGTCTCCTATACTCTGTTACTGTCTCTTACACTCTGTTACTGTCTCCTATACTCTGTTACTGTCTCCTATACTCTGTTACACTCTCTTACACTCTGTTACACCCTCTTACACACTGTTACTGTCTCTTACACTCTGCTACTGTCTCTTACATTCTGTTACTGTCACTTACACTCTGCTACTGTCTCTTGCACTCTGTTACTGTCTCCTATACTCTGTTACAGTCTCCTATACTCTGTTACACTCTCTTACACTCTGTTACTGTCTCTTACACTCTCTTACACTCTGTTACTGTCTCTTACATTCTCTTACACTCTGTTACTGTCTCCTATACTCTGTTACCATCTCTTACTCTCTGCTACTGTCTCTTACACAGGTTTACGATGTCTACGCGAAGAGATCCCCAGAGACGTTCATAGTATACTGAGATCATTCTGGACTATGTGATCCTAGAGGACGGTATATGCCATGTGACACTCTCTTACACTCTACTACACTCTGCTACTGTCTCTTTCACTCTGTTACTGTCTCTTTCACTCTGCTACTGTCTCTTACACTCTGCTACTATCTCTTACGCTCTGTTACTGTCTCTTACACTCTACTACACTGTCATACACTCTGTTACTGTATCTTACACTCTGTTACTGTCTCGTACACTCTGTTACTGTCTCTTACACTCTGTTACTGCCTCCTTTACTCTGTTACTGTCTCCTATACTCTGTTACTGTCTCTTACACTCTGTTACTGTCTCCTATACTCTGTTACTGTCTCCTATACTCTGTTACACTCTCTTACACTCTGTTACACCCTCTTACACACTGTTACTGTCTCTTACACTCTCTTACACTCTGCTACTGTCTCTTACATTCTGTTACTGTCACTTACACTCTGCTACTGTCTCTTACACTCTGTTACTGTCTATTTCACTCTGCTACTGTCTCTTACCCTCTGTTACTGTCTCTTACACTCTGCTACTGTCTCCTACACTCTGTTACTGTCTCTTTCACTCTGCTACTGTCTCTTACACTCTGCTACTATCTCTTACGCTCTGTTACTGTCTCTTACACTCTACTACACTGTCATACACTCTGTTACTGTATCTTACACTCTGTTACTGTCTCGTACACTCTGTTACTGTCTCCTATACTCTGTTACACTCTCTTACACTCTGTTACACCCTCTTACACACTGTTACTGTCTCTTACACTCTCTTACACTCTGCTACTGTCTCTTACATTCTGTTACTGTCACTTACACTCTGCTACTGTCTCTTACACTCTGTTACTGTCTATTTCACTCTGCTACTGTCTCTTACCCTCTGTTACTGTCTCTTACACTCTGCTACTGTCTCCTACACTCTGTTACTGTCTCTTTCACTCTGCTACTGTCTCTTACACTCTGCTACTATCTCTTACGCTCTGTTACTGTCTCTTACACTCTACTACACTGTCATACACTCTGTTACTGTATCTTACACTCTGTTACTGTCTCTTACACTCTGTTACTGTCTCCTATACTCTGTTACTGTCTCAGATACTCTGTTACACTCTCTTACACTCTGTTACACCCTCTTACACACTGTTACTGTCTCTTACACTCTCTTACACTCTGCTACTGTCTCTTACATTCTGTTACTGTCACTTACACTCTGCTACTGTCTCTTACACTCTGTTACTGTCTATTTCACTCTGCTACTGTCTCTTACCCTCTGTTACTGTCTCTTACACTCTGCTACTGTCTCCTACACTCTGTTACTGTCTCTTTCACTCTGCTACTATCTCTTTCACTCTGCTACTGTCTCTTACACTCTGCTACTATCTCTTACGCTCTGTTACTGTCTCTTACACTCTACTACACTGTCATACACTCTGTTACTGTATCTTACACTCTGTTACTGTCTCTTACACTCTGTTACTGTCTCCTATACTCTGTTACTGTCTCATATACTCTGTTACACTCTCTTACACTCTGTTACACCCTCTTACACACTGTTACTGTCTCTTACACTCTCTTACACTCTGCTACTGTCTCTTACATTCTGTTACTGTCACTTACACTCTGCTACTGTCTCTTACACTCTGTTACTGTCTATTTCACTCTGCTACTGTCTCTTACACTCTGCTACTATCTCTTACGCTCCGTTACTGTCTCTTACACTCTACTACACTGTCATACACTCTGTTACTGTATCTTACACTCTGTTACTGTCTCGTACACTCTGTTACTGTCTCTTACACTCTTTTACTGTCTCCTATACTCTGTTACTGTCTCCTATACTCTGTTACACTCTCTTACACTCTGCTGCTGTCTCATATACTCTGTTACTGTATCTTACACTCTGTTACTGTCTCGTACACTCTGTTACTGTCTCTTACACTCTGTTACTGTCTCCTATACTCTGTTACTGTCTTTTACACTCTGTTACTGTCTCCTATACTCTGTTACTGTCTCCTATACTCTGTTACACTCTCTTACACTCTGCTGCTGTCTCATATACTCTGTTACTGTCTCTTACACTATGTTACTGTCTCTTACACTCTCTTACCCTCTCCTACACTCTGCTACTGTCTCTTACACCCTCTTACACTCTGTTACTGTCTCTTGCACTCTCTTACACTCTGTAACACTCTCTTACACGCTGTTACACCCTCTTACACACTGTTACTGTCTCTTACACTCTCTTACACTCTGCTACTGTCTCTTACCCTCTGTTACTGTCTCTTACACTCTGCTACTGTCTCCTACACTCTGTTACTGTCTCTTTCACTCTGCTACTGTCTCTTACACACTGCTACTATCTCTTACGCTCTGTTACTGTCTCTTAGACTCTACTACACTGTCATACACTCTGTTACTGTATCTTACACTCTGTTACTGTCTCGTACACTCTGTTACTGTCTCTTACACTCTGTTACTGTCTCCTATACTCTGTTACTGTCTCTTACACTCTGTTACTGTCTCCTATACTCTGTTACTGTCTCCTATACTCTGTTACACTCTCTTACACTCTGTTACACCCTCTTACACACTGTTACTGTCTCTTACACTCTCTTACACTCTGCTACTGTCTCTTACATTCTGTTACTGTCACTTACACTCTGCTACTGTCTCTTACACTCTGTTACTGTCTATTTCACTCTGCTACTGTCTCTTACACTCTGCTACTATCTCTTACGCTCTGTTACTGTCTCTTACACTCTACTACACTGTCATACACTCTGTTACTGTCTCGTACACTCTGTTACTGTCTCTTACACTCTGTTACTGTCTCCTATACTCTGTTACTGTCTCCTATACTCTGTTACTGTCTCCTATACTCTGTTACACTCTCTTACACTCTGCTGCTGTCTCATATACTCTGTTACTGTCTCTTACACTCTGTTACTGTCTCTTACACTCTCTTACACTCTCTTACACTCTCTTACACGCTGTTACACTCTCTTACACGCTGTTACACCCTGTTACACACTGTTACTGTCTGTTACACTCTCTTACACTCTGCTACTGTCTCTTACACTCTGTTACTGTCTCTTACACTCTGCTACTGTCTCTTACACTCTGTTACTGTCTCTTTCACTCTGCTACTGTCTCCTATACTCTGTTACTGTCTCCTATACTCTGTTACACCCTCTTACACACTGTTACTGTCTCTTACACTCTCTTACTCTCTGTTACTGTCACTTACACTCTGCTACTGTCTCTTACACTCTGTTACTGTCTATTTCACGCTGCTACTGTCTCTTACACTCTGCTACTATCTCTTACGCTCTGTTACTGTCTCTTACACTCTACTACACTGTCATACACTCTGTTACTGTATCTTACACTCTGTTACTGTCTCGTACACTCTGTTACTGTCTCTTACACTCTGTTACTGTCTCCTATACTCTGTTACTGTCTTTTACACTCTGTTACTGTCTCCTATACTCTGTTACTGTCTCCTATACTCTGTTACACTCTCTTACACTCTGCTGCTGTCTCATATACTCTGTTACTGTCTCTTACACTATGTTACTGTCTCTTACACTCTCTTACCCTCTCCTACACTCTGCTACTGTCTCTTACACCCTCTTACACTCTGTTACTGTCTCTTACACTCTGCTACTGTCTCCTACACTCTGTTACTGTCTCTTTCACTCTGCTACTGTCTCTTACACTCTGCTACTATCTCTTACCCTCTGTTACTGCCTCTTACACTCTACTACACTGTCATACACTCTGTTACTGTATCTTACACTCTGTTACTGTCTCTTACACTCTGTTACTGTCTCCTATACTCTGTTACTGTCTCTTACACTCTGTTACTGTCTCCTATACTCTGTTACTGTCTCCTATACTCTGTTACACTCTCTTACACTCTGTTACACCCTCTTACACACTGTTACTGTCTCTTACACTCTCTTACACTCTGCTACTGTCTCTTACATTCTGTTACTGTCACTTACACTCTGCTACTGTCTCTTACACTCTGTTACTGTCTATTTCACTCTGCTACTGTCTCTTACACTCTGCTACTATCTCTTACACTCTGTTACTGTCTCTTACACTCTACTACACTGTCATACACTCTGTTACTGTATCTTACACTCTGTTACTGTCTTGTACACTCTGTTACTGTCTCTTACACTCTTTTACTGTCTCCTATACTCTGTTACTGTCTCTTACACTCTGTTACTGTCTCCTATACTCTGTTACTGTCTCCTATACTCTGTTACACTCTCTTACACTCTGCTGCTGTCTCATATACTCTGTTACTGTATCTTACACTCTGTTACTGTCTCGTACACTCTGTTACTGTCTCTTACACTCTGTTACTGTCTCCTATACTCTGTTACTGTCTTTTACACTCTGTTACTGTCTCCTATACTCTGTTACTGTCTCCTATACTCTGTTACACTCTCTTACACTCTGCTGCTGTCTCATATACTCTGTTACTGTCTCTTACACTATGTTACTGTCTCTTACACTCTCTTACCCTCTCCTACACTCTGCTACTGTCTCTTACACCCTCTTACACTCTGTTACTGTCTCTTACACTCTCTTACACTCTGTTACACTCTCTTACACTCTGTTACACCCTCTTACACACTGTTACTGTCTCTTACACTCTCTTACACTCTGCTACTGTCTCTTACATTCTGTTACTGTCACTTACACTCTGCTACTGTCTCTTACACTCTGTTACTGTCTATTTCACTCTGCTACTGTCTCTTACCCTCTGTTACTGTCTATTACCCTCTGCTACTGTCTCCTACACTCTGTTACTGTCTCTTTCACTCTGCTACTGTCTCTTACACTCTGCTACTATCTCTTACGCTCTGTTACTGTCTCTTACACTCTACTACACTGTCATACACTCTGTTACTGTATCTTACACTCTGTTACTGTCTCGTACACTCTGTTACTGTCTCTTACACTCTGTTACTGCCTCCTATACTCTGTTACTGTCTCCTATACTCTGTTACTGTCTCTTACACTCTGTTACTGTCTCCTATACTCTGTTACTGTCTCCTATACTCTGTTACACTCTCTTACACTCTGTTACACCCTCTTACACACTGTTACTGTCTCTTACACTCTCTTACACTCTGCTACTGTCTCTTACATTCTGTTACTGTCACTTACACTCTGCTACTGTCTCTTACACTCTGTTACTGTCTCTTACACTCTGTTACTGTCTCCTATACTCTGTTACTGTCTCCTATACTCTGTTACACTCTCTTACACTCTGCTGCTGTCTCATATACTCTGTTACTGTCTCTTACACTCTGTTACTGTCTCTTACACTCTCTTACACTCTCTTACACTCTGTTACTGTCTCTTACATTCTCTTACACTCTGTTACTGTCTCCTATACTCTGTTACCGTCTCTTACTCTCTGCTACTGTCTCTTACACAGGTTTACGATGTCTACGCGAAGAGATCCCCAGAGACGTTCACAGTATACTGAGATCATTCTGGACTATGTGATCCTAGAGGACGGTATATGCCATGTGACACTCTCTTACACTCTACTACACTCTACTACACTCTGCTACTGTCTCTTTCACTCTGTTACTGTCTCTTTCACTCTGCTACTGTCTCTTACACTCTGCTACTATCTCTTACGCTCTGTTACTGTCTCTTACACTCTACTACACTGTCATACACTCTGTTACTGTATCTTACACTCTGTTACTGTCTCGTACACTCTGTTACTGTCTCTTACACTCTGTTACTGCCTCCTTTACTCTGTTACTGTCTCCTATACTCTGTTACTGTCTCTTACACTCTGTTACTGTCTCCTATACTCTGTTACTGTCTCCTATACTCTGTTACACTCTCTTACACTCTGTTACACCCTCTTACACACTGTTACTGTCTCTTACACTCTCTTACACTCTGCTACTGTCTCTAACATTCTGTTACTGTCACTTACACTCTGTTACTGTCTATTTCACTCTGCTACTGTCTCTTACCCTCTGTTACTGTCTCTTACACTTTGCTACTGTCTCCTACACTCTGTTACTGTCTCTTTCACTCTGCTACTGTCTCTTACACTCTGCTACTATCTCTTACGCTCTGTTACTGTCTCTTACACTCTACTACACTGTCCTACACTCTGTTACTGTATCTTACACTCTGTTACTGTCTCGTACACTCTGTTACTGTCTCCTATACTCTGTTACTGTCTCCTATACTCTGTTACACTCTCTTACACTCTGTTACACCCTCTTACACACTGTTACTGTCTCTTACACTCTCTTACACTCTGCCACTGTCTCTTACATTCTGTTACTGTCACTTACACTCTGCTACTGTCTCTTACACTCTGTTACTGTCTATTTCACTCTGCTACTGTCTCTTACCCTCTGTTACTGTCTCTTACACTCTGCTACTGTCTCCTACACTCTGTTACTGTCTCTTTCACTCTGCTACTGTCTCTTACACTCTGCTACTATCTCTTACGCTCTGTTACTGTCTCTTACACTCTACTACACTGTCATACACTCTGTTACTGTATCTTACACTCTGTTACTGTCTCTTACACTCTGTTACTGTCTCCTATACTCTGTTACTGTCTCAGATACTCTGTTACACTCTCTTACACTCTGTTACACCCTCTTACACACTGTTACTGTCTCTTACACTCTCTTACACTCTGCTACTGTCTCTTACATTCTGTTACTGTCACTTACACTCTGCTACTGTCTCTTACACTCTGTTACTGTCTATTTCACTCTGCTACTGTCTCTTACACTCTGCTACTATCTCTTACGCTCCGTTACTGTCTCTTACACTCTACTACACTGTCATACACTCTGTTACTGTATCTTACACTCTGTTACTGTCTCGTACACTCTGTTACTGTCTCTTACACTCTTTTACTGTCTCCTATACTCTGTTACTGTCTCCTATACTCTGTTACACTCTCTTACACTCTGCTGCTGTCTCATATACTCTGTTACTGTATCTTACACTCTGTTACTGTCTTGTACACTCTGTTACTGTCTCTTACACTCTGTTACTGTCTCCTATACTCTGTTACTGTCTTTTACACTCTGTTACTGTCTCCTATACTCTGTTACTGTCTCCTATACTCTGTTACACTCTCTTACACTCTGCTGCTGTCTCATATACTCTGTTACTGTCTCTTACACTATGTTACTGTCTCTTACACTCTCTTACCCTCTCCTACACTCTGCTACTGTCTCTTACACCCTCTTACACTCTGTAACACTCTCTTACATGCTGTTACACCCTCTTACACACTGTTACTGTCTCTTACACTCTCTTACACTCTGCTACTGTCTCTTACCCTCTGTTACTGTCTCTTACACTCTGCTACTGTCTCCTACACTCTGTTACTGTCTCTTTCACTCTGCTACTGTCTCTTACACACTGCTACTATCTCTTACGCTCTGTTACTGTCTCTTACACTCTACTACACTGTCATACACTCTGTTACTGTATCTTACACTCTGTTACTGTCTCGTACACTCTGTTACTGTCTCTTACACTCTGTTACTGTCTCCTATACTCTGTTACTGTCTCCTATACTCTGTTACTGTCTCCTATACTCTGTTACTGTCTCTTATACTCTGTTACACTCTCTTACACTCTGTTACACCCTCTTACACACTGTTACTGTCTCTTACACTCTGTTACTGTCTATTTCACTCTGCTACTGTCTCTTACACTCTGCTACTATCTCTTACGCTCTGTTACTGTCTCTTACACTCTACTACACTGTCATATACTCTGTTACTGTATCTTACACTCTGTTACTGTCTCGTACACTCTGTTACTGTCTCTTACACTCTGTTACTGTCTCCTATACTCTGTTACTGTCTCCTATACTCTGTTACTGTCTCCTATACTCTGTTACTGTCTCCTATACTCTGTTACTGTCTCTTACACTCTGTTACTGTCTCCTATACTCTGTTACTGTCTCCTATACTCTGTTACACTCTCTTACACTCTGTTACACCCTCTTACACACTGTTACTGTCTCTTACACTCTGCTACTGTCTCTTACATTCTGTTACTGTCACTTACACTCTGCTACTGTCTCTTACACTCTGTTACTGTCTATTTCACTCTGCTACTGTCTCTTACACTCTGCTACTATCTCTTACGCTCTGTTACTGTCTCTTACACTCTACTACACTGTCATACACTCTGTTACTGTATCTTACACTCTGTTACTGTCTCGTACACTCTGTTACTGTCTTTTACACTCTGTTACTGTCTCCTATACTCTGTTACTGTCTCTTACACTCTGTTACTGTCTCCTATACTCTGTTACTGTCTCCTATACTCTGTTACACTCTCTTACACTCTGCTGCTGTCTCATATACTCTGTTACTGTCTCTTACACTCTGTTACTGTCTCTTACACTCTCTTACCCTCTCCTACACTCTGCTACTGTCTCTTACACCCTCTTACACTCTGTTACTGTCTCTTACACTCTCTTACACTCTGTTACACTCTCTTACACGCTGTTACACCCTCTTACACACTGTTACTGTCTCTTACACTCTCTTACACTCTGCTACTGTCTCTTACCCTCTGTTACTGTCTCTTACACTCTGCTACTGTCTCCTACACTCTGTTACTGTCTCTTTCACTCTGCTACTGTCTCTTACACTCTGTTACACTCTCTTACACTCTGTTACTGTCTCTTACATTCTCTTACACTCTGTTACTGTCTCCTATACTCTGTTACCGTCTCTTACTCTCTGCTACTGTCTCTTACACAGGTTTACGATGTCTACACGAAGAGGTCCCCAGAGACGTTCACAGTATACTGAGATCATTCTGGACTATGTGATCCTAGAGGACGGTATATGCCATGTGACACTCTCTTACACTCTACTACACTCTACTACACTCTGCTACTGTCTCTTTCACTCTGTTACTGTCTCTTTCACTCTGCTACTGTCTCTTACACTCTGCTACTATCTCTTACGCTCTGTTACTGTCTCTTACACTCTACTACACTGTCATACACTCTGTTACTGTATCTTACACTCTGTTACTGTCTCGTACACTCTGTTACTGTCTCTTACACTCTGTTACTGCCTCCTTTACTCTGTTACTGTCTCCTATACTCTGTTACTGTCTCTTACACTCTGTTACTGTCTCCTATACTCTGTTACTGTCTCCTATACTCTGTTACACTCTCTTACACTCTGTTACACCCTCTTACACACTGTTACTGTCTCTTACACTCTCTTACACTCTGCTACTGTCTCTTACATTCTGTTACTGTCACTTACACTCTGCTACTGTCTCTTACACTCTGTTACTGTCTATTTCACTCTGCTACTGTCTCTTACCCTCTGTTACTGTCTCTTACACTCTGCTACTGTCTCCTACACTCTGTTACTGTCTCTTTCACTCTGCTACTGTCTCTTACACTCTGCTACTATCTCTTACGCTCTGTTACTGTCTCTTACACTCTACTACACTGTCATACACTCTGTTACTGTATCTTACACTCTGTTACTGTCTCGTACACTCTGTTACTGTCTCTTACACTCTGTTACTGCCTCCTATACTCTGTTACTGTCTCCTATACTCTGTTACTGTCTCTTACACTCTGTTACTGTCTCCTATACTCTGTTACTGTCTCCTATACTCTGTTACACTCTCTTACACTCTGTTACACCCTCTTACACACTGTTACTGTCTCTTACACTCACTTACACTCTGCTACTGTCTCTTACACTCTGTTACTGTCTCTTACACTCTGTTACTGTCTCTTACACTCTGTTACTGTCTCCTATACTCTGTTACTGTCTCCTATACTCTGTTACACTTTCTTACACTCTGCTGCTGTCTCATATACTCTGTTACTGTCTCTTACACTCTGTTACTGTCTCTTACACTCTCTTACACTCTCTTACACTCTGTTACTGTCTCTTACATTCTCTTACACTCTGTTACTGTCTCCTATACTCTGTTACCGTCTCTTACTCTCTGCTACTGTCTCTTACACAGGTTTACGATGTCTACGCGAAGAGATCCCCAGAGACGTTCACAGTATACTGAGATCATTCTGGACTATGTGATCCTAGAGGACGGTATATGCCATGTGACACTCTCTTACACTCTACTACACTCTGCTACTGTCTCTTTCACTCTGTTACTGTCTCTTTCACTCTGCTACTGTCTCTTACACTCTGCTACTATCTCTTACGCTCTGTTACTGTCTCTTACACTCTACTACACTGTCATACACTCTGTTACTGTATCTTACACTCTGTTACTGTCTCGTACACTCTGTTACTGTCTCTTACACTCTGTTACTGCCTCCTTTACTCTGTTACTGTCTCCTATACTCTGTTACTGTCTCTTACACTCTGTTACTGTCTCCTATACTCTGTTACTGTCTCCTATACTCTGTTACACTCTCTTACACTCTGTTACACCCTCTTACACACTGTTACTGTCTCTTACACTCTCTTACACTCTGCTACTGTCTCTTACATTCTGTTACTGTCACTTACACTCTGCTACTGTCTCTTACACTCTGTTACTGTCTATTTCACTCTGCTACTGTCTCTTACCCTCTGTTACTGTCTCTTACACTCTGCTACTGTCTCCTACACTCTGTTACTGTCTCTTTCACTCTGCTACTGTCTCTTACACTCTGCTACTATCTCTTACGCTCTGTTACTGTCTCTTACACTCTACTACACTGTAATACACTCTGTTACTGTATCTTACACTCTGTTACTGTCTCGTACACTCTGTTACTGTCTCTTACACTCTGTTACTGCCTCCTATACTCTGTTACTGTCTCCTATACTCTGTTACTGTCTCTTACACTCTGTTACTGTCTCCTATACTCTGTTACTGTCTCCTATACTCTGTTACACTCTCTTACACTCTGTTACACACTCTTACACACTGTTACTGTCTCTTACACTCTCTTACACTCTGCTACTGTCTCTTACACTCTGCTACTGTCTCTTACACTCTGCTACTGTCTCTTACATTCTGTTACTGTCACTTACACTCTGCTACTGTCTCTTACACTCTGTTACTGTCTCTTACACTCTGTTACTGTCTCCTATACTCTGTTACACTCTCTTACACTCTGCTGCTGTCTCATATACTCTGTTACTGTCTCTTACACTCTGTTACTGTCTCTTACACTCTCTTACACTCTCTTACACTCTGTTACTGTCTCTTACATTCTCTTACACTCTGTTACTGTCTCCTATACTCTGTTACCGTCTCTTACTCTCTGCTACTGTCTCTTACACAGGTTTACGATGTCTACGCGAAGAGATCCCCAGAGACGTTCACAGTATACTGAGATCATTCTGGACTATGTGATCCTAGAGGACGGTATATGCCATGTGACACTCTCTTACACTCTACTACACTCTACTACACTCTGCTACTGTCTCTTTCACTCTGTTACTGTCTCTTTCACTCTGCTACTGTCTCTTACACTCTGCTACTATCTCTTACGCTCTGTTACTGTCTCTTACACTCTACTACACTGTCATACACTCTGTTACTGTATCTTACACTCTGTTACTGTCTCGTACACTCTGTTACTGTCTCTTACACTCTGTTACTGCCTCCTTTACTCTGTTACTGTCTCCTATACTCTGTTACTGTCTCTTACACTCTGTTACTGTCTCCTATACTCTGTTACTGTCTCCTATACTCTGTTACACTCTCTTACACTCTGTTACACCCTCTTACACTCTGTTACACCCTCTTACACACTGTTACTGTCTCTTACACTCTCTTACACTCTGCTACTGTCTCTTACATTCTGTTACTGTCACTTACACTCTGCTACTGTCTCTTACACTCTGTTACTGTCTATTTCACTCTGCTACTGTCTCTTACCCTCTGTTACTGTCTCTTACACTCTGCTACTGTCTCCTACACTCTGTTACTGTCTCTTTCACTCTGCTACTGTCTCTTACACTCTGCTACTATCTCTTACGCTCTGTTACTGTCTCTTACACTCTACTACACTGTCATACACTCTGTTACTGTATCTTACACTCTGTTACTGTCTCGTACACTCTGTTACTGTCTCTTACACTCTGTTACTGCCTCCTATACTCTGTTACTGTCTCCTATACTCTGTTACTGTCTCTTACACTCTGTTACTGTCTCCTATACTCTGTTACTGTCTCCTATACTCTGTTACACTCTCTTACACTCTGTTACACCCTCTTACACACTGTTACTGTCTCTTACACTCTGCTACTGTCTCTTACATTCTGTTACTGTCACTTACACTCTGCTACTGTCTCTTGCACTCTGTTACTGTCTCCTATACTCTGTTACTGTCTCCTATACTCTGTTACACTCTCTTACACTCTGTTACTGTCTCTTACACTCTCTTACACTCTGTTACTGTCTCTTACATTCTCTTACACTCTGTTACTGTCTCCTATACTCTGTTACCGTCTCTTACTCTCTGCTACTGTCTCTTACACAGGTTTACGATGTCTACGCGAAGAGATCCCCAGAGACGTTCATAGTATACTGAGATCATTCTGGACTATGTGATCCTAGAGGACGGTATATGCCATGTGACACTCTCTTACACTCTACTACACTCTGCTACTGTCTCTTTCACTCTGTTACTGTCTCTTTCACTCTGCTACTGTCTCTTACACTCTGCTACTATCTCTTACGCTCTGTTACTGTCTCTTACACTCTACTACACTGTCATACACTCTGTTACTGTATCTTACACTCTGTTACTGTCTCGTACACTCTGTTACTGTCTCTTACACTCTGTTACTGCCTCCTTTACTCTGTTACTGTCTCCTATACTCTGTTACTGTCTCTTACACTCTGTTACTGTCTCCTATACTCTGTTACTGTCTCCTATACTCTGTTACACTCTCTTACACTCTGTTACACCCTCTTACACACTGTTACTGTCTCTTACACTCTCTTACACTCTGCTACTGTCTCTTACATTCTGTTACTGCCACTTACACTCTGCTACTGTCTCTTACACTCTGTTACTGTCTATTTCACTCTGCTACTGTCTCTTACCCTCTGTTACTGTCTCTTACACTCTGCTACTGTCTCCTACACTCTGTTACTGTCTCTTTCACTCTGCTACTGTCTCTTACACTCTGCTACTATCTCTTACGCTCTGTTACTGTCTCTTACACTCTACTACACTGTCATACACTCTGTTACTGTATCTTACACTCTGTTACTGTCTCGTACACTCTGTTACTGTCTCCTATACTCTGTTACTGTCTCCTATACTCTGTTACACTCTCTTACACTCTGTTACACCCTCTTACACACTGTTACTGTCTCTTACACTCTCTTACACTCTGCTACTGTCTCTTACATTCTGTTACTGTCACTTACACTCTGCTACTGTCTCTTACACTCTGTTACTGTCTATTTCACTCTGCTACTGTCTCTTACACTCTGCTACTATCTCTTACGCTCCGTTACTGTCTCTTACACTCTACTACACTGT
Source organism: Spea bombifrons (assembly GCF_027358695.1). Taxonomy (NCBI): domain Eukaryota; kingdom Metazoa; phylum Chordata; class Amphibia; order Anura; family Pelobatidae; genus Spea; species Spea bombifrons. The sequence continues at coordinate 40,346,707 of NC_071096.1, read as the reverse complement.
CATACACTCTGTTACTGTATCTTACACTCTGTTACTGTCTCGTACACTCTGTTACTGTCTCTTACACTCTTTTACTGTCTCCTATACTCTGTTACTGTCTCCTATACTCTGTTACACTCTCTTACACTCTGCTGCTGTCTCATATACTCTGTTACTGTATCTTACACTCTGTTACTGTCTCGTACACTCTGTTACTGTCTCTTACACTCTGTTACTGTCTCCTATACTCTGTTACTGTCTTTTACACTCTGTTACTGTCTCCTATACTCTGTTACTGTCTCCTATACTCTGTTACACTCTCTTAGACTCTGCTGCTGTCTCATATACTCTGTTACTGTCTCTTACACTATGTTACTGTCTCTTACACTCTCTTACCCTCTCCTACACTCTGCTACTGTCTCTTACACCCTCTTACACTCTGTAACACTCTCTTACACGCTGTTACACCCTCTTACACACTGTTACTGTCTCTTACACTCTCTTACACTCTGCTACTATCTCTTACGCTCTGTTACTGTCTCTTACACTCTACTACACTGTCATACACTCTGTTACTGTATCTTACACTCTGTTACTGTCTCGTACACTCTGTTACTGTCTCTTACACTCTGTTACTGCCTCCTTTACTCTGTTACTGTCTCCTATACTCAGTTACTGTCTCTTACACTCTGTTACTGTCTCCTATACTCTGTTACTGTCTCCTATACTCTGTTACACTCTCTTACACTCTGTTACACCCTCTTACACACTGTTACTGTCTCTTACACTCTCTTACACTCTGCTACTGTCTCTTACATTCTGTTACTGTCACTTACACTCTGCTACTGTCTCTTACACTCTGTTACTGTCTATTTCACTCTGCTACTGTCTCTTACCCTCTGTTACTGTCTCTTACACTCTGCTACTGTCTCCTACACTCTGTTACTGTCTCTTTCACTCTGCTACTGTCTCTTACACTCTGCTACTATCTCTAACGCTCTGTTACTGTCTCTTACACTCTACTACACTGTCATACACTCTGTTACTGTATCTTACACTCTGTTACTGTCTCGTACACTCTGTTACTGTCTCTTACACTCTGTTACTGCCTCCTATACTCTGTTACTGTCTCCTATACTCTGTTACTGTCTCTTACACTCTGTTACTGTCTCCTATACTCTGTTACACTCTCTTACACTCTGTTACACCCTCTTACACACTGTTACTGTCTCTTACACTCTGCTACTGTCTCTTACATTCTGTTACTGTCACTTACACTCTGCTACTGTCTCTTACACTCTGTTACTGTCTCTTACACTCTGTTACTGTCTCTTGCACTCTGTTACTGTCTCCTATACTCTGTTACTGTCTCCTATACTCTGTTACACTCTCTTACAGTCTGCTGCTGTCTCATATACTCTGTTACTGTCTCTTACACTCTCTTACACTCTCTTACACTCTGTTACTGTCTCTTACATTCTCTTACACTCTGTTACTGTCTCCTATACTCTGTTACCGTCTCTTACTCTCTGCTACTGTCTCTTACACAGGTTTACGATGTCTACGCGAAGAGATCCCCAGAGACGTTCATAGTATACTGAGATCATTCTGGACTATGTGATCCTAGAGGACGGTATATGCCATGTGACACTCTCTTACACTCTACTACACTCTGCTACTGTCTCTTTCACTCTGTTACTGTCTCTTTCACTCTGCTACTGTCTCTTACACTCTGCTACTATCTCTTACGCTCTGTTACTGTCTCTTACACTCTACTACACTGTCATACACTCTGTTACTGTATCTTACACTCTGTTACTGTCTCGTACACTCTGTTACTGTCTCTTACACTCTGTTACTGCCTCCTTTACTCTGTTACTGTCTCCTATACTCTGTTACTGTCTCTTACACTCTGTTACTGTCTCCTATACTCTGTTACTGTCTCCTATACTCTGTTACACTCTCTTACACTCTGTTACACCCTCTTACACACTGTTACTGTCTCTTACACTCTCTTACACTCTGCTACTGTCTCTTACATTCTGTTACTGTCACTTACACTCTGCTACTGTCTCTTACACTCTGTTACTGTCTATTTCACTCTGCTACTGTCTCTTACCCTCTGTTACTGTCTCTTACACTCTGCTACTGTCTCCTACACTCTGTTACTGTCTCTTTCACTCTGCTACTGTCTCTTACACTCTGCTACTATCTCTTACGCTCTGTTACTGTCTCTTACACTCTACTACACTGTCATACACTCTGTTACTGTATCTTACACTCTGTTACTGTCTCGTACACTCTGTTACTGTCTCCTATACTCTGTTACTGTCTCCTATACTCTGTTACACTCTCTTACACTCTGTTACACCCTCTTACACACTGTTACTGTCTCTTACACTCTCTTACACTCTGCTACTGTCTCTTACATTCTGTTACTGTCACTTACACTCTGCTACTGTCTCTTACACTCTGTTACTGTCTATTTCACTCTGCTACTGTCTCTTACACTCTGCTACTATCTCTTACGCTCCGTTACTGTCTCTTACACTCTACTACACTGTCATACACTCTGTTACTGTATCTTACACTCTGTTACTGTCTCGTACACTCTGTTACTGTCTCTTACACTCTTTTACTGTCTCCTATACTCTGTTACTGTCTCCTATACTCTGTTACACTCTCTTACACTCTGCTGCTGTCTCATATACTCTGTTACTGTATCTTACACTCTGTTACTGTCTCGTACACTCTGTTACTGTCTCTTACACTCTGTTACTGTCTCCTATACTCTGTTACTGTCTTTTACACTCTGTTACTGTCTCCTATACTCTGTTACTGTCTCCTATACTCTGTTACACTCTCTTACACTCTGCTGCTGTCTCATATACTCTGTTACTGTCTCTTACACTATGTTACTGTCTCTTACACTCTCTTACCCTCTCCTACACTCTGCTACTGTCTCTTACACCCTCTTACACTCTGTAACACTCTCTTACACGCTGTTACACCCTCTTACACACTGTTACTGTCTCTTACACTCTCTTACACTCTGCTACTGTCTCTTACCCTCTGTTACTGTCTCTTACACTCTGCTACTGTCTCCTACACTCTGTTACTGTCTCTTTCACTCTGCTACTGTCTCTTACACTCTGCTACTATCTCTTACGCTCTGTTACTGTCTCTTACACTCTACTACTCTGTCATACACTCTGTTACTGTATCTTACACTCTGTTACTGTCTCGTACACTCTGTTACTGTCTCTTACACTCTGTTACTGCCTCCTATACTCTGTTACTGTCTCCTATACTCTGTTACTGTCTCTTACACTCTGTTACTGTCTCCTATACTCTGTTACTGTCTCCTATACTCTGTTACACTCTCTTACACTCTGTTACACCCTCTTACACACTGTTACTGTCTCTTACACTCTGCTACTGTCTCTTACATTCTGTTACTGTCACTTACACTCTGCTACTGTCTCTTACACTCTGTTACTGTCTCTTACACTCTGTTACTGTCTCTTGCACTCTGTTACTGTCTCCTATACTCTGTTACTGTCTCCTATACTCTGTTACACTCTCTTACACTCTGCTGCTGTCTCATATACTCTGTTACTGTCTCTTACACTCTGTTACTGTCTCTTACACTCTCTTACACTCTCTTACACTCTGTTACTGTCTCTTACATTCTCTTACACTCTGTTACTGTCTCCTATACTCTGTTACCGTCTCTTACTCTCTGCTACTGTCTCTTACACAGGTTTACGATGTCTACGCGAAGAGATCCCCAGAGACGTTCACAGTATACTGAGATCATTCTGGACTATGTGATCCTAGAGGACGGTATATGCCATGTGACACTCTCTTACACTCTACTACACTCTGCTACTGTCTCTTTCACTCTGTTACTGTCTCTTTCACTCTGCTACTGTCTCTTACACTCTGCTACTATCTCTTACGCTCTGTTACTGTCTCTTACACTCTACTACACTGTCATACACTCTGTTACTGTATCTTACACTCTGTTACTGTCTCGTACACTCTGTTACTGTCTCTTACACTCTGTTACTGCCTCCTTTACTCTGTTACTGTCTCCTATACTCTGTTACTGTCTCTTACACTCTGTTACTGTCTCCTATACTCTGTTACTGTCTCCTATACTCTGTTACACTCTCTTACACTCTGTTACACCCTCTTACACACTGTTACTGTCTCTTACACTCTCTTAAACTCTGCTACTGTCTCTTACATTCTGTTACTGTCACTTACACTATGCTACTGTCTCTTACACTCTGTTACTATTTCACTCTGCTACTGTCTCTTACCCTCTGTTACTGTCTCTTACACTCTGCTACTGTCTCCTACACTCTGTTACTGTCTCTTTCACTCTGCTACTGTCTCTTACACTCTGCTACTATCTCTTACGCTCTGTTACTGTCTCTTACACTCTACTACACTGTCATACACTCTGTTACTGTCTCGTACACTCTGTTACTGTCTCGTACACTCTGTTACTGTCTCCTATACTCTGTTACTGTCTCCTATACTCTGTTACACTCTCTTACACTCTGTTACACCCTCTTACACACTGTTACTGTCTCTTACACTCTCTTACACTCTGCTACTGTCTCTTACATTCTGTTACTGTCACTTACACTCTGCTACTGTCTCTTACACTCTGTTACTGTCTATTTCACTCTGCTACTGTCTCTTACCCTCTGTTACTGTCTCTTACACTCTGCTACTGTCTCCTACACTCTGTTACTGTCTCTTTCACTCTGCTACTGTCTCTTACACTCTGCTACTATCTCTTACGCTCTGTTACTGTCTCTTACACTCTACTACACTGTCATACACTCTGTTACTGTATGTTACACTCTGTTACTGTCTCCTATACTCTGTTACTGTCTCATATACTCTGTTATACTCTCTTACACTCTGTTACACCCTCTTACACACTGTTACTGTCTCTTACACTCTCTTACACTCTGCTACTGTCTCTTACATTCTGTTACTGTCACTTACACTCTGCTACTGTCTCTTACACTCTGTTACTGTCTATTTCACTCTGCTACTGTCTCTTACACTCTGCTACTATCTCTTACGCTCCGTTACTGTCTCTTACACTCTACTACACTGTCATACACTCTGTTACTGTATCTTACACTCTGTTACTGTCTCGTACACTCTGTTACTGTCTCGTACACTCTGTTACTGTCTCTTACACTCTTTTACTGTCTCCTATACTCTGTTACTGTCTCCTATACTCTGTTACACTCTCTTACACTCTGCTGCTGTCTCATATACTCTGTTACTGTATCTTACACTCTGTTACTGTCTCGTGCACTCTGTTACTGTCTCTTACACTCTGTTACTGTCTCCTATACTCTGTTACTGTCTTTTACACTCTGTTACTGTCTCCTATACTCTGTTACTGTCTCCTATACTCTGTTACACTCTCTTACACTCTGCTGCTGTCTCATATACTCTGTTACTGTCTCTTACACTATGTTACTGTCTCTTACACTCTCTTACACTCTGCTACTGTCTCTTACACCCTCTTACACTCTGTTACTGTCTCTTGCACTCTCTTACACTCTGTAACACTCTCTTACACGCTGTTACACCCTCTTACACACTGTTACTGTCTCTTACTCTCTCTTACACTCTGCTACTGTCTCTTACCCTCTGTTACTGTCTCTTACACTCTGCTACCGTCTCCTACACTCTGTTACTGTCTCTTTCACTCTGCTACTGTCTCTTACACACTGCTACTATCTCTTACGCTCTGTTACTGTCTCTTACACTCTACAACACTGTCATACACTCTCTTACTGTATCTTACACTCTGTTACTGTCTCGTACACTCTGTTACTGTCTCTTACACTCTGTTACTGTCTCCTATACTCTGTTACTGTCTCTTACACTCTGTTACTGTCTCCTATACTCTGTTACTGTCTCCTATACTCTGTTACACTCTCTTACACTCTGTTACACCCTCTTACACACTGTTACTGTCTCTTACACTCTCTTACACTCTGCTACTGTCTCTTACATTCTGTTACTGTCACTTACACTCTGCTACTGTCTCTTACACTCTGTTACTGTCTATTTCACTCTGCTACTGTCTCTTACACTCTGCTACTATCTCTTACGCTCTGTTACTGTCTCTTACACTCTACTACACTATCATACACTCTGTTACTGTCTCGTACACTCTGTTACTGTCTCTTACACTCTGTTACTGTCTCCTATACTCTGTTACTGTCTCCTATACTCTGTTACACTCTTTTACACTGCTGCTGTCTCATATACTCTGTTACTGTCTCTTACACTCTGTTACTGTCTCTTACACTATCTTACACTCTCATACCCTCTCCTACACTCTGCTATTGTCTCTTACACCCTCTTACACTCTGTTACTGTCTCTTACACTCTCTTACACTCTGTTACACTCTCTTACACGTTGTTACACCCTCTTACACACTGTTACTGTCTCTTGCACTCTCTTACACTCTGCTACTGTCTCTTACACTCTGTTACTGTCTCTTTCACTCTGCTACTGTCTCTTCCACTCTGCTACTATCTCTTACGCTCTGTTACTGTCTCTTACACTCTACTACACTGTCATACACTCTGTTACTGTATCTTACACTCTGTTACTGTCTTGTACACTCTGTTACTGGCTCTTACACTCTGTTACTGTCTCCTCTACTCTGTTACTGTCTCCTATACTCTGTTACACTCTCTTACACTCTGCTGCTGTCTCATATACTCTGTTACTGTCTCTTACACTCTGTTACTGTCTCTTACACTCTCTTACACTCTCTTACACTCTCTTACACTCTCTTACACTCTGCTACTGTCTTACACCCTCTTACACTCTGTTACTGTCTCTTACACTCTGTTACACTCTCTTACACTCTGTTACTGTCTCTTACATTCTCTTACACTCTGTTACTGTCTCCTATACTCTGTTACCGTCTCTTACTCTCTGCTACTGTCTCTTACACAGGTTTACGATGTCTACGCGAAGAGATCCCCAGAGACGTTCACAGTATACTGAGATCATTCTGGACTATGTGATCCTAGAGGACGGTATATGCCATGTGACACTCTCTTACACTCTACTACACTCTACTACACTCTGCTACTGTCTCTTTCACTCTGTTACTGTCTCTTTCACTCTGCTACTGTCTCTTACACTCTGCTACTATCTCTTACGCTCTGTTACTGTCTCTTACACTCTACTACACTGTCATACACTCTGTTACTGTATCTTACACTCTGTTACTGTCTCGTACACTCTGTTACTGTCTCTTACACTCTGTTACTGCCTCCTATACTCTGTTACTGTCTCCTATACTCTGTTACTGTCTCTTACACTCTGTTACTGTCTCCTATACTCTGTTACTGTCTCCTATACTCTGTTACACTCTCTTACACTCTGTTACACCCTCTTACACACTGTTACTGTCTCTTACACTCTCTTACACTCTGCTACTGTCTCTTACATTGTGTTACTGTCACTTACACTCTGCTACTGTCTCTTACACTCTGTTACTGTCTCTTACACTCTGTTACTGTCTCTTACACTCTGTTACTGTCTCCTATACTCTGTTACTGTCTCCTATACTCTGTTACACTCTCTTACACTCTGCTGCTGTCTCATATACTCTGTTACTGTCTCTTACACTCTGTTACTGTCTCTTACACTCTCTTACACTCTCTTACACTCTGTTACTGTCTCTTACATTCTCTTACACTCTGTTACTGTCTCCTATACTCTGTTACCGTCTCTTACTCTCTGCTACTGTCTCTTACACAGGTTTACGATGTCTACGCGAAGAGATCCCCAGAGACGTTCACAGTATACTGAGATCATTCTCGACTATGTGATCCTAGAGGACGGTATATGCCATATGACACTCTCTTACACTCTACTACACTCTACTACACTCTGCTACTGTCTCTTTCACTCTGTTACTGTCTCTTTCACTCTGCTACTGTCTCTTACACTCTGCTACTATCTCTTACGCTCTGTTACTGTCTCTTACACTCTACTACACTGTCATACACTCTGTTACTGTATCTTACACTCTGTTACTGTCTCGTACACTCTGTTACTGTCTCTTACACTCTGTTACTGCCTCCTTTACTCTGTTACTGTCTCCTATACTCTGTTACTGTCTCTTACACTCTGTTACTGTCTCCTATACTCTGTTACTGTCTCCTATACTCTGTTACACTCTCTTACACTCTGTTACACCCTCTTACACACTGTTACTGTCTCTTACACTCTCTTACACTCTGCTACTGTCTCTTACATTCTGTTACTGTCACTTACACTCTGCTACTGTCTCTTACACTCTGTTACTGTCTATTTCACTCTGCTACTGTCTCTTACCCTCTGTTACTGTCTCTTACACTCTGCTACTGTCTCCTACACTCTGTTACTGTCTCTTTCACTCTGCTACTGTCTCTTACACTCTGCTACTATCTCTTACGCTCTGTTACTGTCTCTCACACTCTACTACACTGTCATACACTCTGTTACTGTATCTTACACTCTGTTACTGTCTCTTACACTCTGTTACTGTCTCCTATACTCTGTTACTGTCTCATATACTCTGTTACACTCTCTTACACTCTGTTACACCCTCTTACACACTGTTACTGTCTCTTACACTCTCTTACACTCTGCTACTGTCTCTTACATTCTGTTACTGTCACTTACACTCTGCTACTGTCTCTTACACTCTGTTACTGTCTATTTCACTCTGCTACTGTCTCTTACACTCTGCTACTATCTCTTACGCTCCGTTACTGTCTCTTACACTCTACTACACTGTCATACACTCTGTTACTGTATCTTACACTCTGTTACTGTCTCGTACACTCTGTTACTGTCTCTTACACTCTTTTACTGTCTCCTATACTCTGTTACTGTCTCCTATACTCTGTTACACTCTCTTACACTCTGCTGCTGTCTCATATACTCTGTTACTGTCTCGTACACTCTGTTACTGTCTCGTACACTCTGTTACTGTCTCTTACACTCTCTTACACTCTGTTACACTCTCTTACACGTTGTTACACCCTCTTACACACTGTTACTGTCTCTTACACTCTCTTACACGCTGTTACACCCTCTTACACACTGTTACTGTCTCTTACACTCTCTTACACTCTGCTACTGTCTCTAACCCTCTGTTACTGTCTCTTACACTCTGTTACTGTCTCTTACACTCTGCTACTGTCTCCTACACTCTGTTACTGTCTCTTTCACTCTGCTACTGTCTCTTACACACTGCTACTATCTCTTACGCTCTGTTACTGTCTCTTACACTCTACTACACTGTCATACACTCTGTTACTGTATCTTACACTCTGTTACTGTCTCGTACACTCTGTTACTGTCTCGTACACTCTGTTACTGTCTCTTACACTCTGTTACTGTCTCCTATACTCTGTTACTGTCTCTTACACTCTGTTACTGTCTCCTATACTCTGTTACTGTCTCCTATACTCTGTTACACTCTCTTACACTCTGTTACACCCTCTTACACACTGTTACTGTCTCTTACACTCTGTTACTGTCTATTTCACTCTGCTACTGTCTCTTACACTCTGCTACTATCTCTTACGCTCTGTTACTGTCTCTTACACTCTACTACACTGTCATATACTCTGTTACTGTATCTTACACTCTGTTACTGTCTCGTACACTCTGTTACTGTCTCTTACACTCTGTTACTGTCTCCTATACTCTGTTACTGTCTCCTATACTCTGTTACTGTCTCTTACACTCTGTTACTGTCTCCTATACTCTGTTACTGTCTCCTATACTCTGTTACACTCTCTTACACTCTGTTACACCCTCTTACACACTGTTACTGTCTCTTACACTCTGCTACTGTCTCTTACATTCTGTTACTGTCACTTACACTCTGCTACTGTCTCTTGCACTCTGTTACTGTCTATTTCACTCTGCTACTGTCTCTTACACTCTGCTACTATCTCTTACGCTGTGTTACTGTCTCTTACACTCTACTACACTGTCATACACTCTGTTACTGTATCTTACACTCTGTTACTGTCTCGTACACTCTGTTACTGTCTTTTACACTCTGTTACTGTCTCCTATACTCTGTTACTGTCTCTTACACTCTGTTACTGTCTCCTATACTCTGTTACTGTCTCCTATACTCTGTTACACTCTCTTACACTCTGCTGCTGTCTCATATACTCTGTTACTGTCTCTTACACTCTTTTACCCTCTCCTACACTCTGCTACTGTCTCTTACACCCTCTTACACTCTGTTACTGTCTCTTACACTCTCTTACACTCTGTTACACTCTCTTACACGCTGTTACACCCTCTTACACACTGTTACTGTCTCTTACACTCTCTTACACTCTGCTACTGTCTCTTACCCTCTGTTACTGTCTCTTACACTCTGCTACTGTCTCCTACACTCTGTTACTGTCTCTTTCACTCTGCTACTGTCTCTTACACTCTGTTACACTCTCTTACACTCTGTTACTGTCTCTTACATTCTCTTACACTCTGTTACTGTCTCCTATACTCTGTTACCGTCTCTTACTCTCTGCTACTGTCTCTTACACAGGTTTACGATGTGTACGCGAAGAGATCCCCAGAGACGTTCACAGTATACTGAGATCATTCTGGACTATGTGATCCTAGAGGACGGTATATGCCATGTGACACTCTCTTACACTCTACTACACTCTACTACACTCTGCTACTGTCTCTTTCACTCTGTTACTGTCTCTTTCACTCTGCTACTGTCTCTTACACTCTGCTACTATCTCTTACGCTCTGTTACTGTCTCTTACACTCTACTACACTGTCATACACTCTGTTTCTGTATCTTACACTCTGTTACTGTCTCGTACACTCTGTTACTGTCTCTTACACTCTGTTACTGCCTCCTATACTCTGTTACTGTCTCCTATACTCTGTTACTGTCTCTTACACTCTGTTACTGTCTCCTATACTCTGTTACTGTCTCCTATACTCTGTTACACTCTCTTACACTCTGTTACACCCTCTTACACACTGTTACTGTCTCTTACACTCTCTTACACTCTGCTACTGTCTCTTACATTCTGTTACTGTCACTTACACTCTGCTACTGTCTCTTACACTCTGTTACTGTCTCTTACACTCTGTTACTGTCTCTTACACTCTGTTACTGTCTCCTATACTCTGTTACTGTCTCCTATACTCTGTTACACTCTCTTACACTCTGCTGCTGTCTCATATACTCTGTTACTGTCTCTTACACTCTGTTACTGTCTCTTACACTCTCTTACACTCTCTTACACTCTGTTACTGTCTCTTACATTCTCTTACACTCTGTTACTGTCTCCTATACTCTGTTACCGTCTCTTACTCTCTGCTACTGTCTCTTACACAGGTTTACGATGTCTACGCGAAGAGATCCCCAGAGACGTTCACAGTATACTGAGATCATTCTGGACTATGTGATCCTAGAGGACGGTATATGCCATGTGACACTCTCTTACACTCTATTACACTCTACTACACTCTGCTACTGTCTCTTTCACTCTGTTACTGTCTCTTTCACTCTGCTACTGTCTCTTACACTCTGCTACTATCTCTTACGCTCTGTTACTGTCTCTTACACTCTACTACACTGTCATACACTCTGTTACTGTATCTTACACTCTGTTACTGTCTTGTACACTCTGTTACTGTCTCTTACACTCTGTTACTGCCTCCTATACTCTGTTACTGTCTCCTATACTCTGTTACTGTCTCTTACACTCTGTTACTGTCTCCTATACTCTGTTACTGTCTCCTATACTCTGTTACATGCTGTTACACCCTGTTACACACTGTTACTGTCTGTTACACTCTCTTACACTCTGCTACTGTCTCATACACTCTGTTACTGTCTCTTATACTCTGCTACTGTCTCTTACACTCTGTTACTGTCTCTTTCACTCTGCTACTGTCTCCTATACTCTGTTACTGTCTCCTATACTCTGTTACACCCTCTTACACACTGTTACTGTCTCTTACACTCTCTTACTCTCTGTTACTGTACTTACACTCTGCTACTGTCTCTTACACTCTGTTACTGTCTATTTCACGCTGCTACTGTCTCTTACACTCTGCTACTATCTCTTACGCTCTGTTACTGTCTCTTACACTCTACTACACTGTCATACACTCTGTTACTGTATCTTACACTCTGTTACTGTCTCGTACACTCTGTTACTGTCTCTTACACTCTGTTACTGTCTCCTATACTCTGTTACTGTCTTTTACACTCTGTTATTGTCTCCTATACTCTGTTACTGTCTCCTATACTCTGTTACACTCTCTTACACTCTGCTGCTGTCTCATATACTCTGTTACTGTCTCTTACACTATGTTACTGTCTCTTACACTCTCTTACCCTCTCCTACACTCTGCTACTGTCTCTTACACCCTCTTACACTCTGTTACTGTCTCTTACACTCTCTTACACTCTGTTACACTCTCTTACACGCTGTTACACCCTCTTACACACTGTCTCTGTTACTGTCTCTTACACTCTACTACACTGTCATACACTCTGTTACTGTATCTTACACTCTGTTACTGTCTCGTACACTCTGTTACTGTCTCTTACACTCTGTTACTGTCTCCTATACTCTGTTACTGTCTTTTACACTCTGTTATTGTCTCCTATACTCTGTTACTGTCTCCTATACTCTGTTACACCCTCTTACACACTGTTACTGTCTCTTACACTCTCTTACACTCTGCTACTGTCTCTTACATTCTGTTACTGTCACTTACACTCTGCTACTGTCTCTTACACTCTGTTACTGTCTCTTTCACTCTGCTACTGTCTCTTACACTCTGCTACTATCTCTTACGCTCTGTTACTGTCTCTTACACTCTACTACACTGTCATACACTCTGTTACTGTCTCGTACACTCTGTTACTGTCTCTTACACTCTGTTACTGTCTCCTATACTCTGTTACTGTCTCTTACACTCTGTTACTGTCTCCTATACTCTGTTACTGTCTCCTATACTCTGTTACTGTCTCCTATACTCTGTTACACTCTCTTACACTCTGCTGCTGTCTCATATACTCTGTTACTGTCTCTTACACTCTGTTACTGTCTCTTACACTCTCTCACACTCTCTTACACTCTCTTACACGCTGTTACACTCTCTTACATGCTGTTACACCCTGTTACACACTGTTACTGTCTGTTACACTCTCTTACACTCTGCTACTGTCTCATACACTCTGTTACTGTCTCTTATACTCTGCTACTGTCTCTTACACTCTGTTACTGTCTCTTTCACTCTGCTACTGTCTCCTATACTCTGTTACTGTCTCCTATACTCTGTTACACCCTCTTACACACTGTTACTGTCTCTTACACTCTCTTACTCTCTGTTACTGTACTTACACTCTGCTACTGTCTCTTACACTCTGTTACTGTCTATTTCACGCTGCTACTGTCTCTTACACTCTGCTACTATCTCTTACGCTCTGTTACTGTCTCTTACACTCTACTACACTGTCATACACTCTGTTACTGTATCTTACACTCTGTTACTGTCTCGTACACTCTGTTACTGTCTCTTACACTCTGTTACTGTCTCCTATACTCTGTTACTGTCTTTTACACTCTGTTATTGTCTCCTATACTCTGTTACTGTCTCCTATACTCTGTTACACTCTCTTACACTCTGCTGCTGTCTCATATACTCTGTTACTGTCTCTTACACTATGTTACTGTCTCTTACACTCTCTTACCCTCTCCTACACTCTGCTACTGTCTCTTACACCCTCTTACACTCTGTTACTGTCTCTTACACTCTCTTACACTCTGTTACACTCTCTTACACGCTGTTACACCCTCTTACACACTGTTACTGTCTCTTACCCTCTGTTACTGTCTCTTACCCTCTGCTACTGTCTCCTACACTCTGTTACTGTCTCTTTCACTCTGCTACTGTCTCTTACACTCTGCTACTATCTCTTACGCTCTGTTACTGTCTCTTACACTCTACTACACTGTCATACACTCTGTTACTGTATCTTACACTCTGTTACTGTCTCTTACACTCTGTTACTGTCTCCTATACTCTGTTACTGTCTCCTATACTCTGTTACTGTCTCTTACACTCTGTTACTGTCTCCTATACTCTGTTACTGTCTCCTATACTCTGTTACACTCTCTTACACTCTGTTACACCCTCTTACACACTGTTACTGTCTCTTACACTCTCTTACACTCTGCTACTGTCTCTTACATTCTGTTACTGTCACTTACACTCTGCTACTGTCTCTTACACTCTGTTACTGTCTCTTACACTCTGTTACTGTCTCTTACACTCTGTTACTGTCTCCTATACTCTGTTACTGTCTCCTATACTCTGTTACACTCTCTTACACTCTGCTGCTGTCTCATATACTCTGTTACTGTCTCTTACACTCTGTTACTGTCTCTTACACTCTCTTACACTCTCTTACACTCTGCTACTGTCTCTTACACCCTCTTACACTCTGTTACTGTCTCTTACACTCTCTTACACTCTGTTACACTCTCTTACACGCTGTTACACCCTCTTACACACTGTTACTGTCTCTTACCCTCTGTTACTGTCTCTTACCCTCTGCTACTGTCTCCTACACTCTGTTACTGTCTCTTTCACTCTGCTACTGTCTCTTACACTCTGCTACTATCTCTTACGCTCTGTTACTGTCTCTTACACTCTACTACACTGTCATACACTCTGTTACTGTCTCGTACACTCTGTTACTGTCTCTTACACTCTGTTACTGTCTCCTATACTCTGTTACTGTCTCTTACACTCTGTTACTGTCTCCTATACTCTGTTACTGTCTCCTATACTCTGTTACTGTCTCCTATACTCTGTTACACTCTCTTACACTCTGCTGCTGTCTCATATACTCTGTTACTGTCTCTTACACTCTGTTACTGTCTCTTACACTCTCTCACACTCTCTTACACTCTCTTACACGCTGTTACACTCTCTTACATGCTGTTACACCCTGTTACACACTGTTACTGTCTGTTACACTCTCTTACACTCTGCTACTGTCTCATACACTCTGTTACTGTCTCTTATACTCTGCTACTGTCTCTTACACTCTGTTACTGTCTCTTTCACTCTGCTACTGTCTCCTATACTCTGTTACTGTCTCCTATACTCTGTTACACCCTCTTACACACTGTTACTGTCTCTTACACTCTCTTACTCTCTGTTACTGTACTTACACTCTGCTACTGTCTCTTACACTCTGTTACTGTCTATTTCACGCTGCTACTGTCTCTTACACTCTGCTACTATCTCTTACGCTCTGTTACTGTCTCTTACACTCTACTACACTGTCATACACTCTGTTACTGTATCTTACACTCTGTTACTGTCTCGTACACTCTGTTACTGTCTCTTACACTCTGCTACTATCTCTTACGCTCTGTTACTGTCTCTTACACTCTACTACACTGTCATACACTCTGTTACTGTATCTTACACTCTGTTACTGTCTCGTACACTCTGTTACTGTCTCTTACACTCTGCTACTATCTCTTACGCTCTGTTACTGTCTCTTACACTCTACTACACTGTCATACACTCTGTTACTGTCTCGTACACTCTGTTACTGTCTCTTACACTCTGTTACTGTCTCCTATACTCTGTTACTGTCTCCTATACTCTGTTACTGTCTCTTACACTCTGTTACTGTCTCCTATACTCTGTTACTGTCTCCTATACTCTGTTACACTCTCTTACACTCTGTTACACCCTCTTACACACTGTTACTGTCTCTTACACTCTCTTACACTCTGCTACTGTCTCTTACATTCTGTTACTGTCACTTACACTCTGCTACTGTCTCTTACACTCTGTTACTGTCTATTTCACTCTGCTACTGTCTCTTACCCTCTGTTACTGTCTCTTACACTCTGCTACTGTCTCCTACACTCTGTTACTGTCTCTTTCACTCTGCTACTGTCTCTTACACTCTGCTACTATCTCTTACGCTCTGTTACTGTCTCTTACACTCTACTACACTGTCATACACTCTGTTACTGTATCTTACACTCTGTTACTGTCTCTTACACTCTGTTACTGTCTCCTATACTCTGTTACTGTCTCAGATACTCTGTTACACTCTCTTACACTCTGTTACACCCTCTTACACACTGTTACTGTCTCTTACACTCTCTTACACTCTGCTACTGTCTCTTACATTCTGTTACTGTCACTTACACTCTGCTACTGTCTCTTACACTCTGTTACTGTCTATTTCACTCTGCTACTGTCTCTTACACTCTGCTACTATCTCTTACGCTCCGTTACTGTCTCTTACACTCTACTACACTGTCATACACTCTGTTACTGTATCTTACACTCTGTTACTGTCTCGTACACTCTGTTACTGTCTCTTACACTCTTTTACTGTCTCCTATACTCTGTTACTGTCTCCTATACTCTGTTACACTCTCTTACACTCTGCTGCTGTCTCATATACTCTGTTACTGTATCTTACACTCTGTTACTGTCTCTTACACTCTGTTACTGTCTCCTATACTCTGTTACTGTCTTTTACACTCTGTTACTGTCTCCTATACTCTGTTACTGTCTCCTATACTCTGTTACACTCTCTTACACTCTGCTGCTGTCTCATATACTCTGTTACTGTCTCTTACACTATGTTACTGTCTCTTACACTCTCTTACCCTCTCCTACACTCTGCTACTGTCTCTTACACCCTCTTACACTCTGTTACTGTCTCTTGCACTCTCTTACACTCTGTAACACTCTCTTACACGCTGTTACACCCTCTTACACACTGTTACTGTCTCTTACACTCTCTTACACTCTGCTACTGTCTCTTACCCTCTGTTACTGTCTCTTACACTCTGCTACTGTCTCCTACACTCTGTTACTGTCTCTTTCACTCTGCTACTGTCTCTTACACACTGCTACTATCTCTTACGCTCTGTTACTGTCTCTTAGACTCTACTACAATGTCATACACTCTGTTACTGTATCTTACACTCTGTTACTGTCTCGTACACTCTGTTACTGTCTCTTACACTCTGTTACTGTCTCCTATACTCTGTTACTGTCTCTTACACTCTGTTACTGTCTCCTATACTCTGTTACTGTCTCCTATACTCTGTTACACTCTCTTACACTCTGTTACACCCTCTTACACACTGTTACTGTCTCTTACACTCTCTTACACTCTGCTACTGTTTCTTACATTCTGTTACTGTCACTTACACTCTGCTACTGTCTCTTACACTCTGTTACTGTCTATTTCACTCTGCTACTGTCTCTTACACTCTGCTACTATCTCTTACGCTCTGTTACTGTCTCTTACACTCTACTACACTGTCATACACTCTGTTACTGTCTCGTACACTCTGTTACTGTTTCTTACACTCTGTTACTGTCTCCTATACTCTGTTACTGTCTCTTACCCTCTGTTACTGTCTCCTATACTCTGTTACTGTCTCCTATACTCTGTTACTGTCTCCTATACTCTGTTACACTCTCTTACACTCTGCTGCTGTCTCATATACTCTGTTACTGTCTCTTACACTCTGTTACTGTCTCTTACACTCTCTTACACGCTGTTACACTCTCTTACACGCTGTTACACCCTGTTACACACTGTTACTGTCTGTTACACTCTCTTACACTCTGCTACTGTCTCTTACACTCTGTTACTGTCTCTTACACTCTGCTACTGTCTCTTACACTCTGTTACTGTCTCTTTCACTCTGCTACTGTCTCCTATACTCTGTTACTGTCTCCTATACTCTGTTACACCCTCTTACACACTGTTACTGTCTCTTACACTCTCTTACTCTCTGTTACTGTCACTTACACTCTGCTACTGTCTCTTACACTCTGTTACTGTCTATTTCACGCTGCTACTGTCTCTTACACTCTGCTACTATCTCTTACGCTCTGTTACTGTCTCTTACACTCTACTACACTGTCATACACTCTGTTACTGTATCTTACACTCTGTTACTGTCTCGTACACTCTGTTACTGTCTCTTACACTCTGTTACTGTCTCCTATACTCTGTTACTGTCTTTTACACTCTGTTACTGTCTCCTATACTCTGTTACTGTCTCCTATACTCTGTTAAACTCTCTTACACTCTGCTGCTGTCTCATATACTCTGTTACTGTCTCTTACACTATGTTACTGTCTCTTACACTCTCTTACCCTCTCCTACACTCTGCTACTGTCTCTTACACCCACTTACACTCTGTTACTGTCTCTTACACTCTCTTACACTCTGTTACACTCTCTTACACGCTGTTACACCCTCTTACACACTGTTACTGTCTCTTACCCTCTGTTACTGTCTCTTACACTCTGCTACTGTCTCCTACACTCTGTTACTGTCTCTTTCACTCTGCTACTGTCTCTTACACTCTGCTACTATCTCTTACGCTCTGTTACTGTCTCTTACACTCTACTACACTGTCATACACTCTGTTACTGTATCTTACACTCTGTTATTGTTTCTTACACTCTGTTACTGTCTCCTATACTCTGTTACTGTCTCCTATACTCTGTTACACTCTCTTACACTCTGTTACACCCTCTTACACACTGTTACTGTCTCTTACACTCTCTTACACTCTGCTACTGTCTCTTACATTCTGTTACTGTCACTTACACTCTGCTACTGTCTCTTACACTCTGTTACTGTCTATTTCACTCTGCTACTGTCTCTTACACTCTGCTACTATCTCTTACGCTCTGTTACTGTCTCTTACACTCTACTACACTGTCATACACTCTGTTACTGTCTCGTACACTCTGTTACTGTCTCTTACACTCTTTTACTGTCTCCTATACTCTGTTACTGTCTCTTACACTCTGTTACTGTCTCCTATACTCTGTTACTGTCTCCTATACTCTGTTACTGTCTCCTATACTCGGTTACACTCTCTTACACTCTGCTGCTGTCTCATATACTCTGTTACTGTATCTTACACTCTGTTACTGTCTCGTACACTCTGTTACTGTCTCTTACACTCTGTTACTGTCTCCTATACTCTGTTACTGTCTTTTACACTCTGTTACTGTCTCCTATACTCTGTTACTGTCTCCTATACTCTGTTACACTCTCTTACACTCTGCTGCTGTCTCATATACTCTGTTACTGTCTCTTACACTATGTTACTGTCTCTTACACTCTCTTACCCTCTCCTACACTCTGCTACTGTCTCTTACACCCTCTTACACTCTGTTACTGTCTCTTACACTCTCTTACACTCTGTTACACTCTCTTACACTCTGTTACACCCTCTTACACACTGTTACTGTCTCTTACACTCTCTTACACTCTGCTACTGTCTCTTACATTCTGTTACTGTCACTTACACTCTGCTACTGTCTCTTACACTCTGTTACTGTCTATTTCACTCTGCTACTGTCTCTTACCCTCTGTTACTGTCTATTACCCTCTGCTACTGTCTCCTACACTCTGTTACTGTCTCTTTCACTCTGCTACTGTCTCTTACACTCTGCTACTATCTCTTACGCTCTGTTACTGTCTCTTACACTCTACTACACTGTCATACACTCTGTTACTGTATCTTACACTCTGTTACTGTCTCGTACACTCTGTTACTGTCTCTTACACTCTGTTACTGCCTCCTATACTCTGTTACTGTCTCCTATACTCTGTTACTGTCTCTTACACTCTGTTACTGTCTCCTATACTCTGTTACTGTCTCCTATACTCTGTTACACTCTCTTACACTCTGTTACACCCTCTTACACACTGTTACTGTCTCTTACACTCTCTTACACTCTGCTACTGTCTCTTACATTCTGTTACTGTCACTTACACTCTGCTACTGTCTCTTACACTCTGTTACTGTCTCTTACACTCTGTTACTGTCTCTTACACTCTGTTACTGTCTCCTATACTCTGTTACTGTATCCTATACTCTGTTACACTCTCTTACACTCTGCTGCTGTCTCATATACTCTGTTACTGTCTCTTACACTCTGTTACTGTCTCTTACACTCTCTTACACTCTCTTACACTCTGTTACTGTCTCTTACATTCTCTTACACTCTGCTACTGTCTCCTATACTCTGTTACCGTCTCTTACTCTCTGCTACTGTCTCTTACACAGGTTTACGATGTCTACGCGAAGAGATCCCCAGAGACGTTCACAGTATACTGAGATCATTCTGGACTATGTGATCCTAGAGGACGGTATATGCCATGTGACACTCTCTTACACTCTACTACAGTCTACTACACTCTGCTACTGTCTCTTTCACTCTGTTACTGTCTCTTTCACTCTGCTACTGTCTCTTACACTCTGCTACTATCTCTTACGCTCTGTTACTGTCTCTTACACTCTACTACACTGTCATACACTCTGTTACTGTATCTTACACTCTGTTACTGTCTCGTACACTCTGTTACTGTCTCTTACACTCTGTTACTGCCTCCTTTACTCTGTTACTGTCTCCTATACTCTGTTACTGTCTCTTACACTCTGTTACTGTCTCCTATACTCTGTTACTGTCTCCTATACTCTGTTACACTCTCTTACACTCTGTTACACCCTCTTACACACTGTTACTGTCTCTTACACTCTCTTACACTCTGCTACTGTCTCTTACATTCTGTTACTGTCACTTACACTCTGCTACTGTCTCTTACACTCTGTTACTGTCTATTTCACTCTGCTACTGTCTCTTACCCTCTGTTACTGTCTCTTACACTCTGCTACTGTCTCCTACACTCTGTTACTGTCTCTTTCACTCTGCTACTGTCTCTTACACTCTGCTACTATCTCTTACGCTCTGTTACTGTCTCTTACACTCTACTACACTGTCATACACTCTGTTACTGTATCTTACACTCTGTTACTGTCTCGTACACTCTGTTACTGTCTCTTACACTCTGTTACTGCCTCCTATACTCTGTTACTGTCTCCTATACTCTGTTACTGTCTCTTACACTCTGTTACTGTCTCCTATACTCTGTTACTGTCTCCTATACTCTGTTACACTCTCTTACACTCTGTTACACCCTCTTACACACTGTTACTGTCTCTTACACTCTCTTACACTCTGCTACTGTCTCTTACACTCTGCTACTGTCTCTTACATTCTGTTACTGTCACTTACACTCTGCTACTGTCTCTTACACTCTGTTACTGTCTCTTACACTCTGTTACTGTCTCCTATACTCTTTTACTGTCTCCTATACTCTGTTACACTCTCTTACACTCTGCTGCTGTCTCATATACTCTGTTACTGTCTCTTACACTCTGTTACTGTCTCTTACACTCTCTTACACTCTCTTACACTCTGTTACTGTCTCTTACATTCTCTTACACTCTGTTACTGTCTCCTATACTCTGTTACCGTCTCTTACTCTCTGCTACTGTCTCTTACACAGGTTTACGATGTCTACGCGAAGAGATCCCCAGAGACGTTCACAGTATACTGAGATCATTCTGGACTATGTGATCCTAGAGGACGGTATATGCCATGTGACACTCTCTTACACTCTACTACACTCTACTACACTCTGCTACTGTCTCTTTCACTCTGTTACTGACTCTTTCACTCTGCTACTGTCTCTTACACTCTGCTACTATCTCTTACGCTCTGTTACTGTCTCTTACACTCTACTACACTGTCATACACTCTGTTACTGTATCTTACACTCTGTTACTGTCTCGTACACTCTGTTACTGTCTCTTACACTCTGTTACTGCCTCCTTTACTCTGTTACTGTCTCCTATACTCTGTTACTGTCTCTTACACTCTGTTACTGTCTCTTACACTCTGTTACTGTCTCCTATACTCTGTTACTGTCTCATATACTCTGTTACACTCTCTTACACTCTGTTACACCCTCTTACACACTGTTACTGTCTCTTACACTCTCTTACACTCTGCTACTGTCTCTTACATTCTGTTACTGTCACTTACACTCTGCTACTGTCTCTTACACTCTGTTACTGTCTATTTCACTCTGCTACTGTCTCTTACACTCTGCTACTATCTCTTACGCTCCGTTACTGTCTCTTACACTCTACTACACTGTCATACACTCTGTTACTGTATCTTACACTCTGTTACTGTCTCGTACACTCTGTTACTGTCTCTTACACTCTTTTACTGTCTCCTATACTCTGTTACTGTCTCCTATACTCTGTTACACTCTCTTACACTCTGCTGCTGTCTCATATACTCTGTTACTGTATCTTACACTCTGTTACTGTCTCGTACACTCTGTTACTGTCTCTTACACTCTGTTACTGTCTCCTATACTCTGTTACTGTCTTTTACACTCTGTTACTGTCTCCTATACTCTGTTACTGTCTCCTATACTCTGTTACACTCTCTTACACTCTGCTGCTGTCTCATATACTCTGTTACTGTCTCTTACACTATGTTACTGTCTCTTACACTCTCTTACCCTCTCCTACACTCTGCTACTGTCTCTTACACCCTCTTACACTCTGTTACTGTCTCTTGCACTCTCTTACACTCTGTAACACTCTCTTACACGCTGTTACACCCTCTTACACACTGTTACTGTCTCTTACACTCTCTTACACTCTGCTACTGTCTCTTACCCTCTGTTACTGTCTCTTACACTCTTTTACTGTCTCTTAAACTCTGCTACTGTCTCCTACACTCTGTTACTGTCTCTTTCACTCTGCTACTGTCTCTTACACACTGCTACTATCTCTTACGCTCTGTTACTGTCTCTTACACTCTACTACACTGTCATACACTCTGTTACTGTATCTTACACTCTGTTACTGTCTCGTACACTCTGTTACTGTCTCTTACACTCTGTTACTGTCTCTTACACTCTGTTACTGTCTCCTATACTCTGTTACTGTCTCCTATACTCTGTTACACTCTCTTACACTCTGTTACACCCTCTTACACACTGTTACTGTCTCTTACACTCTGTTACTGTCTATTTCACTCTGCTACTGTCTCTTACACTCTGCTACTATCTCTTACGCTCTGTTACTGTCTCTTACACTCTACTACACTGTCATATACTCTGTTACTGTATCTTACACTCTGTTACTGTCTCGTACACTCTGTTACTGTCTCTTACACTCTGTTACTGTCTCCTATACTCTGTTACTGTCTCCTATACTCTGTTACTGTCTCTTACACTCTGTTACTGTCTCCTATACTCTGTTACACTCTCTTACACTCTGTTACACCCTCTTACACACTGTTACTGTCTCTTACACTCTGCTACTGTCTCTTACATTCTGTTACTGTCACTTACACTCTGCTACTGTCTCTTACACTCTGTTACTGTCTATTTCACTCTGCTACTGTCTCTTACACTATGCTACTATCTCTTACGCTGTGTTACTGTCTCTTACACTCTACTACACTGTCATACACTCTGTTACTGTATCTTACACTCTGTTACTGTCTCGTACACTCTGTTACTGTCTTTTACACTCTGTTACTGTCTCCTATACTCTGTTACTGTCTCTTACACTCTGTTACTGTCTCCTATACTCTGTTACTGTCTCCTATACTCTGTTACACTCTCTTACACTCTGCTGCTGTCTCATATACTCTGTTACTGTCTCTTACACTCTTTTACCCTCTCCTACACTCTGCTACTGTCTCTTACACCCTCTTACACTCTGTTACTGTCTCTTACACTCTCTTACACTCTGTTACACTCTCTTACACGCTGTTACACCCTCTTACACACTGTTACTGTCTCTTACACTCTCTTACACTCTGCTACTGTCTCTTACCCTCTGTTACTGTCTCTTACACTCTGCTACTGTCTCCTACACTCTGTTACTGTCTCTTTCACTCTGCTACTGTCTCTTACACTCTGTTACACTCTCTTACACTCTGTTACTGTCTCTTACTTTCTCTTACACTCTGTTACTGTCTCCTATACTCTGTTACCGTCTCTTACTCTCTGCTACTGTCTCTTACACAGGTTTACGATGTCTACGCGAAGAGATCCCCAGAGACATTCACAGTATACTGAGATCATTCTGGACTATGTGATCCTAGAGGACGGTATATGCCATGTGACACTCTCTTACACTCTACTACACTCTACTACACTCTGCTACTGTCTCTTTCACTCTGTTACTGTCTCTTTCACTCTGCTACTGTCTCTTACACTCTGCTACTATCTCTTACGCTCTGTTACTGTCTCTTACACTCTACTACACTGTCATACACTCTGTTACTGTATCTTACACTCTGTTACTGTCTCGTACACTCTGTTACTGTCTCTTACACTCTGTTACTGCCTCCTTTACTCTGTTACTGTCTCCTATACTCTGTTACTGTCTCTTACACTCTGTTACTGTCTCCTATACTCTGTTACTGTCTCCTATACTCTGTTACACTCTCTTACACTCTGTTACACCCTCTTACACACTGTTACTGTCTCTTACACTCTCTTACACTCTGCTACTGTCTCTTACATTCTGTTACTGTCACTTACACTCTGCTACTGTCTCTTACACTCTGGTACTGTCTATTTCACTCTGCTACTGTCTCTTACCCTCTGTTACTGTCTCTTACACTCTGCTACTGTCTCCTACACTCTGTTACTGTCTCTTTCACTCTGCTACTGTCTCTTACACTCTGCTACTATCTCTTACGCTCTGTTACTGTCTCTTACACTCTACTACACTGTCATACACTCTGTTACTGTATCTTACACTCTGTTACTGTCTCGTACACTCTGTTACTGTCTCTTACACTCTGTTACTGCCTCCTATACTCTGTTACTGTCTCCTATACTCTGTTACTGTCTCTTACACTCTGTTACTGTCTCCTATACTCTGTTACTGTCTCCTATACTCTGTTACACTCTCTTACACTCTGTTACACCCTCTTACACACTGTTACTGTCTCTTACACTCTCTTACACTCTGCTACTGTCTCTTACATTCTGTTACTGTCACTTACACTCTGCTACTGTCTCTTACACTCTGTTACTGTCTCTTACACTCTGTTACTGTCTCTTACACTCTGTTACTGTCTCCTATACTCTGTTACTGTCTCCTATACTCTGTTACACTCTCTTACACTCTGCTGCTGTCTCATATACTCTGTTACTGTCTCTTACACTCTGTTACTGTCTCTTACACTCTCTTACACTCTGTTACTGTCTCTTACATTCTCTTACACTCTGTTACTGTCTCCTATACTCTGTTACCGTCTCTTACTCTCTGCTACTGTCTCTTACACAGGTTTACGATGTCTACGCGAAGAGATCCCCAGAGACGTTCACAGTATACTGAGATCATTCTGGACTATGTGATCCTAGAGGACGGTATATGCCATGTGACACTCTCTTACACTCTACTACACTCTACTACACTCTGCTACTGTCTCTTTCACTCTGTTACTGTCTCTTTCACTCTGCTACTGTCTCTTACACTCTGCTACTATCTCTTACGCTCTGTTACTGTCTCTTACACTCTACTACACTGTCATACACTCTGTTACTGTATCTTACACTCTGTTACTGTCTCGTACACTCTGTTACTGTCTCTTACACTCTGTTACTGCCTCCTTTACTCTGTTACTGTCTCCTATACTCTGTTACTGTCTCTTACACTCTGTTACTGTCTCCTATACTCTGTTACTGTCTCCTATACTCTGTTACACTCTCTTACACTCTGTTACACCCTCTTACACACTGTTACTGTCTCTTACACTCTCTTACACTCTGCTACTGTCTCTTACATTCTGTTACTGTCACTTACACTCTGCTACTGTCTCTTACACTCTGTTACTGTCTATTTCACTCTGCTACTGTCTCTTACCCTCTGTTACTGTCTCTTACACTCTGCTACTGTCTCCTACACTCTGTTACTGTCTCTTTCACTCTGCTACTGTCTCTTACACTCTGCTACTATCTCTTACGCTCTGTTACTGTCTCTTACACTCTACTACACTGTCATACACTCTGTTACTGTATCTTACACTCTGTTACTGTCTCGTACACTCTGTTACTGTCTCTTACACTCTGTTACTGCCTCCTATACTCTGTTACTGTCTCCTATACTCTGTTACTGTCTCTTACACTCTGTTACTGTCTCCTATACTCTGTTACTGTCTCCTATACTCTGTTACACTCTCTTACACTCTGTTACACCCTCTTACACACTGTTACTGTCTCTTACACTCTCTTACACTCTGCTACTGTCTCTTACATTCTGTTACTGTCACTTACACTCTGCTACTGTCTCTTACACTCTGTTACTGTCTCTTACACTCTGTTACTGTCTCTTACACTCTGTTACTGTCTCCTATACTCTGTTACTGTCTCCTATACTCTGTTACACTCTCTTACACTCTGCTGCTGTCTCATATACTCTGTTACTGTCTCTTACACTCTGTTACTGTCACTTACACTCTCTTACACTCTCTTACACTCTGTTACTGTCTCTTACATTCTCTTACACTCTGTTACTGTCTCCTATACTCTGTTACCGTCTCTTACTCTCTGCTACTGTCTCTTACACAGGTTTACGATGTCTACGCGAAGAGATCCCCAGAGACGTTCACAGTATACTGAGATCATTCTGGACTATGTGATCCTAGAGGACGGTATATGCCATGTGACACTCTCTTACACTCTACTACACTCTACTACACTCTGCTACTGTCTCTTTCACTCTGTTACTGTCTCTTTCACTCTGCTACTGTCTCTTACACTCTGCTACTATCTCTTACGCTCTGTTACTGTCTCTTACACTCTACTACACTGTCATACACTCTGTTACTGTATCTTACACTCTGTTACTGTCTCGTACACTCTGTTACTGTCTCTTACACTCTGTTACTGCCTCCTTTACTCTGTTACTGTCTCCTATACTCTGTTACTGTCTCTTACGCTCTGTTACTGTCTCCTATACTCTGTTACTGTCTCCTATACTCTGTTACACTCTCTTACACTCTGTTACACCCTCTTACACACTGTTACTGTCTCTTACATTCTGTTACTGTCACTTACACTCTGCTACTGTCTCTTACACTCTGTTACTGTCTATTTCACTCTGCTACTGTCTCTTACCCTCTGTTACTGTCTCTTACACTCTGCTACTGTCTCCTACACTCTGTTACTGTCTCTTTCACTCTGCTACTGTCTCTTACACTCTGCTACTATCTCTTACGCTCTGTTACTGTCTCTTACACTCTACTATACTGTCATACACTCTGTTACTGTATCTTACACTCTGTTACTGTCTCGTACACTCTGTTACTGTCTCTTACACTCTGTTACTGCCTCCTATACTCTGTTACTGTCTCCTATACTCTGTTACTGTCTCTTACACTCTGTTACTGTCTCCTATACTCTGTTACTGTCTCCTATACTCTGTTACACTCTCTTACACTCTGTTACACCCTCTTACACACTGTTACTGTCTCTTACACTCTCTTACACTCTGCTACTGTCTCTTACATTCTGTTACTGTCACTTACACTCTGCTACTGTCTCTTACACTCTGTTACTGTCTATTTCACTCTGCTACTGTCTCTTACCCTCTGTTACTGTCTCTTACACTCTGCTACTGTCTCCTACACTCTGTTACTGTCTCTTTCACTCTGCTACTGTCTCTTACACTCTGCTACTATCTCTTACGCTCTGTTACTGTCTCTTACACTCTACTACACTGTCATACACTCTGTTACTGTATCTTACACTCTGTTACTGTCTCGTACACTCTGTTACTGTCTCTTACACTCTGTTACTGCCTCCTATACTCTGTTACTGTCTCCTATACTCTGTTACTGTCTCCTATACTCTGTTACTGTCTCCTATACTCTGTTACACTCTCTTACACTCTGTTACACCCTCTTACACACTGTTACTGTCTCTTACACTCTGCTACTGTCTCTTACATTCTGTTACTGTCACTTACACTCTGCTACTGTCTCTTACACTCTGTTACTGTCTCTTACACTCTGTTACTGTCTCTTGCACTCTGTTACTGTCTCCTATACTCTGTTACTGTCTCCTATACTCTGTTACACTCTCTTACACTCTGCTGCTGTCTCATATACTCTGTTACTGTCTCTTACACTCTGTTACTGTCTCTTACACTCTCTTACACTCTCTTACACTCTGTTACTGTCTCTTACATTCTCTTACACTCTGTTACTGTCTCCTATACTCTGTTACCGTCTCTTACTCTCTGCTACTGTCTCTTACACAGGTTTACGATGTCTACGCGAAGAGATCCCCAGAGACGTTCATAGTATACTGAGATCATTCTGGACTATGTGATCCTAGAGGACGGTATATGCCATGTGACACTCTCTTACACTCTACTACACTCTGCTACTGTCTCTTTCACTCTGTTACTGTCTCTTTCACTCTGCTACTGTCTCTTACACTCTGCTACTATCTCTTACGCTCTGTTACTGTCTCTTACACTCTACTACACTGTCATACACTCTGTTACTGTATCTTACACTCTGTTACTGTCTCTTACACTCTGTTACTGTCTCCTATACTCTGTTACTGTCTCAGATACTCTGTTACACTCTCTTACACTCTGTTACACCCTCTTACACACTGTTACTGTCTCTTACACTCTCTTACACTCTGCTACTGTCTCTTACATTCTGTTACTGTCACTTACACTCTGCTACTGTCTCTTACACTCTGTTACTGTCTATTTCACTCTGCTACTGTCTCTTACACTCTGCTACTATCTCTTACGCTCCGTTACTGTCTCTTACACTCTACTACACTGTCATACACTCTGTTACTGTATCTTACACTCTGTTACTGTCTCGTACACTCTGTTACTGTCTCTTACACTCTTTTACTGTCTCCTATACTCTGTTACTGTCTCCTATACTCTGTTACACTCTCTTACACTCTGCTGCTGTCTCATATACTCTGTTACTGTATCTTACACTCTGTTACTGTCTCGTACACTCTGTTACTGTCTCTTACACTCTGTTACTGTCTCCTATACTCTGTTACTGTCTTTTACACTCTGTTACTGTCTCCTATACTCTGTTACTGTCTCCTATACTCTGTTACACTCTCTTACACTCTGCTGCTGTCTCATATACTCTGTTACTGTCTCTTACACTATGTTACTGTCTCTTACACTCTCTTACCCTCTCCTACACTCTGCTACTGTCTCTTACACCCTCTTACACTCTGTAACACTCTCTTACACGCTGTTACACCCTCTTACACACTGTTACTGTCTCTTACACTCTCTTACACTCTGCTACTGTCTCTTACCCTCTGTTACTGTCTCTTACACTCTGCTACTGTCTCCTACACTCTGTTACTGTCTCTTTCACTCTGCTACTGTCTCTTACACACTGCTACTATCTCTTACGCTCTGTTACTGTCTCTTACACTCTACTACACTGTCATACACTCTGTTACTGTATCTTACACTCTGTTACTGTCTCGTACACTCTGTTACTGTCTCTTACACTCTGTTACTGTCTCCTATACTCTGTTACTGTCTCTTACACTCTGTTACTGTCTCCTATACTCTGTTACTGTCTCCTATACTCTGTTACACTCTCTTACACTCTGTTACACCCTCTTACACACTGTTACTGTCTCTTACACTCTGTTACTGTCTATTTCACTCTGCTACTGTCTCTTACACTCTGCTACTATCTCTTACGCTCTGTTACTGTCTCTTACACTCTACTACACTGTCATATACTCTGTTACTGTATCTTACACTCTGTTACTGTCTCGTACACTCTGTTACTGTCTCTTACACTCTGTTACTGTCTCCTATACTCTGTTACTGTCTCCTATACTCTGTTACTGTCTCTTACACTCTGTTACTGTCTCCTATACTCTGTTACTGTCTCCTATACTCTGTTACACTCTCTTACACTCTGTTACACCCTCTTACACACTGTTACTGTCTCTTACACTCTGCTACTGTCTCTTACATTCTGTTACTGTCACTTACACTCTGCTACTGTCTCTTACACTCTGTTACTGTCTATTTCACTCTGCTACTGTCTCTTACACTCTGGTACTATCTCTTACGCTCTGTTACTGTCTCTTACACTCTACTACACTGTCATACACTCTGTTACTGTATCTTACACTCTGTTACTGTCTCGTACACTCTGTTACTGTCTCTTACACTCTGTTACTGTCTCCTATACTCTGTTACTGTCTCCTATACTCTGTTACACTCTCTTACACTCTGCTGCTGTCTCATATACTCTGTTACTGTCTCTTACACTCTGTTACTGTCTCTTACACTCTCTTACCCTCTCCTACACTCTGCTACTGTCTCTTACACCCTCTTACACTCTGTTACTGTCTCTTACACTCTTACACTCTGTTACACTCTCTTACACGCTGTTACACCCTCTTACACACTGTTACTGTCTCTTACACTCTCTGACACTCTGCTACTGTCTCTTACCCTCTGTTACTGTCTCTTACACTCTGCTACTGTCTCCTACACTCTGTTACTGTCTCTTTCACTCTGCTACTGTCTCTTACACTCTGTTACACTCTCTTACACTCTGTTACTGTCTCTTACATTCTCTTACACTCTGTTACTGTCTCCTATACTCTGTTACCGTCTCTTACTCTCTGCTACTGTCTCTTACACAGGTTTACGATGTCTACACGAAGAGATCCCCAGAGACGTTCACAGTATACTGAGATCATTCTGGACTATGTGATCCTAGAGGACGGTATATGCCATGTGACACTCTCTTACACTCTACTACACTCTACTACACTCTGCTACTGTCTCTTTCACTCTGTTACTGTCTCTTTCACTCTGCTACTGTCTCTTACACTCTGCTACTATCTCTTACGCTTTGTTACTGTCTCTTACACTCTACTACACTGTCATACACTCTGTTACTGTATCTTACACTCTGTTACTGTCTCGTACACTCTGTTACTGTCTCTTACACTCTGTTACTGCCTCCTTTACTCTGTTACTGTCTCCTATACTCTGTTACTGTCTCTTACACTCTGTTACTGTCTCCTATACTCTGTTACTGTCTCCTATACTCTGTTACACTCTCTTACACTCTGTTACACCCTCTTACACACAGTTACTGTCTCTTACACTCTCTTACACTCTGCTACTGTCTCTTACATTCTGTTACTGTCACTTACACTCTGCTACTGTCTCTTACACTCTGTTACTGTCTATTTCACTCTGCTACTGTCTCTTACCCTCTGTTACTGTCTCTTACACTCTGCTACTGTCTCCTACACTCTGTTACTGTCTCTTTCACTCTGCTACTGTCTCTTACACTCTGCTACTATCTCTTACGCTCTGTTACTGTCTCTTACACTCTACTACACTGTCATACACTCTGTTACTGTATCTTACACTCTGTTACTGTCTCGTACACTCTGTTACTGTCTCTTACACTCTGTTACTGCCTCCTATACTCTGTTACTGTCTCCTATACTCTGTTACTGTCTCTTACACTCTGTTACTGTCTCCTATACTCTGTTACTGTCTCCTATACTCTGTTACACTCTCTTACACTCTGTTACACCCTCTTACACACTGTTACTGTCTCTTACACTCACTTACACTCTGCTACTGTCTCTTACACTCTGTTACTGTCTCTTACACTCTGTTACTGTCTCTTACACTCTGTTACTGTCTCCTATACTCTGTTACTGTCTCCTATACTCTGTTACACTCTCTTACACTCTGCTGCTGTCTCATATACTCTGTTACTGTCTCTTACACTCTGTTACTGTCTCTTACACTCTCTTACACTCTCTTACACTCTGTTACTGTCTCTTACATTCTCTTACACTCTGTTACTGTCTCCTATACTCTGTTACCGTCTCTTACTCTCTGCTACTGTCTCTTACACAGGTTTACGATGTCTACGCGAAGAGATCCCCAGAGACGTTCACAGTATACTGAGATCATTCTGGACTATGTGATCCTAGAGGACGGTATATGCCATGTGACACTCTCTTACACTCTGCTACTGTCTCTTTCACTCTGTTACTGTCTCTTTCACTCTGCTACTGTCTCTTACACTCTGCTACTATCTCTTACGCTCTGTTACTGTCTCTTACACTCTGTTACTGTCTCCTATACTCTGTTACTGTCTCCTATACTCTGTTACACTCTCTTACACTCTGTTACACCCTCTTACTCACTGTTACTGTCTCTTACACTCTCTTACACTCTGCTACTGTCTCTTACATTCTGTTACTGTCACTTACACTCTGCTACTGTCTCTTACACTCTGTTACTGTCTCTTACACTCTGTTACTGTCTCTTACACTCTGTTACTGTCTCCTATACTCTGTTACTGTCTCCTATACTCTGTTACACTCTCTTACACTCTGCTGCTGTCTCATATACTCTGTTACTGTCTCTTACACTCTGTTACTGTCTCTTACACTCTCTTACACTCTCTTACACTCTGTTACTGTCTCTTACATTCTCTTACACTCTGTTACTGTCTCCTATACTCTGTTACCGTCTCTTACTCTCTGCTACTGTCTCTTACACAGGTTTACGATGTCTACGCGAAGAGATCCCCAGAGACGTTCACAGTATACTGAGATCATTCTGGACTATGTGATCCTAGAGGACGGTATATGCCATGTGACACTCTCTTACACTCTACTACACTCTACTACACTCTGCTACTGTCTCTTTCACTCTGTTACTGTCTCTTTCACTCTGCTACTGTCTCTTCCACTCTGCTACTATCTCTTACGCTCTGTTACTGTCTCTTACACTCTACTACACTGTCATACACTCTGTTACTGTATCTTACACTCTGTTACTGTCTCGTACACTCTGTTACTGTCTCTTACACTCTGTTACTGCCTCCTTTACTCTGTTACTGTCTCCTATACTCTGTTACTGTCTCTTACGCTCTGTTACTGTCTCCTATACTCTGTTACTGTCTCCTATACTCTGTTACACTCTCTTACACTCTGTTACTGTCTCCTATACTCTGTTACTGTCTCCTATACTCTGTTACACTCTGCTACTGTCTCTTACATTCTGTTACTGTCACTTACACTCTGCTACTGTCTCTTACACTCTGTTACTGTCTATTTCACTCTGCTACTGTCTCTTACCCTCTGTTACTGTCTCTTACACTCTGCTACTGTCTCCTACACTCTTTTACTGTCTCTTTCACTCTGCTACTGTCTCTTACACTCTGCTACTATCTCTTACGCTCTGTTACTGTCTCTTACACTCTACTACACTGTCATACACTCTGTTACTGTATCTTACACTCTGTTACTGTCTCGTACACTCTGTTACTGTCTCCTATACTCTGTTACTGTCTCCTATACTCTGTTACACTCTGTTACACCCTCTTACACACTGTTACTGTCTCTTACACTCTATTACACTCTGCTACTGTCTCTTACATTCTGTTACTGTCACTTACACTCTGCTACTGTCTCTTACACTCTGTTACTGTCTATTTCACTCTGCTACTGTCTCTTACCCTCTGTTACTGTCTCTTACACTCTGCTACTGTCTCCTACACTCTGTTACTGTCTCTTTCACTCTGCTACTGTCTCTTACACTCTGCTACTATCTCTTACGCTCTGTTACTGTCTCTTACACTCTACTACACTGTCATACACTCTGTTACTGTATCTTACACTCTGTTACTGTCTCTTACACTCTGTTACTGTCTCTTATACTCTGTTACTGTCTCCTATACTCTGTTACACTCTCTTACACTCTGTTACACCCTCTTACACACTGTTACTGTCTCTTACACTCTCTTACACTCTGCTACTGTCTCTTACATTCTGTTACTGTCACTTACACTCTGCTACTGTCTCTTACACTCTGTTACTGTCTATTTCACTCTGCTACTGTCTCTTACACTCTGATACTATCTCTTACGCTCCGTTACTGTCTCTTACACTCTACTACACTGTCATACACTCTGTTACTGTATCTTACACTCTGTTACTGTCTCGTACACTCTGTTACTGTCTCTTACACTCTGTTACTGTCTCCTATACTCTGTTACACTCTCTTACACTCTGCTGCTGTCTCATATACTCTGTTACTGTATCTTACACTCTGTTACTGTCTCGTACACTCTGTTACTGTCTCTTACACTCTGTTACTGTCTCCTATACTCTGTTACTGTCTTTTACACTCTGTTACTGTCTCCTATACTCTGTTACTGTCTCCTATACTCTGTTACACTCTCTTACACTCTGCTGCTGTCTCATATACTCTGTTACTGTCTCTTACACTATGTTACTGTCTCTTACACTCTCTTACCCTCTCCTACACTCTGCTACTGTCTCTTACACCCTCTTACACTCTGTTACTGTCTCTTGCACTCTCTTACACTCTGTAACACTCTCTTACACGCTGTTACACCCTCTTACACACTGTTACTGTCTCTTACACTCTCTTACACTCTGCTACTGTCTCTTACCCTCTGTTACTGTCTCTTACACTCTGCTACTGTCTCCTACACTCTGTTACTGTCTCTTTCACTCTGCTACTGTCTCTTACACACTGCTACTATCTCTTACGCTCTGTTACTGTCTCTTAGACTCTACTACACTGTCATACACTCTGTTACTGTATCTTACACTCTGTTACTGTCTCGTACACTCTGTTACTGTCTCTTACACTCTGTTACTGTCTCCTATACTCTGTTACTGTCTCTTACACTCTGTTACTGTCTCCTATACTCTGTTACTGTCTCCTATACTCTGTTACACTCTCTTACACTCTGTTACACTCTCTTACACTCTGTTACACCCTCTTACACACTGTTACTGTCTCTTACACTCTCTTACACTCTGCTACTGTCTCTTACATTCTGTTACTGTCACTTACACTCTGCTACTGTCTCTTACACTCTGTTACTGTCTATTTCACTCTGCTACTGTCTCTTACCCTCTGTTACTGTCTATTACCCTCTGCTACTGTCTCCTACACTCTGTTACTGTCTCTTTCACTCTGCTACTGTCTCTTACACTCTGCTACTATCTCTTACGCTCTGTTACTGTCTCTTACACTCTACTACACTGTCATACACTCTGTTACTGTATCTTACACTCTGTTACTGTCTCGTACACTCTGTTACTGTCTCTTACACTCTGTTACTGCCTCCTTTACTCTGTTACTGTCTCCTATACTCTGTTACTGTCTCTTACACTCTGTTACTGTCTCCTATACTCTGTTACTGTCTCCTATACTCTGTTACACTCTCTTACACTCTGTTACACCCTCTTACACACTGTTACTGTCTCTTACACTCTCTTACACTCTGCTACTGTCTCTTACATTCTGTTACTGTCACTTACACTCTGCTACTGTCTCTTACACTCTGTTACTGTCTATTTCACTCTGCTACTGTCTCTTACCCTCTGTTACTGTCTCTTACACTCTGCTACTGTCTCCTACACTCTGTTACTGTCTCTTTCACTCTGCTACTGTCTCTTACACTCTGCTACTATCTCTTACGCTCTGTTACTGTCTCTTACACTCTACTATACTGTCATACACTCTGTTACTGTATCTTACACTCTGTTACTGTCTCGTACACTCTGTTACTGTCTCTTACACTCTGTTACTGCCTCCTATACTCTGTTACTGTCTCCTATACTCTGTTACTGTCTCCTAAACTCTGTTACTGTCTCCTATACTCTGTTACTGTCTCCTATACTCTGTTACACTCTCTTACACTCTGTTACACCCTCTTACACACTGTTACTGTCTCTTACACTCTGCTACTGTCTCTTACATTCTGTTACTGTCACTTACACTCTGCTACTGTCTCTTACACTCTGTTACTGTCTCTTACACTCTGTTACTGTCTCTTGCACTCTGTTACTGTCTCCTATACTCTGTTACTGTCTCCTATACTCTGTTACACTCTCTTACACTCTGCTGCTGTCTCATATACTCTGTTACTGTCTCTTACACTCTGTTACTGTCTCTTACACTCTCTTACACTCTCTTACACTCTGTTACTGTCTCTTACATTCTCTTACACTCTGTTACTGTCTCCTATACTCTGTTACCGTCTCTTACTCTCTGCTACTGTCTCTTACACAGGTTTACGATGTCTACGCGAAGAGATCCCCAGAGACGTTCATAGTATACTGAGATCATTCTGGACTATGTGATCCTAGAGGACGGTATATGCCATGTGACACTCTCTTACACTCTACTACACTCTGCTACTGTCTCTTTCACTCTGTTACTGTCTCTTTCACTCTGCTACTGTCTCTTACACTCTGCTACTATCTCTTACGCTCTGTTACTGTCTCTTACACTCTACTACACTGTCATACACTCTGTTACTGTCTCTTACACTCTGTTACTGCCTCCTTTACTCTGTTACTGTCTCCTATACTCTGTTACTGTCTCTTACACTCTGTTACTGTCTCCTATACTCTGTTACTGTCTCCTATACTCTGTTACACTCTCTTACACTCTGTTACACCCTCTTACACACTGTTACTGTCTCTTACACTCTCTTACACTCTGCTACTGTCTCTTACATTCTGTTACTGTCACTTACACTCTGCTACTGTCTCTTACACTATGTTACTGTCTATTTCACTCTGCTACTGTCTCTTACCCTCTGTTACTGTCTCTTACACTCTGCTACTGTCAACTACACTCTGTTACTGTCTCTTTCACTCTGCTACTGTCTCTTACACTCTGCTACTATCTCTTACGCTCTGTTACTGTCTCTTACACTCTACTACACTGTCATACACTCTGTTACTGTATCTTACACTCTGTTACTGTCTCGTACACTCTGTTACTGTCTCCTATACTCTGTTACTGTCTCCTATACTCTGTTACACTCTCTTACACTCTGTTACACCCTCTTACACACTGTTACTGTCTCTTACACTCTCTTACACTCTGCTACTGTCTCTTACATTCTGTTACTGTCTCTTACACTCTGCTACTGTCTCTTACACTCTGTTACTGTCTATTTCACTCTGCTACTGTCTCTTACCCTCTGTTACTGTCTCTTACATTCTGCTACTGTCTCCTACACTCTGTTACTGTCTCTTTCACTCTGCTACTGTCTCTTACACTCTGCTACTATCTCTTACGCTCTGTTACTGTCTCTTACACTCTACTACACTGTCATACACTCTGTTACTGTATCTTACACTCTGTTACTGTCTCTTACACTCTGTTACTGTCTCCTATACTCTGTTACTGTCTCAGATACTCTGTTACACTCTCTTACACTCTGTTACACCCTCTTACACACTGTTACTGTCTCTTACACTCTCTTACACTCTGCTACTGTCTCTTACATTCTGTTACTGTCACTTACACTCTGCTACTGTCTCTTACACTCTGTTACTGTCTATTTCACTCTGCTACTGTCTCTTACACTCTGCTACTATCTCTTACGCTCCGTTACTGTCTCTTACACTCTACTACACTGTCATACACTCTGTTACTGTATCTTACACTCTGTTACTGTCTCGTACACTCTGTTACTGTCTCTTACACTCTTTTACTGTCTCCTATACTCTGTTACTGTCTCCTATACTCTGTTACACTCTCTTACACTCTGCTGCTGTCTCATATACTCTGTTACTGTATCTTACACTCTGTTACTGTCTCGTACACTCTGTTACTGTCTCTTACACTCTGTTACTGTCTCCTATACTCTGTTACTGTCTTTTACACTCTGTTACTGTCTCCTATACTCTGTTACTGTCTCCTATACTCTGTTAC
Organism: Spea bombifrons; assembly: GCF_027358695.1. Classification (NCBI taxonomy): domain Eukaryota; kingdom Metazoa; phylum Chordata; class Amphibia; order Anura; family Pelobatidae; genus Spea; species Spea bombifrons. The sequence continues at coordinate 40,308,901 of NC_071096.1, read as the reverse complement.
ACTCTCTTACACTCTGCTGCTGTCTCATATACTCTGTTACTGTCTCTTACACTATGTTACTGTCTCTTACACTCTCTTACCCTCTCCTACACTCTGCTACTGTCTCTTACACCCTCTTACACTCTGTAACACTCTCTTACACGCTGTTACACCCTCTTACACACTGTTACTGTCTCTTACACTCTCTTACACTCTGCTACTGTCTCTTACCCTCTGTTACTGTCTCTTACACTCTGCTACTGTCTCCTACACTCTGTTACTGTCTCTTTCACTCTGCTACTGTCTCTTACACACTGCTACTATCTCTTACGCTCTGTTACTGTCTCTTACACTCTACTACACTGTCATACACTCTGTTACTGTATCTTACACTCTGTTACTGTCTCGTACACTCTGTTACTGTCTCTTACACTCTGTTACTGTCTCCTATACTCTGTTACTGTCTCTTACACTCTGTTACTGTCTCCTATACTCTGTTACTGTCTCCTATACTCTGTTACACTCTCTTACACTCTGTTACACCCTCTTACACACTGTTACTGTCTCTTACACTCTGTTACTGTCTATTTCACTCTGCTACTGTCTCTTACACTCTGCTACTATCTCTTACGCTCTGTTACTGTCTCTTACACTCTACTACACTGTCATATACTCTGTTACTGTATCTTACACTCTGTTACTGTCTCGTACACTCTGTTACTGTCTCTTACACTCTGTTACTGTCTCCTATACTCTGTTACTGTCTCCTATACTCTGTTACTGTCTCTTACACTCTGTTACTGTCTCCTATACTCTGTTACTGTCTCCTATACTCTGTTACACTCTCTTACACTCTGTTACACCCTCTTACACACTGTTACTGTCTCTTACACTCTGCTACTGTCTCTTACATTCTGTTACTGTCACTTACACTCTGCTACTGTCTCTTACACTCTGTTACTGTCTATTTCACTCTGCTACTGTCTCTTACACTCTGGTACTATCTCTTACGCTCTGTTACTGTCTCTTACACTCTACTACACTGTCATACACTCTGTTACTGTATCTTACACTCTGTTACTGTCTCGTACACTCTGTTACTGTCTTTTACACTCTGTTACTGTCTCCTATACTCTGTTACTGTCTCTTACACTCTGTTACTGTCTCCTATACTCTGTTACTGTCTCCTATACTCTGTTACACTCTCTTACACTCTGCTGCTGTCTCATATACTCTGTTACTGTCTCTTACACTCTGTTACTGTCTCTTACACTCTCTTACCCTCTCCTACACTCTGCTACTGTCTCTTACACCCTCTTACACTCTGTTACTGTCTCTTACACTCTCTTACACTCTGTTACACTCTCTTACACGCTGTTACACCCTCTTACACACTGTTACTGTCTCTTACACTCTCTGACACTCTGCTACTGTCTCTTACCCTCTGTTACTGTCTCTTACACTCTGCTACTGTCTCCTACACTCTGTTACTGTCTCTTTCACTCTGCTACTGTCTCTTACACTCTGTTACACTCTCTTACACTCTGTTACTGTCTCTTACATTCTCTTACACTCTGTTACTGTCTCCTATACTCTGTTACCGTCTCTTACTCTCTGCTACTGTCTCTTACACAGGTTTACGATGTCTACACGAAGAGATCCCCAGAGACGTTCACAGTATACTGAGATCATTCTGGACTATGTGATCCTAGAGGACGGTATATGCCATGTGACACTCTCTTACACTCTACTACACTCTACTACACTCTGCTACTGTCTCTTTCACTCTGTTACTGTCTCTTTCACTCTGCTACTGTCTCTTACACTCTGCTACTATCTCTTACGCTTTGTTACTGTCTCTTACACTCTACTACACTGTCATACACTCTGTTACTGTATCTTACACTCTGTTACTGTCTCGTACACTCTGTTACTGTCTCTTACACTCTGTTACTGCCTCCTTTACTCTGTTACTGTCTCCTATACTCTGTTACTGTCTCTTACACTCTGTTACTGTCTCCTATACTCTGTTACTGTCTCCTATACTCTGTTACACTCTCTTACACTCTGTTACACCCTCTTACACACAGTTACTGTCTCTTACACTCTCTTACACTCTGCTACTGTCTCTTACATTCTGTTACTGTCACTTACACTCTGCTACTGTCTCTTACACTCTGTTACTGTCTATTTCACTCTGCTACTGTCTCTTACCCTCTGTTACTGTCTCTTACACTCTGCTACTGTCTCCTACACTCTGTTACTGTCTCTTTCACTCTGCTACTGTCTCTTACACTCTGCTACTATCTCTTACGCTCTGTTACTGTCTCTTACACTCTACTACACTGTCATACACTCTGTTACTGTATCTTACACTCTGTTACTGTCTCGTACACTCTGTTACTGTCTCTTACACTCTGTTACTGCCTCCTATACTCTGTTACTGTCTCTTACACTCTGTTACTGTCTCCTATACTCTGTTACTGTCTCCTATACTCTGTTACACTCTCTTACACTCTGTTACACCCTCTTACACACTGTTACTGTCTCTTACACTCACTTACACTCTGCTACTGTCTCTTACACTCTGTTACTGTCTCTTACACTCTGTTACTGTCTCTTACACTCTGTTACTGTCTCCTATACTCTGTTACTGTCTCCTATACTCTGTTACACTCTCTTACACTCTGCTGCTGTCTCATATACTCTGTTACTGTCTCTTACACTCTGTTACTGTCTCTTACACTCTCTTACACTCTCTTACACTCTGTTACTGTCTCTTACATTCTCTTACACTCTGTTACTGTCTCCTATACTCTGTTACCGTCTCTTACTCTCTGCTACTGTCTCTTACACAGGTTTACGATGTCTACGCGAAGAGATCCCCAGAGACGTTCACAGTATACTGAGATCATTCTGGACTATGTGATCCTAGAGGACGGTATATGCCATGTGACACTCTCTTACACTCTACTACACTCTACTACACTCTGCTACTGTCTCTTTCACTATGTTACTGTCTCTTTCACTCTGCTACTGTCTCTTCCACTCTGCTACTATCTCTTACGCTCTGTTACTGTCTCTTACACTCTACTACACTGTCATACACTCTGTTACTGTATCTTACACTCTGTTACTGTCTCGTACACTCTGTTACTGTCTCTTACACTCTGTTACTGCCTCCTTTACTCTGTTACTGTCTCCTATACTCTGTTACTGTCTCTTACACTCTGTTACTGTCTCCTATACTCTGTTACTGTCTCCTATACTCTGTTACACTCTCTTACACTCTGTTACACCCTCTTACACACTGTTACTGTCTCTTACACTCTCTTACACTCTGCTACTGTCTCTTACATTCTGTTACTGTCACTTACACTATGCTACTGTCTCTTACACTCTGTTACTGTCTATTTCACTCTGCTACTGTCTCTTACCCTCTGTTACTGTCTCTTACACTCTGCTACTGTCTCCTACACTCTGTTACTGTCTCTTTCACTCTGCTACTGTCTCTTACACTCTACTACACTGTCATACACTCTGTTACTGTCTCTTACACTCTACTACACTGTCATACACTCTGTTACTGTATCTTACACTCTGTTACTGTCTCGTACACTCTGTTACTGTCTCCTATACTCTGTTACTGTCTCCTATACTCTGTTACACTCTCTTACACTCTGTTACACCCTCTTACACACTGTTACTGTCTCTTACACTCTCTTACACTCTGCTACTGTCTCTTACATTCTGTTACTGTCACTTACACTCTGCTACTGTCTCTTACACTCTGTTACTGTCTATTTCACTCTGCTACTGTCTCTTACCCTCTGTTACTGTCTCTTACACTCTGCTACTGTCTCCTACACTCTGTTACTGTCTCTTTCACTCTGCTACTGTCTCTTACACTCTGCTACTATCTCTTACGCTCTGTTACTGTCTCTTACACTCTACTACACTGTCATACACTCTGTTACTGTATCTTACACTCTGTTACTGTCTCTTACACTCTGTTACTGTCTCCTATACTCTGTTACTGTCTCATATACTCTGTTAAACTCTCTTACACTCTGTTACACCCTCTTACACACTGTTACTGTCTCTTACACTCTCTTACACTCTGCTACTGTCTCTTACATTCTGTTACTGTCACTTACACTCTGCTACTGTCTCTTACACTCTGTTACTGTCTATTTCACTCTGCTACTGTCTCTTACACTCTGCTACTATCTCTTACGCTCCGTTACTGTCTCTTACACTCTACTACACTGTCATACACTCTGTTACTGTATCTTACACTCTGTTACTGTCTCGTACACTCTGTTACTGTCTCGTACACTCTGTTACTGTCTCTTACACTCTTTTACTGTCTCCTATACTCTGTTACTGTCTCCTATACTCTGTTACACTCTCTTACACTCTGCTGCTGTCTCATATACTCTGTTACTGTATCTTACACTCTGTTACTGTCTCGTACACTCTGTTACTGTCTCTTACACTCTGTTACTGTCTCCTATACTCTGTTACTGTCTTTTACACTCTGTTACTGTCTCCTATACTCTGTTACTGTCTCCTATACTCTGTTACACTCTCTTACACTCTGCTGCTGTCTCATATACTCTGTTACTGTCTCTTACACTATGTTACTGTCTCTTACACTCTCTTACCCTCTCCTACACTCTGCTACTGTCTCTTACACCCTCTTACACTCTGTTACTGTCTCTTGCACTCTCTTACACTCTGTAACACTCTCTTACACGCTGTTACACCCTCTTACACACTGTTACTGTCTCTTACACTCTCTTACACTCTGTTACTGTCTCTTACACTCTGTTACTGTCTCTTACACTCTGCTACTGTCTCCTACACTCTGTTACTGTCTCTTTCACTCTGCTACTGTCTCTTACACACTGCTACTATCTCTTACGCTCTGTTACTGTCTCTTACACTCTACTACACTGTCATACACTCTGTTACTGTATCTTACACTCTGTTACTGTCTCGTACACTCTGTTACTGTCTCTTACACTCTGTTACTGTCTCCTATACTCTGTTACTGTCTCTTACACTCTGTTACTGTCTCCTATACTCTGTTACTGTCTCCTATACTCTGTTACACTCTCTTACACTCTGTTACACCCTCTTACACACTGTTACTGTCTCTTACACTCTGTTACTGTCTATTTCACTCTGCTACTGTCTCTTACACTCTGCTACTGTCTCTTACGCTCTGTTACTGTCTCTTACACTCTACTACACTGTCATATACTCTGTTACTGTATCTTACACTCTGTTACTGTCTCGTACACTCTGTTACTGTCTCTTACACTCTGTTACTGTCTCCTATACTCTGTTACTGTCTCCTATACTCTGTTACTGTCTCTTACACTCTGTTACTGTCTCCTATACTCTGTTACTGTCTCCTATACTCTGTTACACTCTCTTACACTCTGTTACACCCTCTTACACACTGTTACTGTCTCTTACACTCTGCTACTGTCTCTTACATTCTGTTACTGTCACTTACACTCTGCTACTGTCTCTTACACTCTGTTACTGTCTATTTCACTCTGCTACTGTCTCTTACACTCTGCTACTATCTCTTACGCTGTGTTACTGTCTCTTACACTCTACTACACTGTCATACACTCTGTTACTGTATCTTACACTCTGTTACTGTCTTTTACACTCTGTTACTGTCTCCTATACTCTGTTACTGTCTCTTACACTCTGTTACTGTCTCCTATACTCTGTTACTGTCTCCTATACTCTGTTACACTCTCTTACACTCTGCTGCTGTCTCATATACTCTGTTACTGTCTCTTACACTCTTTTACCCTCTCCTACACTCTGCTACTGTCTCTTACACCCTCTTACACTCTGTTACTGTCTCTTACACTCTCTTACACTCTGTTACACTCTCTTACACGCTGTTACACCCTCTTACACACTGTTACTGTCTCTTACACTCTCTTACACTCTGCTACTGTCTCTTACCCTCTGTTACTGTCTCTTACACTCTGCTACTGTCTCCTACACTCTGTTACTGTCTCTTTCACTCTGCTACTGTCTCTTACACTCTGTTACACTCTCTTACACTCTGTTACTGTCTCTTACATTCTCTTACACTCTGTTACTGTCTCCTATACTCTGTTACCGTCTCTTACTCTCTGCTACTGTCTCTTACACAGGTTTACGATGTCTACGCGAAGAGATCCCCAGAGACGTTCACAGTATACTGAGATCATTCTGGACTATGTGATCCTAGAGGACGGTATATGCCATGTGACACTCTCTTACACTCTACTACACTCTACTACACTCTGCTACTGTCTCTTTCACTCTGTTACTGTCTCTTTCACTCTGCTACTGTCTCTTACACTCTGCTACTATCTCTTACGCTCTGTTACTGTCTCTTACACTCTACTACACTGTCATACACTCTGTTACTGTATCTTACACTCTGTTACTGTCTTGTACACTCTGTTACTGTCTCTTACACTCTGTTACTGCCTCCTTTACTCTGTTACTGTCTCCTATACTCTGTTACTGTCTCTTACACTCTGTTACTGTCTCCTATACTCTGTTACTGTCTCCTATACTCTGTTACACTCTCTTACACTCTGTTACACCCTCTTACACACTGTTACTGTCTCTTACACTCTCTTACACTCTGCTACTGTCTCTTACATTCTGTTACTGTCACTTACACTCTGCTACTGTCTCTTACACTCTGTTACTGTCTATTTCACTCTGCTACTGTCTCTTACCCTCTGTTACTGTTTCTTACACTCTGCTACTGTCTCCTACACTCTGTTACTGTCTCTTTCACTCTGCTACTGTCTCTTACACTCTGCTACTATCTCTTACGCTCTTTTACTGTCTCTTACACTCTACTACACTGTCATACACTCTGTTACTGTATCTTACACTCTGTTACTGTCTCGTACACTCTGTTACTGTCTCTTACACTCTGTTACTGCCTCCTATACTCTGTTACTGTCTCCTATACTCTGTTACTGTCTCTTACACTCTGTTACTGTCTCCTATACTCTGTTACTGTCTCCTATACTCTGTTACACTCTCTTACACTCTGTTACACCCTCTTACACACTGTTACTGTCTCTTACACTCTCTTACACTCTGCTACTGTCTCTTACATTCTGTTACTGTCACTTACACTCTGCTACTGTCTCTTACACTCTGTTACTGTCTCTTACACTCTGTTACTGTCTCTTACACTCTGTTACTGTCTCCTATACTCTGTTACTGTCTCCTATACTCTGTTACACTCTCTTACACTCTGCTGCTGTCTCATATACTCTGTTACTGTCTCTTACACTCTGTTACTGTCACTTACACTCTCTTACACTCTCTTACACTCTGTTACTGTCTCTTACATTCTCTTACACTCTGTTACTGTCTCCTATACTCTGTTACCGTCTCTTACTCTCTGCTACTGTCTCTTACACAGGTTTACGATGTCTACGCGAAGAGATCCCCAGAGACGTTCACAGTATACTGAGATCATTCTGGACTATGTGATCCTAGAGGACGGTATATGCCATGTGACACTCTCTTACACTCTACTACACTCTACTACACTCTGCTACTGTCTCTTTCACTCTGTTACTGTCTCTTTCACTCTGCTACTGTCTCTTACACTCTGCTACTATCTCTTACGCTCTGTTACTGTCTCTTACACTCTACTACACTGTCATACACTCTGTTACTGTATCTTACACTCTGTTACTGTCTCGTACACTCTGTTACTGTCTCTTACACTCTGTTACTGCCTCCTTTACTCTGTTACTGTCTCCTATACTCTGTTACTGTCTCTTACGCTCTGTTACTGTCTCCTATACTCTGTTACTGTCTCCTATACTCTGTTACACTCTCTTACACTCTGTTACACCCTCTTACACACTGTTACTGTCTCTTACATTCTGTTACTGTCACTTACACTCTGCTACTGTCTCTTACACTCTGTTACTGTCTATTTCACTCTGCTACTGTCTCTTACCCTCTGTTACTGTCTCTTACACTCTGCTACTGTCTCCTACACTCTGTTACTGTCTCTTTCACTCTGCTACTGTCTCTTACACTCTGCTACTATCTCTTACGCTCTGTTACTGTCTCTTACACTCTACTATACTGTCATACACTCTGTTACTGTATCTTACACTCTGTTACTGTCTCGTACACTCTGTTACTGTCTCTTACACTCTGTTACTGCCTCCTATACTCTGTTACTGTCTCCTATACTCTGTTACTGTCTCTTACACTCTGTTACTGTCTCCTATACTCTGTTACTGTCTCCTATACTCTGTTACACTCTCTTACACTCTGTTACACCCTCTTACACACTGTTACTGTCTCTTACACTCTGCTACTGTCTCTTACATTCTGTTACTGTCACTTACACTCTGCTACTGTCTCTTACACTCTGTTACTGTCTCTTACACTCTGTTACTGTCTCTTGCACTCTGTTACTGTCTCCTATACTCTGTTACTGTCTCCTATACTCTGTTACACTCTCTTACACTCTGCTGCTGTCTCATATACTCTGTTACTTTCTCTTACAGTCTGTTACTGTCTCTTACACTCTCTTACACTCTCTTACACTCTGTTACTGTCTCTTACATTCTCTTACACTCTGTTACTGTCTCCTATACTCTGTTACTGTCTCCTATACTCTGTTACTGTCTCTTACACTCTGTTACTGTCTCCTATACTCTGTTACTGTCTCCTATACTCTGTTACACTCTCTTACACTCTGTTACACCCTCTTACACACTGTTACTGTCTCTTACACTCTGCTACTGTCTCTTACATTCTGTTACTGTCACTTACACTCTGCTACTGTCTCTTACACTCTGCTACTATCTCTTACGCTCTGTTACTGTCTCTTACACTCTACTACACTGTCATACACTCTGTTACTGTATCTTACACTCTGTTACTGTCTCGTACACTCTGTTACTGTCTCTTACACTCTTTTACTGTCTCCTATACTCTGTTACTGTCTCTTACACTCTGTTACTGTCTCCTATACTCTGTTACTGTCTCCTATACTCTGTTACACTCTCTTACACTCTGCTGCTGTCTCATATACTCTGTTACTGTATCTTACACTCTGTTACTGTCTCGTACACTCTGTTACTGTCTCTTACACTCTGTTACTGTCTCCTATACTCTGTTACTGTCTCCTATACTCTGTTACTGTCTCCTATACTCTGTTACTGTCTCCTATACTCTGTTACACTCTCTTACACTCTGCTGCTGTCTCATATACTCTGTTACTGTCTCTTACACTATGTTACTGTCTCTTACACTCTCTTACCCTCTCCTACACTCTGCTACTGTCTCTTACACCCTCTTACACTCTGTTACTGTCTCTTACACTCTCTTACACTCTGTTACACTCTCTTACACTCTGTTACACCCTCTTACACACTGTTACTGTCTCTTACACTCTCTTACACTCTGCTACTGTCTCTTACATTCTGTTACTGTCACTTACACTCTGCTACTGTCTCTTACACTCTGTTACTGTCTATTTCACTCTGCTACTGTCTCTTACCCTCTGTTACTGTCTCTTACACTCTGCTACTGTCTCCTACACTCTGTTACTGTCTCTTTCACTCTGCTACTGTCTCTTACACTCTGCTACTATCTCTTACGCTCTGTTACTGTCTCTTACACTCTACTACACTGTCATACACTCTGTTACTGTATCTTACACTCTGTTACTGTCTCGTACACTCTGTTACTGTCTCTTACACTCTGTTACTGCCTCCTATACTCTGTTACTGTCTCCTATACTCTGTTACTGTCTCTTACACTCTGTTACTGTCTCCTATACTCTGTTACTGTCTCCTATACTCTGTTACACTCTCTTACACTCTGTTACACCCTCTTACACACTGTTACTGTCTCTTACACTCTCTTACACTCTGCTACTGTCTCTTACATTCTGTTACTGTCACTTACACTCTGCTACTGTCTCTTACACTCTGTTACTGTCTCTTACACTCTGTTACTGTCTCTTACACTCTGTTACTGTCTCTTACACTCTGTTACTGTCTCCTATACTCTGTTACTGTCTTCTATACTCTGTTACACTCTCTTACACTCTGCTGCTGTCTCATATACTCTGTTACTGTCTCTTACACTCTGTTACTGTCTCTTACACTCTCTTACACTCTCTTACACTCTGTTACTGTCTCTTACATTCTCTTACACTCTGTTACTGTCTCCTATACTCTGTTACCGTCTCTTACTCTCTGCTACTGTCTCTTACACAGGTTTACGATGTCTACGCGAAGAGATCCCCAGAGACGTTCACAGTATACTGAGATCATTCTGGACTATGTGATCCTAGAGGACGGTATATGCCATGTGACACTCTCTTACACTCTACTACACTCTGCTACTGTCTCTTTCACTCTGTTACTGTCTCTTTCACTCTGCTACTGTCTCTTCCACTCTGCTACTATCTCTTACGCTCTGTTACTGTCTCTTACACTCTACTACACTGTCATACACTCTGTTACTGTATCTTACACTCTGTTACTGTCTCGTACACTCTGTTACTGTCTCTTACACTCTGTTACTGCCTCCTTTACTCTGTTACTGTCTCCTATACTCTGTTACTGTCTCTTACACTCTGTTACTGTCTCCTATACTCTGTTACTGTCTCCTATACTCTGTTACACTCTCTTACACTCTGTTACACCCTCTTACACACTGTTACTGTCTCTTACACTCTCTTACACTCTGCTACTGTCTCTTACATTCTGTTACTGTCACTTACACTATGCTACTGTCTCTTACACTCTGTTACTGTCTATTTCACTCTGCTACTGTCTCTTACCCTCTGTTACTGTCTCTTACACTCTGCTACTGTCTCCTACACTCTGTTACTGTCTCTTTCACTCTGCTACTGTCTCTTACACTCTGCTACTATCTCTTACGCTCTGTTACTGTCTCTTACACTCTACTACACTGTCATACACTCTGTTACTGTATCTTACACTCTGTTACTGTCTCGTACACTCTGTTACTGTCTCCTATACTCTGTTACTGTCTCCTATACTCTGTTACACTCTCTTACACTCTGTTACACCCTCTTACACACTGTTACTGTCTCTTACACTCTCTTACACTCTGCTACTGTCTCTTACATTCTGTTACTGTCACTTACACTCTGCTACTGTCTCTTACACTCTGTTACTGTCTCTTACCCTCTGTTACTGTCTCTTACACTCTGCTACTGTCTCCTACACTCTGTTACTGTCTCTTTCACTCTGCTACTGTCTCTTACACTCTGCTACTATCTCTTACGCTCTGTTACTGTCTCTTACACTCTACTACACTGTCATACACTCTGTTACTGTATCTTACACTCTGTTACTGTCTCTTACACTCTGTTACTGTCTCCTATACTCTGTTACTGTCTCATATACTCTGTTACACTCTCTTACACTCTGTTACACCCTCTTACACACTGTTACTGTCTCTTACACTCTCTTACACTCTGCTACTGTCTCTTACATTCTGTTACTGTCACTTACACTCTGCTACTGTCTCTTACACTCTGTTACTGTCTATTTCACTCTGCTACTGTCTCTTACACTCTGCTACTATCTCTTACGCTCCGTTACTGTCTCTTACACTCTACTACACTGTCATACACTCTGTTACTGTATCTTACACTCTGTTACTGTCTCGTACACTCTGTTACTGTCTCTTACACTCTTTTACTGTCTCCTATACTCTGTTACTGTCTCCTATACTCTGTTACACTCTCTTACACTCTGCTGCTGTCTCATATACTCTGTTACTGTATCTTACACTCTGTTACTGTCTCGTACACTCTGTTACTGTCTCTTACACTCTGTTACTGTCTCCTATACTCTGTTACTGTCTTTTACACTCTGTTACTGTCTCCTATACTCTGTTACTGTCTCCTATACTCTGTTACACTCTCTTACACTCTGCTGCTGTCTCATATACTCTGTTACTGTCTCTTACACTATGTTACTGTCTCTTACACTCTCTTACCCTCTCCTACACTCTGCTACTGTCTCTTACACCCTCTTACACTCTGTTACTGTCTCTTGCACTCTCTTACACTCTGTAACACTCTCTTACACGCTGTTACACCCTCTTACACACTGTTACTGTCTCTTACACTCTCTTACACTCTGCTACTGTCTCTTACCCTCTGTTACTGTCTCTTACACTCTGTTACTGTCTCTTACACTCTGCTACTGTCTCCTACACTCTGTTACTGTCTCTTTCACTCTGCTACTGTCTCTTACACACTGCTACTATCTCTTACGCTCTGTTACTGTCTCTTACACTCTACTACACTGTCATACACTCTGTTACTGTATCTTACACTCTGTTACTGTCTCGTACACTCTGTTACTGTCTCTTACACTCTGTTACTGCCTCCTTTACTCTGTTACTGTCTCCTATACTCTGTTACTGTCTCTTACACTCTGTTACTGTCTCCTATACTCTGTTACTGTCTCCTATACTCTGTTACACTCTCTTACACTCTGTTACACCCTCTTACACACTGTTACTGTCTCTTACACTCTCTTACACTCTGCTACTGTCTCTTACATTCTGTTACTGTCACTTACACTCTGCTACTGTCTCTTACACTCTGTTACTGTCTATTTCACTCTGCTACTGTCTCTTACCCTCTGTTACTGTCTCTTACACTCTGCTACTGTCTCCTACACTCTGTTACTGTCTCTTTCACTCTGCTACTGTCTCTTACACTCTGCTACTATCTCTTACGCTCTGTTACTGTCTCTTACACTCTACTACACTGTCATACACTCTGTTACTGTATCTTACACTCTGTTACTGTCTCGTACACTCTGTTACTGTCTCTTACACTCTGTTACTGCCTCCTATACTCTGTTACTGTCTCCTATACTCTGTTACTGTCTCTTACACTCTGTTACTGTCTCCTATACTCTGTTACTGTCTCCTATACTCTGTTACACTCTCTTACACTCTGTTACACCCTCTTACACACTGTTACTGTCTCTTACACTCTCTTACACTCTGCTACTGTCTCTTACATTCTGTTACTGTCACTTACACTCTGCTACTGTCTCTTACACTCTGTTACTGTCTCTTACACTCTGTTACTGTCTCTTACACTCTGTTACTGTCTCCTATACTCTGTTACTGTCTCCTATACTCTGTTACACTCTCTTACACTCTGCTGCTGTCTCATATACTCTGTTACTGTCTCTTACACTCTGTTACTGTCTCTTACACTCTCTTACACTCTCTTACACTCTGTTACTGTCTCTTACATTCTCTTACACTCTGTTACTGTCTCCTATACTCTGTTACCGTCTCTTACTCTCTGCTACTGTCTCTTACACAGGTTTACGATGTCTACGCGAAGAGATCCCCAGAGACGTTCACAGTATACTGAGATCATTCTGGACTATGTGATCCTAGAGGACGGTATATGCCATGTGACACTCTCTTACACTCTACTACACTCTGCTACTGTCTCTTTCACTCTGTTACTGTCTCTTTCACTCTGCTACTGTCTCTTCCACTCTGCTACTATCTCTTACGCTCTGTTACTGTCTCTTACACTCTACTACACTGTCATACACTCTGTTACTGTATCTTACACTCTGTTACTGTCTCGTACACTCTGTTACTGTCTCTTACACTCTGTTACTGCCTCCTATACTCTGTTACTGTCTCCTATACTCTGTTACTGTCTCTTACACTCTGTTACTGTCTCCTATACTCTGTTACTGTCTCCTATACTCTGTTACACTCTCTTACACTCTGTTACACCCTCTTACACACTGTTACTGTCTCTTACACTCTCTTACACTCTGCTACTGTCTCTTACATTCTGTTACTGTCACTTACACTCTGCTACTGTCTCTTACACTCTGTTACTGTCTCTTACACTCTGTTACTGTCTCTTACACTCTGTTACTGTCTCCTATACTCTGTTACTGTCTCCTATACTCTGTTACACTCTCTTACACTCTGCTGCTGTCTCATATACTCTGTTACTGTCTCTTACACTCTGTTACTGTCTCTTACACTCTCTTACACTCTCTTACACTCTGTTACTGTCTCCTATACTCTGTTACCGTCTCTTACTCTCTGCTACTGTCTCTTACACAGGTTTACGATGTCTACGCGAAGAGATCCCCAGAGACGTTCACAGTATACTGAGATCATTCTGGACTATGTGATCCTAGAGGACGGTATATGCCATGTGACACTCTCTTACACTCTACTACACTCTACTACACTCTGCTACTGTCTCTTTCACTCTGTTACTGTCTCTTTCACTCTGCTACTGTCTCTTCCACTCTGCTACTATCTCTTACGCTCTGTTACTGTCTCTTACACTCTACTACACTGTCATACACTCTGTTACTGTATCTTACACTCTGTTACTGTCTCGTACACTCTGTTACTGTCTCTTACACTCTGTTACTGCCTCCTTTACTCTGTTACTGTCTCCTATACTCTGTTACTGTCTCTTACACTCTGTTACTGTCTCCTATACTCTGTTACACTCTCTTACACTCTGTTACACCCTCTTACACACTGTTACTGTCTCTTACACTCTCTTACACTCTGCTACTGTCTCTTACATTCTGTTACTGTCACTTACACTATGCTACTGTCTCTTACACTCTGCTACTGTCTCTTACCCTCTGTTACTGTCTCTTACACTCTGCTACTGTCTCCTACACTCTGTTACTGTCTCTTTCACTCTGCTACTGTCTCTTACACTCTGCTACTATCTCTTACGCTCTGTTACTGTCTCTTACACTCTACTACACTGTCATACACTCTGTTACTGTATCTTACACTCTGTTACTGTCTCGTACACTCTGTTACTGTCTCCTATACTCTGTTACTGTCTCCTATACTCTGTTACACTCTCTTACACTCTGTTACACCCTCTTACACACTGTTACTGTCTCTTACACTCTCTTACACTCTGCTACTGTCTCTTACATTCTGTTACTGTCACTTACACTCTGCTACTGTCTCTTACACTCTGTTACTGTCTATTTCACTCTGCTACTGTCTCTTACCCTCTGTTACTGTCTCTTACACTCTGCTACTGTCTCCTACACTCTGTTACTGTCTCTTTCACTCTGCTACTGTCTCTTACACTCTGCTACTATCTCTTACGCTCTGTTACTGTCTCTTACACTCTACTACACTGTCATACACTCTGTTACTGTATCTTACACTCTGCTACTGTCTCTTACACTCTGTTACTGTCTCTTACACTCTGTTACTGTCTCTTGCACTCTGTTACTGTCTCCTATACTCTGTTACTGTCTCCTATACTCTGTTACACTCTCTTACACTCTGCTGCTGTCTCATATACTCTGTTACTGTCTCTTACACTCTGTTACTGTCTCTTACACTCTCTTACACTCTCTTACACTCTGTTACTGTCTCTTACATTCTCTTACACTCTGTTACTGTCTCCTATACTCTGTTACCGTCTCTTACTCTCTGCTACTGTCTCTTACACAGGTTTACGATGTCTACGCGAAGAGATCCCCAGAGACGTTCACAGTATACTGAGATCATTCTGGACTATGTGATCCTAGAGGACGGTATATGCCATGTGACACTCTCTTACACTCTACTACAGTCTACTACACTCTGCTACTGTCTCTTTCACTCTGTTACTGTCTCTTTCACTCTGCTACTGTCTCTTACACTCTGCTACTATCTCTTACGCTCTGTTACTGTCTCTTACACTCTACTACACTGTCATACACTCTGTTACTGTATCTTACACTCTGTTACTGTCTCGTACACTCTGTTACTGTCTCTTACACTCTGTTACTGCCTCCTTTACTCTGTTACTGTCTCCTATACTCTGTTACTGTCTCTTACACTCTGTTACTGTCTCCTATACTCTGTTACTGTCTCCTATACTCTGTTACACTCTCTTACACTCTGTTACACCCTCTTACACACTGTTACTGTCTCTTACACTCTCTTACACTCTGCTACTGTCTCTTACATTCTGTTACTGTCACTTACACTCTGCTACTGTCTCTTACACTCTGTTACTGTCTATTTCACTCTGCTACTGTCTCTTACCCTCTGTTACTGTCTCTTACACTCTGCTACTGTCTCCTACACTCTGTTACTGTCTCTTTCACTCTGCTACTGTCTCTTACACTCTGCTACTATCTCTTACGCTCTGTTACTGTCTCTTACACTCTACTACACTGTCATACACTCTGTTACTGTATCTTACACTCTGTTACTGTCTCGTACACTCTGTTACTGTCTCTTACACTCTGTTACTGCCTCCTATACTCTGTTACTGTCTCCTATACTCTGTTACTGTCTCTTACACTCTGTTACTGTCTCCTATACTCTGTTACTGTCTCCTATACTCTGTTACACTCTCTTACACTCTGTTACACCCTCTTACACACTGTTACTGTCTCTTACACTCTCTTACACTCTGCTACTGTCTCTTACATTCTGTTACTGTCACTTACACTCTGCTACTGTCTCTTACACTCAGTTACTGTCTCTTACACTCTGTTACTGTCTCTTACACTCTGTTACTGTCTCCTATACTCTGTTACTGTCTCCTATACTCTGTTACACTCTCTTACACTCTGCTGCTGTCTCATATACTCTGTTACTGTCTCTTACACTCTGTTACTGTCTCTTACACTCTCTTACACTCTGTTACTGTCTCTTACATTCTCTTACACTCTGTTACTGTCTCCTATACTCTGTTACCGTCTCTTACTCTCTGCTACTGTCTCTTACACAGGTTTACGATGTCTACGCGAAGAGATCCCCAGAGACGTTCACAGTATACTGAGATCATTCTGGACTATGTGATCCTAGAGGACGGTATATGCCATGTGACACTCTCTTACACTCTACTACACTCTACTACACTCTGCTACTGTCTCTTTCACTCTGTTACTGTCTCTTTCACTCTGCTACTGTCTCTTACACTCTGCTACTATCTCTTACGCTCTGTTACTGTCTCTTACACTCTACTACACTGTCATACACTCTGTTACTGTATCTTACACTCTGTTACTGTCTCGTACACTCTGTTACTGTTTCTTACACTCTGTTACTGCCTCCTTTACTCTGTTACTGTCTCCTATACTCTGTTACTGTCTCTTACACTCTGTTACTGTCTCCTATACTCTGTTACTGTCTCCTATACTCTGTTACACTCTCTTACACTCTGTTACACCCTCTTACACACTGTTACTGTCTCTTACACTCTCTTACACTCTGCTACTGTCTCTTACATTCTGTTACTGTCACTTACACTCTGCTACTGTCTCTTACACTCTGTTACTGTCTATTTCACTCTGCTACTGTCTCTTACCCTCTGTTACTGTCTCTTACACTCTGCTACTGTCTCCTACACTCTGTTACTGTCTCTTTCACTCTGCTACTGTCTCTTACACTCTGCTACTATCTCTTACGCTCTGTTACTGTCTCTTACACTCTACTACACTGTCATACACTCTGTTACTGTATCTTACACTCTGTTACTGTCTCGTACACTCTGTTACTGTCTCTTACACTCTGTTACTGCCTCCTATACTCTGTTACTGTCTCCTATACTCTGTTACTGTCTCTTACACTCTGTTACTGTCTCTTACACTCTGTTACTGTCTCCTATACTCTGTTACTGTCTCCTATACTCTGTTACACTCTCTTACACTCTGTTACACCCTCTTACACACTGTTACTGTCTCTTACACTCTCTTACACTCTGCTACTGTCTCTTACATTCTGTTACTGTCACTTACACTCTGCTACTGTCTCTTACACTCTGTTACTGTCTCTTACACTCTGTTACTGTCTCTTACACTCTGTTACTGTCTCCTATACTCTGTTACTGTCTCCTATACTCTGTTACACTCTCTTACACTCTGCTGCTGTCTCATATACTCTGTTACTGTCTCTTACACTCTGTTACTGTCTCTTACACTCTCTTACACTCTCTTACACTCTGTTACTGTCTCTTACATTCTCTTACACTCTGTTACTGTCTCCTATACTCTGTTACCGTCTCTTACTCTCTGCTACTGTCTCTTACACAGGTTTACGATGTCTACGCGAAGAGATCCCCAGAGACGTTCACAGTATACTGAGATCATTCTGGACTATGTGATCCTAGAGGACGGTATATGCCATGTGACACTCTCTTACACTCTGCTACACTCTGCTACTGTCTCTTTCACTCTGCTACTGTCTCTTACACTCTGCTACTATCTCTTACGCTCTGTTACTGTCTCTTACACTCTACTACACTGTCATACACTCTGTTACTGTATCTTACACTCTGTTACTGTCTCGTACACTCTGTTACTGTCTCTTACACTCTGTTACTGCCTCCTTTACTCTGTTACTGTCTCCTATACTCTGTTACTGTCTCTTACACTCTGTTACTGTCTCCTATACTCTGTTACTGTCTCCTATACTCTGTTACACTCTCTTACACTCTGTTACACCCTCTTACACACTGTTACTGTCTCTTACATTCTGTTACTGTCACTTACACTCTGCTACTGTCTCTTACACTCTGTTACTGTCTATTTCACTCTGCTACTGTCTCTTACCCTCTGTTACTGTCTCTTACACTCTGCTACTGTCTCCTACACTCTGTTACTGTCTCTTTCACTCTGCTACTGTCTCTTACACTCTGCTACTATCTCTTACGCTGTTACTGTCTCTTACACTCTACTACACTGTCATACACTCTGTTACTGTATCTTACACTCTGTTACTGTCTCGTACACTCTGTTACTGTCTCTTACACTCTGTTACTGCCTCCTATACTCTGTTACTGTCTCCTATACTCTGTTACTGTCTCTTACACTCTGTTACTGTCTCCTATACTCTGTTACTGTCTCCTATACTCTGTTACACTCTCTTACACTCTGTTACACCCTCTTACACACTGTTACTGTCTCTTACACTCTGCTACTGTCTCTTACATTCTGTTACTGTCACTTACACTCTGCTACTGTCTCTTACACTCTGTTACTGTCTCTTACACTCTGTTACTGTCTCTTGCACTCTGTTACTGTCTCCTATACTCTGTTACTGTCTCCTATACTCTGTTACACTCTCTTACACTCTGCTGCTGTCTCATATACTCTGTTACTGTCTCTTACACTCTGTTACTGTCTCTTACACTCTCTTACACTCTCTTACACTCTGTTACTGTCTCTTACATTCTCTTACACTCTGTTACTGTCTCCTATACTCTGTTACCGTCTCTTACTCTCTGCTACTGTCTCTTACACAGGTTTACGATGTCTACGCGAAGAGATCCCCAGAGACGTTCACAGTATACTGGGATCATTCTGGACTATGTGATCCTAGAGGACGGTATATGCCATGTGACACTCTCTTACACTCTACTACACTCTACTACACTCTGCCACTGTCTCTTTCACTCTGTTACTGTCTCTTTCACTCTGCTACTGTCTCTTACACTCTGCTACTATCTCTTACGCTCTGTTACTGTCTCTTACACTCTACTACACTGTCATACACTCTGTTACTGTATCTTACACTCTGTTACTGTCTCGTACACTCTGTTACTGCCTCCTTTACTCTATTACTGCCTCCTTTACTCTATTACTGTCTCCTATACTCTGTTACTGTCTCTTACACTCTGTTACTGTCTCCTATACTCTGTTACTGTCTCCTATACTCTGTTACACTCTCTTACACTCTGTTACACCCTCTTACACACTGTTACTGTCTCTTACATTCTGTTACTGTCACTTACACTCTGCTACTGTCTCTTACACTCTGTTACTGTCTATTTCACTCTGCTACTGTCTCTTACCCTCTGTTACTGTCTCTTACACTCTGCTACTGTCTCCTACACTCTGTTACTGTCTCTTTCACTCTGCTACTGTCTCTTACACTCTGCTATTATCTCTTACGCTCTGTTACTGTCTCTTACACTCTACTACACTGTCATACACTCTGTTACTGTATCTTACACTCTGTTACTGTCTCGTACACTCTGTTACTGTCTCTTACACTCTGTTACTGCCTCCTATACTCTGTTACTGTCTCCTATACTCTGTTACTGTCTCTTACACTCTGTTACTGTCTCCTATACTCTGTTACTGTCTCCTATACTCTGTTACACTCTCTTACACTCTGTTACACCCTCTTACACACTGTTACTGTCTCTTACACTCTGCTACTGTCTCTTACATTCTGTTACTGTCACTTACACTCTGCTACTGTCTCTTACACTCTGTTACTGTCTCTTACACTCTGTTACTGTCTCTTGCACTCTGTTACTGTCTCCTATACTCTGTTACTGTCTCCTATACTCTGTTACACTCTCTTACACTCTGCTGCTGTCTCATATACTCTGTTACTGTCTCTTACACTCTGTTACTGTCTCTTACACTCTCTTACACTCTCTTACACTCTCTTACACTCTGTTACTGTCTCTTACATTCTCTTACACTCTGTTACTGTCTCCTATACTCTGTTACCGTCTCTTACTCTCTGCTACTGTCTCTTACACAGGTTTACGATGTCTACGCGAAGAGATCCCCAGAGACGTTCACAGTATACTGAGATCATTCTGGACTATGTGATCCTAGAGGACGGTATATGCCATGTGACACTCTCTTACACTCTACTACACTCTGCTACTGTCTCTTTCACTCTGTTACTGTCTCTTTCACTCTGCTACTGTCTCTTACACTCTGCTACTATCTCTTACGCTCTGTTACTGTCTCTTACACTCTACTACACTGTCATACACTCTGTTACTGTATCTTACACTCTGTTACTGTCTCGTACACTCTGTTACTGTCTCTTACACTCTGTTACTGCCTCCTTTACTCTGTTACTGTCTCCTATACTCTGTTACTGTCTCTTACACTCTGTTACTGTCTCCTATACTCTGTTACTGTCTCCTATACTCTGTTACACTCTCTTACACTCTGTTACACCCTCTTACACACTGTTACTGTCTCTTACACTCTCTTACACTCTGCTACTGTCTCTTACATTCTGTTACTGTCACTTACACTATGCTACTGTCTCTTACACTCTGTTACTGTCTATTTCACTCTGCTACTGTCTCTTACCCTCTGTTACTGTCTCTTACACTCTGCTACTGTCTCCTACACTCTGTTACTGTCTCTTTCACTCTGCTACTGTCTCTTACACTCTGCTACTATCTCTTACGCTCTGTTACTGTCTCTTACACTCTACTACACTGTCATACACTCTGTTACTGTATCTTACACTCTGTTACTGTCTCGTACACTCTGTTACTGTCTCCTATACTCTGTTACTGTCTCCTATACTCTGTTACACTCTCTTACACTCTGTTACACCCTCTTACACACTGTTACTGTCTCTTACACTCTCTTACACTCTGCTACTGTCTCTTACATTCTGTTACTGTCACTTACACTCTGCTACTGTCTCTTACACTCTGTTACTGTCTCTTACCCTCTGTTACTGTCTCTTACACTCTGCTACTGTCTCCTACACTCTGTTACTGTCTCTTTCACTCTGCTACTGTCTCTTACACTCTGCTACTATCTCTTACGCTCTGTTACTGTCTCTTACACTCTACTACACTGTCATACACTCTGTTACTGTATCTTACACTCTGTTACTGTCTCTTACACTCTGTTACTGTCTCCTATACTCTGTTACTGTCTCATATACTCTGTTACACTCTCTTACACTCTGTTACACCCTCTTACACACTGTTACTGTCTCTTACACTCTCTTACACTCTGCTACTGTCTCTTACATTCTGTTACTGTCACTTACACTCTGCTACTGTCTCTTACACTCTGTTACTGTCTATTTCACTCTGCTACTGTCTCTTACACTCTGCTACTATCTCTTACGCTCCGTTACTGTCTCTTACACTCTACTACACTGTCATACACTCTGTTACTGTATCTTACACTCTGTTACTGTCTCGTACACTCTGTTACTGTCTCTTACACTCTTTTACTGTCTCCTATACTCTGTTACTGTCTCCTACACTCTGTTACACTCTCTTACACTCTGCTGCTGTCTCATATACTCTGTTACTGTATCTTACACTCTGTTACTGTCTCGTACACTCTGTTACTGTCTCTTACACTCTGTTACTGTCTCCTATACTCTGTTACTGTCTCTTACACTCTGTTACTGTCTCCTATACTCTGTTACTGTCTCCTATAATCTGTTACTGTCTCCTATACTCTGTTACACTCTCTTACACTCTGCTGCTGTCTCATATACTCTGTTACTGTCTCTTACACTCTGTTACTGTCTCTTACACTCTCTTACACTCTCTTACACGCTGTTACACTCTCTTACACGCTGTTACACCCTGTTACACACTGTTACTGTCTGTTACACTCTCTTACACTCTGCTACTGTCTCTTACACTCTGTTACTGTCTCTTACACTCTGCTACTGTCTCTTACACTCTGTTACTGTCTCTTTCACTCTGCTACTGTCTCCTATACTCTGTTACTGTCTCCTATACTCTGTTACACCCTCTTACACACTGTTGCTGTCTCTTACACTCTCTTACTCTCTGTTACTGTCACTTACACTCTGCTACTGTCTCTTACACTCTGTTACTGTCTATTTCCCGCTGCTACTGTCTCTTACACTCTGCTACTATCTCTTACGCTCTGTTACTGTCTCTTACACTCTACTACACTGTCATACACTCTGTTACTGTATCTTACACTCTGTTACTGTCTCGTACACTCTGTTACTGTCTCTTACACTCTGTTACTGTCTCCTATACCCTGTTACTGTCTTTTACACTCTGTTACTGTCTCCTATACTCTGTTACTGTCTCCTATACTCTGTTACACTCTCTTACACTCTGCTGCTGTCTCATATACTCTGTTACTGTCTCTTACACTATGTTACTGTCTCTTACACTCTCTTACCCTCTCCTACACTCTGCTACTGTCTCTTACACCCTCTTACACTCTGTTACTGTCTCTTACACTCTCTTACACTCTGTTACACTCTCTTACACGCTGTTACACCCTCTTACACACTGTTACTGTCTCTTACCCTCTGTTACTGTCTCTTACACTCTGCTACTGTCTCCTACACTCTGTTACTGTCTCTTTCACTCTGCTACTGTCTCTTACACTCTGCTACTATCTCTTACGCTCTGTTACTGTCTCTTACACTCTACTACACTGTCATACACTCTGTTACTGTATCTTACACTCTGTTACTGTCTCTTACACTCTGTTACTGTCTCCTATACTCTGTTACTGTCTCCTATACTCTGTTACTGTCTCTTACACTCTGTTACTGTCTCCTATACTCTGTTACTGTCTCCTATACTCTGTTACACTCTCTTACACTCTGTTACACCCTCTTACACACTGTTACTGTCTCTTACACTCTCTTACACTCTGCTACTGTCTCTTACATTCTGTTACTGTCACTTACACTCTGCTACTGTCTCTTACACTCTGTTACTGTCTATTTCACTCTGCTACTGTCTCTTACACTCTGCTACTATCTCTTACGCTCTGTTACTGTCTCTTACACTCTACTACACTGTCATACACTCTGTTACTGTATCTTACACTCTGTTACTGTCTCGTACACTCTGTTACTGTCTCTTACACTCTTTTACTGTCTCCTATACTCTGTTACTGTCTCTTACACTCTGTTACTGTCTCCTATACTCTGTTACTGTCTCCTATACTCTGTTACACTCTCTTACACTCTGCTGCTGTCTCATATACTCTGTTACTGTATCTTACACTCTGTTACTGTCTCGTACACTCTGTTACTGTCTCTTACACTCTGTTACTGTCTCCTATACTCTGTTACTGTCTTTTACACTCTGTTACTGTCTCCTATACTCTGTTACTGTCTCCTATACTCTGTTACACTCTCTTACACTCTGTTACACCCTCTTACACACTGTTACTGTCTCTTACACTCTCTTACACTCTGCTACTGTCTCTTACATTCTGTTACTGTCACTTACACTCTGCTACTGTCTCTTACACTCTGTTACTGTCTATTTCACTCTGCTACTGTCTCTTACACTCTGCTACTATCTCTTACGCTCTGTTACTGTCTCTTACACTCTACTACACTGTCATACACTCTGTTACTGTCTCGTACACTCTGTTACTGTCTCTTACACTCTGTTACTGTCTCCTATACTCTGTTACTGTCTCTTACACTCTGTTACTGTCTCCTATACTCTGTTACTGTCTCCTATAATCTGTTACTGTCTCCTATACTCTGTTACACTCTCTTACACTCTGCTGCTGTCTCATATACTCTGTTACTGTCTCTTACACTCTGTTACTGTCTCTTACACTCTCTTACACTCTCTTACACGCTGTTACACTCTCTTACACGCTGTTACACCCTGTTACACACTGTTACTGTCTGTTACACTCTCTTACACTCTGCTACTGTCTCTTACACTCTGTTACTGTCTCTTACACTCTGCTACTGTCTCTTACACTCTGTTACTGTCTCTTTCACTCTGCTACTGTCTCCTATACTCTGTTACTGTCTCCTATACTCTGTTACACCCTCTTACACACTGTTGCTGTCTCTTACACTCTCTTACTCTCTGTTACTGTCACTTACACTCTGCTACTGTCTCTTACACTCTGTTACTGTCTATTTCCCGCTGCTACTGTCTCTTACACTCTGCTACTATCTCTTACGCTCTGTTACTGTCTCTTACACTCTACTACACTGTCATACACTCTGTTACTGTATCTTACACTCTGTTACTGTCTCGTACACTCTGTTACTGTCTCTTACACTCTGTTACTGTCTCCTATACCCTGTTACTGTCTTTTACACTCTGTTACTGTCTCCTATACTCTGTTACTGTCTCCTATACTCTGTTACACTCTCTTACACTCTGCTGCTGTCTCATATACTCTGTTACTGTCTCTTACACTATGTTACTGTCTCTTACACTCTCTTACCCTCTCCTACACTCTGCTACTGTCTCTTACACCCTCTTACACTCTGTTACTGTCTCTTACACTCTCTTACACTCTGTTACACTCTCTTACACGCTGTTACACCCTCTTACACACTGTTACTGTCTCTTACCCTCTGTTACTGTCTCTTACACTCTGCTACTGTCTCCTACACTCTGTTACTGTCTCTTTCACTCTGCTACTGTCTCTTACACTCTGCTACTATCTCTTACGCTCTGTTACTGTCTCTTACACTCTACTACACTGTCATACACTCTGTTACTGTATCTTACACTCTGTTACTGTCTCTTACACTCTGTTACTGTCTCCTATACTCTGTTACTGTCTCCTATACTCTGTTACTGTCTCTTACACTCTGTTACTGTCTCCTATACTCTGTTACTGTCTCCTATACTCTGTTACACTCTCTTACACTCTGTTACACCCTCTTACACACTGTTACTGTCTCTTACACTCTCTTACACTCTGCTACTGTCTCTTACATTCTGTTACTGTCACTTACACTCTGCTACTGTCTCTTACACTCTGTTACTGTCTATTTCACTCTGCTACTGTCTCTTACACTCTGCTACTATCTCTTACGCTCTGTTACTGTCTCTTACACTCTACTACACTGTCATACACTCTGTTACTGTATCTTACACTCTGTTACTGTCTCGTACACTCTGTTACTGTCTCTTACACTCTTTTACTGTCTCCTATACTCTGTTACTGTCTCTTACACTCTGTTACTGTCTCCTATACTCTGTTACTGTCTCCTATACTCTGTTACACTCTCTTACACTCTGCTGCTGTCTCATATACTCTGTTACTGTATCTTACACTCTGTTACTGTCTCGTACACTCTGTTACTGTCTCTTACACTCTGTTACTGTCTCCTATACTCTGTTACTGTCTTTTACACTCTGTTACTGTCTCCTATACTCTGTTACTGTCTCCTATACTCTGTTACACTCTCTTACACTCTGCTGCTGTCTCATATACTCTGTTACTGTCTCTTACACTATGTTACTGTCTCTTACACTCTCTTACCCTCTCCTACACTCTGCTACTGTCTCTTACACCCTCTTACACTCTGTTACTGTCTCTTACACTCTCTTACACTCTGTTACACTCTCTTACACTCTGTTACACCCTCTTACACACTGTTACTGTCTCTTACACTCTCTTACACTCTGCTACTGTCTCTTACATTCTGTTACTGTCACTTACACTCTGCTACTGTCTCTTACACTCTGTTACTGTCTATTTCACTCTGCTACTGTATCTTACCCTCTGTTACTGTCAATTACCCTCTGCTACTGTCTCCTACACTCTGTTACTGTCTCTTTCACTCTGCTACTGTCTCTTACACTCTGCTACTATCTCTTACGCTCTGTTACTGTCTCTTACCCTCTACTACACTGTCATACACTCTGTTACTGTATCTTACACTCTGTTACTGTCTCGTACACTCTGTTACTGTCTCTTACACTCTGTTACTGCCTCCTATACTCTGTTACTGTCTCCTATACTCTGTTACTGTCTCTTACACTCTGTTACTGTCTCCTATACTCTGTTACTGTCTCCTATACTCTGTTACACTCTCTTACACTCTGTTACACCCTCTTACACACTGTTACTGTCTCTTACACTCTCTTACACTCTGCTACTGTCTCTTACATTCTGTTACTGTCACTTACACTCTGCTACTGTCTCTTACACTCTGTTACTGTCTCTTACACTCTGTTACTGTCTCTTACACTCTGTTACTGTCTCCTATACTCTGTTACTGTCTCCTATACTCTGTTACACTCTCTTACACTCTGCTGCTGTCTCATATACTCTGTTACTGTCTCTTACACTCTGTTACTGTCTCTTACACTCTCTTACACTCTCTTACACTCTGTTACTGTCTCTTACATTCTCTTACACTCTGTTACTGTCTCCTATACTCTGTTACCGTCTCTTACTCTCTGCTACTGTCTCTTACACAGGTTTACGATGTCTACGCGAAGAGATCCCCAGAGACGTTCACAGTATACTGAGATCATTCTGGACTATGTGATCCTAGAGGACGGTATATGCCATGTGACACTCTCTTACACTCTACTACACTCTACTACACTCTGCTACTGTCTCTTTCACTCTGTTACTGTCTCTTTCACTCTGCTACTGTCTCTTACACTCTGCTACTATCTCTTACGCTCTGTTACTGTCTCTTACACTCTACTACACTGTCATACACTCTGTTACTGTATCTTACACTCTGTTACTGTCTCGTACACTCTGTTACTGTCTCTTACACTCTGTTACTGCCTCCTTTACTCTGTTACTGTCTCCTATACTCTGTTACTGTCTCTTACACTCTGTTACTGTCTCCTATACTCTGTTACTGTCTCCTATACTCTGTTACACTCTCTTACACTCTGTTACACCCTCTTACACACTGTTACTGTCTCTTACACTCTCTTACACTCTGCTACTGTCACTTACACTATGCTACTGTCTCTTACACTCTGTTACTGTCTATTTCACTCTGCTACTGTCTCTTACCCTCTGTTACTGTCTCTTACACTCTGCTACTGTCTCCTACACTCTGTTACTGTCTCTTTCACTCTGCTACTGTCTCTTACACTCTGCTACTATCTCTTACGCTCTGTTACTGTCTCTTACACTCTACTACACTGTCATACACTCTGTTACTGTATCTTACACTCTGTTACTGTCTCGTACACTGTGTTACTGTCTCCTATACTCTGTTACTGTCTCCTATACTCTGTTACACTCTCTTACACTCTGTTACACCCTCTTACACACTGTTACTGTCTCTTACACTCTCTTACACTCTGCTACTGTCTCTTACATTCTGTTACTGTCACTTACACTCTGCTACTGTCTCTTACACTCTGTTACTGTCTCTTACCCTCTGTTACTGTCTCTTACACTCTGCTACTGTCTCCTACACTCTGTTACTGTCTCTTTCACTCTGCTACTGTCTCTTACACTCTGCTACTATCTCTTACGCTCTGTTACTGTCTCTTACACTCTACTACACTGTCATACACTCTGTTACTGTATCTTACACTCTGTTACTGTCTCCTATACTCTGTTACTGTCTCATATACTCTGTTACACTCTCTTACACTCTGTTACACCCTCTTACACACTGTTACTGTCTCTTACACTCTCTTACACTCTGCTACTGTCTCTTACATTCTGTTACTGTCACTTACACTCTGCTACTGTCTCTTACACTCTGTTACTGTCTATTTCACTCTGCTACTGGCTCTTACACTCTGCTACTATCTCTTACGCTCCGTTACTGTCTCTTACACTCTACTACACTGTCATACACTCTGTTACTGTATCTTATACTCTGTTACTGTCTCGTACACTCTGTTACTGTCTCTTACACTCTTTTACTGTCTCCTATACTCTGTTACTGTCTCCTATACTCTGTTACACTCTCTTACACTCTGCTGCTGTCTCATATACTCTGTTACTGTAACTTACACTCTGTTACTGTCTCGTACACTCTGTTACTGTCTCTTACACTCTGTTACTGTCTCCTATACTCTGTTACTGTCTTTTACACTCTGTTACTGTCTCCTATACTCTGTTACTGTCTCCTATACTCTGTTACACTCTCTTACACTCTGCTGCTGTCTCATATACTCTGTTACTGTCTCTTACACTATGTTACTGTCTCTTACACTCTCTTACCCTCTCCTACACTCTGCTACTGTCTCTTACACCCTCTTACACTCTGTTACTGTCTCTTGCACTCTCTTACACTCTGTAACACTCTCTTACACGCTGTTACACCCTCTTACACACTGTTACTGTCTCTTACACTCTCTTACACTCTGCTACTGTCTCTTACCCTCTGTTACTGTCTCTTACACTCTGTTACTGTCTCTTACACTCTGCTACTGTCTCCTACACTCTGTTACTGTCTCTTTCACTCTGCTACTGTCTCTTACACACTGCTACTATCTCTTACGCTCTGTTACTGTCTCTTACACTCTACTACACTGTCATACACTCTGTTACTGTATCTTACACTCTGTTACTGTCTCGTACACTCTGTTACTGTCTCTTACACTCTGTTACTGTCTCCTATACTCTGTTACTGTCTCTTACACTCTGTTACTGTCTCCTATACTCTGTTACTGTCTCCTATACTCTGTTACACTCTCTTACACTCTGTTACACCCTCTTACACACTGTTACTGTCTCTTACACTCTGTGACTGTCTATTTCACTCTGCTACTGTCTCTTACACTCTGCTACTATCTCTTACGCTCTGTTACTGTCTCTTACACTCTACTACACTGTCATATACTCTGTTACTGTATCTTACACTCTGTTACTGTCTCGTACACTCTGTTACTGTCTCTTACACTCTGTTACTGTCTCCTATACTCTGTTACTGTCTCCTATACTCTGTTACTGTCTCTTACACTCTGTTACTGTCTCCTATACTCTGTTACTGTCTCCTATACTCTGTTACACTCTCTTACACTCTGTTACACCCTCTTACACACTGTTACTGTCTCTTACACTCTGCTACTGTCACTTACATTCTGTTACTGTCACTTACACTCTGCTACTGTCTCTTACACTCTGTTACTGTCTCCTATACTCTGTTACTGTCTCCTATACTCTGTTACTGTCTCTTACACTCTGTTACTGTCTCCTATACTCTGTTACTGTCTCCTATACTCTGTTACACTCTCTTACACTCTGTTACACCCTCTTACACACTGTTACTGTCTCTTACACTCTGCTACTGTCACTTACATTCTGTTACTGTCACTTACACTCTGCTACTGTCTCTTACACTCTGCTACTGTCTCTTACACTCTGTTACTGTCTATTTCACTCTGCTACTGTCTCTTACCCTCTGTTACTGTCAATTACCCTCTGCTACTGTCTCCTACACTCTGTTACTGTCTCTTTCACTCTGCTACTGTCTCTTACACTCTGCTACTATCTCTTACGCTCTGTTACTGTCTCTTACACTCTACTACACTGTCATACACTCTGTTACTGTATCTTACACTCTGTTACTGTCTCGTACACTCTGTTACTGTCTCTTACACTCTGTTACTGCCTCCTATACTCTGTTACTGTCTCCTATACTCTGTTACTGTCTCTTACACTCTGTTACTGTCTCCTATACTCTGTTACTGTCTCCTATACTCTGTTACACTCTCTTACACTCTGTTACACCCTCTTACACACTGTTACTGTCTCTTACACTCTCTTACACTCTGCTACTGTCTCTTACATTCTGTTACTGTCACTTACACTCTGCTACTGTCTCTTACACTCTGTTACTGTCTCTTACACTCTGTTACTGTCTCTTACACTCTGTTACTGTCTCTTACACTCTGTTACTGTCTCCTATACTCTGTTACTGTCTCCTATACTCTGTTACACTCTCTTACACTCTGCTGCTGTCTCATATACTCTGTTACTGTCTCTTACACTCTGTTACTGTCTCTTACACTCTCTTACACTCTCTTACACTCTGTTACTGTCTCTTACATTCTCTTACACTCTGTTACTGTCTCCTATACTCTGTTACCGTCTCTTACTCTCTGCTACTGTCTCTTACACAGGTTTACGATGTCTACGCGAAGAGATCCCCAGAGACGTTCACAGTATACTGAGATCATTCTGGACTATGTGATCCTAGAGGACGGTATATGCCATGTGACACTCTCTTACACTCTACTACACTCTACTACACTCTGCTACTGTCTCTTTCACTCTGTTACTGTCTCTTTCACTCTGCTACTGTCTCTTACACTCTGCTACTATCTCTTACGCTCTGTTACTGTCTCTTACACTCTACTACACTGTCATACACTCTGTTACTGTCTCGTACACTCTGTTACTGTCTCGTACACTCTGTTACTGTCTCTTACACTCTGTTACTGCCTCCTTTACTCTGTTACTGTCTCCTATACTCTGTTACTGTCTCTTACACTCTGTTACTGTCTCCTATACTCTGTTACTGTCTCCTATACTCTGTTACACTCTCTTACACTCTGTTACACCCTCTTACACACTGTTACTGTCTCTTACACTCTCTTACACTCTGCTACTGTCTCTTACATTCTGTTACTGTCACTTACACTCTGCTACTGTCTCTTACACTCTGTTACTGTCTATTTCACTCTGCTACTGTCTCTTACCCTCTGTTACTGTCTCTTACACTCTGCTACTGTCTCCTACACTCTGTTACTGTCTCTTTCACTCTGCTACTGTCTCTTACACTCTGCTACTATCTCTTACGCTCTGTTACTGTCTCTTACACTCTACTACACTGTCATACACTCTGTTACTGTATCTTACACTCTGTTACTGTCTCGTACACTCTGTTACTGTCTCTTACACTCTGTTACTGCCTCCTATACTCTGATACTGTCTCCTATACTCTGTTACTGTCTCTTACACTCTGTTACTGTCTCCTATACTCTGTTACTGTCTCCTATACTCTGTTACACTCTCTTACACTCTGTTACACCCTCTTACACACTGTTACTGTCTCTTACACTCTGCTACTGTCTCTTACATTCTGTTACTGTCACTTACACTCTGCTACTGTCTCTTACACTCTGTTACTGTCTCTTACACTCTGTTACTGTCTCTTGCACTCTGTTACTGTCTCCTATACTCTGTTACTGTCTCCTATACTCTGTTACACTCTCTTACACTCTGCTGCTGTCTCATATACTCTGTTACTGTCTCTTACACTCTGTTACTGTCTCTTACACTCTCTTACACTCTCTTACACTCTCTTACACTCTGTTACTGTCTCTTACATTCTCTTACACTCTGTTACTGTCTCCTATACTCTGTTACCGTCTCTTACTCTCTGCTACTGTCTCTTACACAGGTTTACGATGTCTACGCGAAGAGATCCCCAGAGACGTTCACAGTATACTGAGATCATTCTGGACTATGTGATCCTAGAGGACGGTATATGCCATGTGACACTCTCTTACACTCTACTACACTCTGCTACTGTCTCTTTCACTCTGTTACTGTCTCTTTCACTCTGCTACTGTCTCTTACACTCTGCTACTATCTCTTACGCTCTGTTACTGTCTCTTACACTCTACTACACTGTCATACACTCTGTTACTGTATCTTACACTCTGTTACTGTCTCGTACACTCTGTTACTGTCTCTTACACTCTGTTACTGCCTCCTTTACTCTGTTACTGTCTCCTATACTCTGTTACTGTCTCTTACACTCTGTTACTGTCTCCTATACTCTGTTACTGTCTCCTATACTCTGTTACACTCTCTTACACTCTGTTACACCCTCTTACACACTGTTACTGTCTCTTACACTCTCTTACACTCTGCTACTGTCTCTTACATTCTGTTACTGTCACTTACACTATGCTACTGTCTCTTACACTCTGTTACTGTCTATTTCACTCTGCTACTGTCTCTTACCCTCTGTTACTGTCTCTTACACTCTGCTACTGTCTCCTACACTCTGTTACTGTCTCTTTCACTCTGCTACTGTCTCTTACACTCTGCTACTATCTCTTACGCTCTGTTACTGTCTCTTACACTCTACTACACTGTCATACACTCTGTTACTGTATCTTACACTCTGTTACTGTCTCGTACACTCTGTTACTGTCTCCTATACTCTGTTACTGTCTCCTATACTCTGTTACACTCTCTTACACTCTGTTACACCCTCTTACACACTGTTACTGTCTCTTACACTCTCTTACACTCTGCTACTGTCTCTTACATTCTGTTACTGTCACTTACACTCTGCTACTGTCTCTTACACTCTGTTACTGTCTCTTACCCTCTGTTACTGTCTCTTACACTCTGCTACTGTCTCCTACACTCTGTTACTGTCTCTTTCACTCTGCTACTGTCTCTTACACTCTGCTACTATCTCTTACGCTCTGTTACTGTCTCTTACACTCTACTACACTGTCATACACTCTGTTACTGTATCTTACACTCTGTTACTGTCTCTTACACTCTGTTACTGTCTCCTATACTCTGTTACTGTCTCATATACTCTGTTACACTCTCTTACACTCTGTTACACCCTCTTACACACTGTTACTGTCTCTTACACTCTCTTACACTCTGCTACTGTCTCTTACATTCTGTTACTGTCACTTACACTCTGCTACTGTCTCTTACACTCTGTTACTGTCTATTTCACTCTGCTACTGTCTCTTACACTCTGCTACTATCTCTTACGCTCCGTTACTGTCTCTTACACTCTACTACACTGTCATACACTCTGTTACTGTATCTTACACTCTGTTACTGTCTCGTACACTCTGTTACTGTCTCTTACACTCTTTTACTGTCTCCTATACTCTGTTACTGTCTCCTACACTCTGTTACACTCTCTTACACTCTGCTGCTGTCTCATATACTCTGTTACTGTATCTTACACTCTGTTACTGTCTCGTACACTCTGTTACTGTCTCTTACACTCTGTTACTGTCTCCTATACTCTGTTACTGTCTTTTATACTCTGTTACTGTCTCCTATACTCTGTTACTGTCTCCTATACTCTGTTACACTCTCTTACACTCTGCTGCTGTCTCATATACTCTGTTACTGTCTCTTACACTATGTTACTGTCTCTTACACTCTCTTACCCTCTCCTACACTCTGCTACTGTCTCTTACACCCTCTTACACTCTGTTACTGTCTCTTGCACTCTCTTACACTCTGTAACACTCTCTTACACGCTGTTACACCCTCTTACACACTGTTACTGTCTCTTACACTCTCTTACACTCTGCTACTGTCTCTTACCCTCTGTTACTGTCTCTTACACTCTGTTACTGTCTCTTACACTCTGCTACTGTCTCCTACACTCTGTTACTGTCTCTTTCACTCTGCTACTGTCTCTTACACACTGCTACTATCTCTTACGCTCTGTTACTGTCTCTTACACTCTACTACATTGTCATACACTCTGTTACTGTATCTTACACTCTGTTACTGTCTCGTACACTCTGTTACTGTCTCTTACACTCTGTTACTGTCTCCTATACTCTGTTACTGTCTCTTACACTCTGTTACTGTCTCCTATACTCTGTTACTGTCTCCTATACTCTGTTACACTCTCTTACACTCTGTTACACCATCTTACACACTGTTACTGTCTCTTACACTCTGTTACTGTCTATTTCACTCTGCTACTGTCTCTTACACTCTGCTACTATCTCTTTCGCTCTGTTACTGTCTCTTACACTCTGTTACTGTCTCTTACACTCTACTACACTGTCATATACTCTGTTACTGTATCTTACACTCTGTTACTGTCTCGTACACTCTGTTACTGTCTCTTACACTCTGTTACTGTCTCCTATACTCTGTTACTGTCTCCTATACTCTGTTACTGTCTCTTACACTCTGTTACTGTCTCCTATACTCTGTTACTGTCTCCTATACTCTGTTACACTCTCTTACACTCTGTTACACCCTCTTACACACTGTTACTGTCTCTTACACTCTGCTACTGTCTCCTACACTCTGCTACTGTCTCTTACATTCTGTTACTGTCACTTACACTCTGCTACTGTCTCTTACACTCTGTTACTGTCTATTTCACTCTGCTACTGTCTCTTACACTCTGCTACTATCTCTTACGCTGTGTTACTGTCTCTTACACTCTACTACACTGTCATACACTCTGTTACTGTATCTTACACTCTGTTACTGTCTCGTACACTCTGTTACTGTCTTTTACACTCTGTTACTGTCTCCTATACTCTGTTACTGTCTCTTACACTCTGTTACTGTCTCCTATACTCTGTTACTGTCTCCTATACTCTGTTACACTCTCTTACACTCTGCTGCTGTCTCATATACTCTGTTACTGTCTCTTACACTCTTTTACCCTCTCCTACACTCTGCTACTGTCTCTTACACCCTCTTACACTCTGTTACTGTCTCTTACACTCTCTTACACTCTGTTACACTCTCTTACACGCTGTTACACCCTCTTACACACTGTTACTGTCTCTTACACTCTCTTACACTCTGCTACTGTCTCTTACCCTCTGTTACTGTCTCTTACACTCTGCTACTGTCTCCTTTACTCTGTTACTGTCTCTTTCACTCTGCTACTGTCTCTTACACTCTGTTACACTCTCTTACACTCTGTTACTGTCTCTTACATTCTCTTACACTCTGTTACTGTCTCCTATACTCTGTTACCGTCTCTTACTCTCTGCTACTGTCTCTTACACAGGTTTACGATGTCTACGCGAAGAGATCCCCAGAGACGTTCACAGTATACTGAGATCATTCTGGACTATGTGATCCTAGAGGACGGTATATGCCATGTGACACTCTCTTACACTCTACTACACTCTGCTACTGTCTCTTTCACTCTGTTACTGTCTCTTTCACTCTGCTACTGTCTCTTACACTCTGCTACTATCTCTTACGCTCTGTTACTGTCTCTTACACTCTACTACACTGTCATACACTCTGTTACTGTATCTTACACTCTGTTACTGTCTCGTACACTCTGTTACTGTCTCTTACACTCTGTTACTGCCTCCTTTACTCTGTTACTGTCTCCTATACTCTGTTACTGTCTCTTACACTCTGTTACTGTCTCCTATACTCTGTTACTGTCTCCTATACTCTGTTACACTCTCTTACACTCTGTTACACCCTCTTACACACTGTTACTGTCTCTTACACTCTCTTACACTCTGCTACTGTCTCTTACATTCTGTTACTGTCACTTACACTCTGCTACTGTCTCTTACACTCTGTTACTGTCTATTTCACTCTGCTACTGTCTCTTACCCTCTGTTACTGTCTCTTACACTCTGCTACTGTCTCCTACACTCTGTTACTGTCTCTTTCACTCTGCTACTGTATCTTACACTCTGCTACTATCTCTTACGCTCTGTTACTGTCTCTTACACTCTACTAC
Organism: Spea bombifrons; assembly: GCF_027358695.1. NCBI lineage: Eukaryota > Metazoa > Chordata > Amphibia > Anura > Pelobatidae > Spea > Spea bombifrons. The sequence goes on along the minus strand of NC_071096.1, from coordinate 40,272,895 downwards.
ACTGTCATACACTCAGTTACTGTATCTTACACTCTGTTACTGTCTCGTACACTCTGTTACTGTCTCTTACACTCTGTTACTGCCTCCTATACTCTGTTACTGTCTCCTATACTCTGTTACTGTCTCTTACACTCTGTTACTGTCTCCTATACTCTGTTACTGTCTCCTATACTCTGTTACACTCTCTTACACTCTGTTACACCCTCTTACACACTGTTACTGTCTCTTACACTCTCTTACACTCTGCTACTGTCTCTTACATTCTGTTACTGTCACTTACACTCTGCTACTGTCTCTTACACTCTGTTACTGTCTCTTACACTCTGTTACTGTCTCCTATACTCTGTTACTGTCAACTATACTCTGTTACACTCTCTTACACTCTGCTGCTGTCTCATATACTCTGTTACTGTCTCTTACACTCTGTTACTGTCTCTTACACTCTCTTACACTCTCTTACACTCTGTTACTGTCTCTTACATTCTCTTACACTCTGTTACTGTCTCCTATACTCTGTTACCGTCTCTTACTCTCTGCTACTGTCTCTTACACAGGTTTACGATGTCTACGCGAAGAGATCCCCAGAGACGTTCACAGTATACTGAGATCATTCTGGACTATGTGATCCTAGAGGACGGTATATGCCATGTGACACTCTCTTACACTCTACTACACTCTACTACACTCTGCTACTGTCTCTTTCACTCTGTTACTGTCTCTTTCACTCTGCTACTGTCTCTTACACTCTGCTACTATCTCTTACGCTCTGTTACTGTCTCTTACACTCTACTACACTGTCATACACTCTGTTACTGTATCTTACACTCTGTTACTGTCTTGTACACTCTGTTACTGTCTCTTACACTCTGTTACTGCCTCCTATACTCTGTTACTGTCTCCTATACTCTGTTACTGTCTCTTACACTCTGTTACTGTCTCCTATACTCTGTTACTGTCTCCTATACTCTGTTACACTCTTACACTCTGTTACACCCTCTTACATACTGTTACTGTCTCTTACACTCTCTTACACTCTGCTACTGTCTCTTACATTCTGTTACTGTCACTTACACTCTGCTACTGTCTCTTACACTCTGTTACTGTCTCTTACACTCTGTTACTGTCTCCTATACTCTGTTACTGTCTCCTATACTCTGTTACACTCTCTTACACTCTGCTGCTGTCTCATATACTCTGTTACTGTCTCTTACACTCTGTTACTGTCTCTTACACTCTCTTACACTCTCTTACACTCTGTTACTGTCTCTTACATTCTCTTACACTCTGTTACTGTCTCCTATACTCTGTTACCGTCTCTTACTCTCTGCTACTGTCTCTTACACAGGTTTACGATGTCTACGCGAAGAGATCCCCAGAGACGTTCACAGTATACTGAGATCATTCTGGACTATGTGATCCTAGAGGACGGTATATGCCATGTGACACTCTCTTACACTCTACTACACTCTGCTACTGTCTCTTTCACTCTGCTACTGTCTCTTTCACTCTGTTACTGTCTCTTTCACTCTGCTACTGTCTCTTACACTCTGCTACTATCTCTTACGCTCTGTTACTGTCTCTTACACTCTGCTACACTGTCATACACTCTGTTACTGTATCTTACACTCTGTTACTGTCTCGTACACTCTGTTACTGTCTCTTACACTCTGTTACTGCCTCCTTTACTCTGTTACTGTCTCTTACACTCTGTTACTGTCTCCTATACTCTGTTACTGTCTCCTATACTCTGTTGCACTCTCTTACACTCTGTTACACCCTCTTACACACTGTTACTGTCTCTTACACTCTCTTACACTCTGCTACTGTCTCTTACATTCTGTTACTGTCACTTACACTCTGCTACTGTCTCTTACACTCTGTTACTGTCTATTTCACTCTGCTACTGTCTCTTACCCTCTGTTACTGTCTCTTACACTCTGCTACTGTCTCCTACACTCTGTTACTGTCTCTTTCACTCTGATACTGTCTCTTACACTCTGCTACTATCTCTTACGCTCTGTTACTGTCTCTTACACTCTACTACACTGTCATACACTCTGTTACTGTATCTTACACTCTGTTACTGTCTCGTACACTCTGTTACTGTCTCCTATACTCTATTACTGTCTCCTATACTCTGTTACACTCTCTTACACTCTGTTACACCCTCTTACACACTGTTACTGTCTCTTACACTCTCTTACACTCTGCTACTGTCTCTTACATTCTGTTACTGTCACTTACACTCTGCTACTGTCTCTTACACTCTGTTACTGTCTATTTCACTCTGCTACTGTCTCTTACCCTCTGTTACTGTCTCTTACACTCTGCTACTGTCTCCTACACTCTGTTACTGTCTCTTTCACTCTGCTACTGTCTCTTACACTCTGCTACTATCTCTTACGCTCTGTTACTGTCTCTTACACTCTACTACACTGTCATACACTCTGTTACTGTATCTTACACTCTGTTACTGTCTCGTACACTCTGTTACTGTCTGCTATACTCTGTTACTGTCTCATATACTCTGTTACACTCTCTTACACTCTGTTACACCCTCTTACACACTGTTACTGTCTCTTACACTCTCTTACACTCTGCTACTGTCTCTTACATTCTGTTACTGTCACTTACACTCTGCTACTGTCTCTTACACTCTGTTACTGTCTATTTCACTCTGCTACTGTCTCTTACACTCTGCTACTATCTCTTACGCTCCGTTACTGTCTCTTACACTCTACTACACTGTCATACACTCTGTTACTGTCTCGTACACTCTGTTACTGTCTCGTACACTCTGTTACTGTCTCTTACACTCTTTTACTGTCTCCTATACTCTGTTACTGTCTCCTATACTCTGTTACACTCTCTTACACTCTGCTGCTGTCTCATATACTCTGTTACTGTATCTTACACTCTGTTACTGTCTCGTACACTCTGTTACTGTCTCTTACACTCTGTTACTGTCTCCTATACTCTGTTACTGTCTTTTACACTCTGTTACTGTCTCCTATACTCTGTTACTGTCTCCTATACTCTGTTACACTCTCTTACACTCTGCTGCTGTCTCATATACTCTGTTACTGTCTCTTACACTATGTTACTGTCTCTTACACTCTCTTACCCTCTCCTACACTCTGCTACTGTCTCTTACACCCTCTTACACTCTGTTACTGTCTCTTGCACTCTCTTACACTCTGTAACACTCTCTTACACGCTGTTACACCCTCTTACACACTGTTACTGTCTCTTACACTCTCTTACACTCTGCTACTGTCTCTTACCCTCTGTTACTGTCTCTTACACTCTGCTACTGTCTCCTACACTCTGTTACTGTCTCTTTCACTCTGCTACTGTCTCTTACACACTGCTACTATCTCTTACGCTCTGTTTCTGTCTCTTACACTCTACTACACTGTCATACACTCTGTTACTGTATCTTACACTCTGTTACTGTCTCTCGTACACTCTGTTACTGTCTCTTACACTCTGTTACTGTCTCCTATACTCTGTTACTGTCTCTTACACTTTGTTACTGTCTCCTATACTCTGTTACTGTCTCCTATACTCTGTTACACTCTCTTACACTCTGTTACACCCTCTTACACACTGTTACTGTCTCTTACACTCTCTTACACTCTGCTACTGTCTCTTACATTCTGTTACTGTCACTTACACTCTGCTACTGTCTCTTACACTCTGTTACTGTCTATTTCACTCTGCTACTGTCTCTTACACTCTGCTACTATCTCTTACGCTCTGTTACTGTCTCTTACACTCTACTACACTGTCATACACTCTGTTACTGTCTCGTACACTCTGTTACTGTCTCTTACACTCTGTTACTGTCTCCTATACTCTGTTACTGTCTCTTACACTCTGTTACTGTCTCCTATACTCTGTTACTGTCTCCTATACTCTGTTACTGTCTCCTATACTCTGTTACACTCTATTACACTCTGCTGCTGTCTCATATACTCTGTTACTGTCTCTTACACTCTGTTACTGTCTCTTACACTCTCTTACACTCTCTTACACTCTCTTACACGCTGTTACACTCTCTTACACGCTGTTACACCCTGTTACACACTGTTACTGTCTGTTACACTCTCTTACACTCTGCTACTGTCTCTTACACTCTGTTACTGTCTCTTACACTCTGCTACTGTCTCTTACACTCTGTTACTGTCTCTTTCACTCTGCTACTGTCTCCTATACTCTGTTACTGTCTCCTATACTCTGTTACACCCTCTTACACACTGTTGCTGTCTCTTACACTCTCTTACTCTCTGTTACTGTCACTTACACTCTGCTACTGTCTCTTACACTCTGTTACTGTCTATTTCACGCTGCTACTGTCTCTTACACTCTGCTACTATCTCTTACGCTCTGTTACTGTCTCTTACACTCTACTACACTGTCATACACTCTGTTACTGTATCTTACACTCTGTTACTGTCTCGTACACTCTGTTACTGTCTCTTACACTCTGTTACTGTCTCCTATACTCTGTTACTGTCTTTTACACTCTGTTACTGTCTCCTATACTCTGTTACTGTCTCCTATACTCTGTTACACTCTCTTACACTCTGCTGCTGTCTCATATACTCTGTTACTGTCTCTTACACTATGTTACTGTCTCTTACACTCTCTTACCCTCTCCTACACTCTGCTACTGTCTCTTACACCCTCTTACACTCTGTTACTGTCTCTTACACTCTCTTACACTCTGTTACACTCTCTTACACGCTGTTACACCCTCTTACACACTGTTACTGTCTCTTACCCTCTGTTACTGTCTCTTTCACTCTGCTACTGTCTCTTACACTCTGCTACTATCTCTTACGCTCTGTTACTGTCTCTTACACTCTACTACACTGTCATACACTCTGTTACTGTATCTTGCACTCTGTTACTGTCTCTTACACTCTGTTACTGTCTCCTATACTCTGTTACTGTCTCCTATACTCTGTTACTGTCTCTTACACTCTGTTACTGTCTCCTATACTCTGTTACTGTCTCCTATACTCTGTTACACTCTCTTACACCCTCTTACACACTGTTACTGTCTCTTACACTCTCTTACACTCTGCTACTGTCTCTTACATTCTGTTACTGTCACTTACACTCTGCTACAGTCTCTTACACTCTGTTACTGTCTATTTCACTCTGCTACTGTCTCTTACACTCTGCTACTATCTCTTACGCTCTGTTACTGTCTCTTACACTCTACTACACTGTCATACACTCTGTTACTGTATCTTACGCTCTGTTACTGTCTCGTACACTCTGTTACTGTCTCTTACACTCTTTTACTGTCTCCTATACTCTGTTACTGTCTCTTACACTCTGTTACTGTCTCCTATACTCTGTTACTGTCTCCTATACTCTGTTACACTCTCTTACACTCTGCTGCTGTCTCATATACTCTGTTACTGTATCTTACACTCTGTTACTGTCTCGTACACTCTGTTACTGTCTCTTACACTCTGTTACTGTCTCCTATACTCTGTTACTGTCTTTTACACTCTGTTACTGTCTCCTATACTCTGTTACTGTCTCCTATACTCTGTTACACTCTCTTACACTCTGCTGCTGTCTCATATACTCTGTTACTGTCTCTTACACTATGTTACTGTCTCTTACACTCTCTTACCCTCTCCTACACTCTGCTACTGTCTCTTACACCCTCTTACACTCTGTTACTGTCTCTTACACTCTCTTACACTCTGTTACACTCTCTTACACTCTGTTACACCCTCTTACACACTGTTACTGTCTCTTACACTCTCTTACACTCTGCTACTGTCTCTTACATTCTGTTACTGTCACTTACACTCTGCTACTATCTCTTACACTCTGTTACTGTCTATTTCACTCTGCTACTGTCTCTTACCCTCTGTTACTGTCTATTACCCTCTGCTACTGTCTCCTACACTCTGTTACTGTCTCTTTCACTCTGCTACTGTCTCTTACACTCTGCTACTATCTCTTACGCTCTGTTACTGTCTCTTACACTCTACTACACTGTCATACACTCTGTTACCGTATCTTACACTCTGTTACTGTCTCGTACACTCTGTTACTGTCTCTTACACTCTGTTACTGCCTCCTATACTCTGTTACTGTCTCCTATACTCTGTTACTGTCTCTTACACTCTGTTACTGTCTCCTATACTCTGTTACTGTCTCCTATACTCTGTTACACTCTCTTACACTCTGTTACACCCTCTTACACACTGTTACTGTCTCTTACTCTCTCTTACACTCTGCTACTGTCTCTTACATTCTGTTACTGTCACTTACACTCTGCTACTGTCTCTTACACTCTGTTACTGTCTCTTAGACTCTGTTACTGTCTCTTACACTCTGTTACTGTCTCCTATACTCTGTTACTGTCTCCTATACTCTGTTACACTCTCTTACACTCTGCTGCTGTCTCATATACTCTGTTACTGTCTCTTACACTCTGTTACTGTCTCTTACACTCTCTTACACTCTCTTACACTCTGTTACTGTCTCTTACATTCTCTTACACTCTGTTACTGTCTCCTATACTCTGTTACCGTCTCTTACTCTCTGCTACTGTCTCTTACACAGGTTTACGATGTCTACGCGAAGAGATCCCCAGAGACGTTCACAGTATACTGAGATCATTCTGGACTATGTGATCCTAGAGGACGGTATATGCCATGTGACACTCTCTTACACTCTACTACACTCTACTACACTCTGCTACTGTCTCTTTCACTCTGTTACTGTCTCTTTCACTCTGCTACTGTCTCTTACACTCTGCTACTATCTCTTACGCTCTGTTACTGTCTCTTACACTCTACTACACTGTCATACACTCTGTTACTGTATCTTACACTCTGTTACTGTCTCGTACACTCTGTTACTGTCTCTTACACTCTGTTACTGCCTCCTTTACTCTGTTACTGTCTCCTATACTCTGTTACTGTCTCTTACACTCTGTTACTGTCTCCTATACTCTGTTACTGTCTCCTATACTCTGTTACACTCTCTTACACTCTGTTACACCCTCTTACACACTGTTACTGTCTCTTACACTCTCTTACACTCTGCTACTGTCTCTTACATTCTGTTACTGTCACTTACACTATGCTACTGTCTCTTACACTCTGTTACTGTCTATTTCACTCTGCTACTGTCTCTTACCCTCTGTTACTGTCTCTTACACTCTGCTACTGTCTCCTACACTCTGCTACTGTCTCTTACACTCTGCTACTATCTCTTACGCTCTGTTACTGTCTCTTACACTCTACTACACTGTCATACACTCTGTTACTGTATCTTACACTCTGTTACTGTCTCGTACACTCTGTTACTGTCTCCTATACTCTGTTACTGTCTCCTATACTCTGTTACACTCTCTTACACTCTGTTACACCCTCTTACACACTGTTACTGTCTCTTACACTCTCTTACACTCTGCTACTGTCTCTTACATTCTGTTACTGTCACTTACACTCTGCTACTGTCTCTTACACTCTGTTACTGTCTATTTCACTCTGCTACTGTCTCTTACCCTCTGTTACTGTCTCTTACACTCTGCTACTGTCTCCTACACTCTGCTACTGTCTCTTACACTCTGCTACTATCTCTTACGCTCTGTTACTGTCTCTTACACTCTACTACACTGTCATACACTCTGTTACTGTATCTTACACTCTGTTACTGTCTCTTACACTCTGTTACTGTCTCCTATACTCTGTTACTGTCTCATATACTCTGTTACACTCTCTTACACTCTGTTACACCCTCTTACACACTGTTACTGTCTCTTACACTCTCTTACACTCTGCTACTGTCTCTTACATTCTGTTACTGTCACTTACACTCTGCTACTGTCTCTTACACTCTGTTACTGTCTATTTCACTCTGCTACTGTCTCTTACACTCTGCTACTATCTCTTACGCTCCGTTACTGTCTCTTACACTGTACTACACTGTCATACACTCTGTTACTGTATCTTACACTCTGTTACTGTCTCGTACACTCTGTTACTGTCTCTTACACTCTTTTACTGTCTCCTATACTCTGTTACTGTCTCCTATACTCTGTTACACTCTCTTACACTCTGCTGCTGTCTCATATACTCTGTTACTGTATCTTACACTCTGTTACTGTCTCGTACACTCTGTTACTGTCTCTTACACTCTGTTACTGTCTCCTATACTATGTTACTGTCTCCTATACTCTGTTACACTCTCTTACACTCTGCTGCTGTCTCATATACTCTGTTACTGTCTCTTACACTATGTTACTGTCTCTTACACTCTCTTACCCTCTCCTACACTCTGCTACTGTCTCTTACACCCTCTTACACTCTGTTACTGTCTCTTGCACTCTCTTACACTCTGTAACACTCTCTTACACGCTGTTACACCCTCTTACACACTGTTACTGTCTCTTACACTCTCTTACACTCTGCTACTGTCTCTTACCCTCTGTTACTGTCTCTTACACTCTGTTACTGTCTCTTACACTCTGCTACTGTCTCCTACACTCTGTTACTGTCTCTTTCACTCTGCTACTGTCTCTTACACACTGCTACTATCTCTTACGCTCTGTTACTGTCTCTTACACTCTACTACACTGTCATACACTCTGTTACTGTATCTTACACTCTGTTACTGTCTCGTACACTCTGTTACTGTCTCTTACACTCTGTTACTGTCTCCTATACTCTGTTACTGTCTCTTACACTCTGTTACTGTCTCCTATACTCTGTTACTGTCTCCTATACTCTGTTACACTCTCTTACACTCTGTTACACCCTCTTACACACTGTTACTGTCTCTTACACTCTGTTACTGTCTATTTCACTCTGCTACTGTCTCTTACACTCTGCTACTATCTCTTACGCTCTGTTACTGTCTCTTACACTCTACTACACTGTCATATACTCTGTTACTGTATCTTACACTCTGTTACTGTCTCGTACACTCTGTTACTGTCTCTTACACTCTGTTACTGTCTCCTATACTCTGTTACTGTCTCCTATATTCTGTTACTGTCTCTTACACTCTGTTACTGTCTCCTATACTCTGTTACTGTCTCCTATACTCTGTTACACTCTCTTACACTCTGTTACACCCTCTTACACACTGTTACTGTCTCTTACACTCTGCTACTGTCTCTTACATTCTGTTACTGTCACTTACACTCTGCTACTGTCTCTTACACTCTGTTACTGTCTATTTCACTCTGCTACTGTCTCTTACACTCTGCTACTATCTCTTACGCTGTGTTACTGTCTCTTACACTCTACTACACTGTCATACACTCTGTTACTGTATCTTACACTCTGTTACTGTCTCGTACACTCTGTTACTGTCTTTTACACTCTGTTACTGTCTCCTATACTCTGTTACTGTCTCTTACACTCTGTTACTGTCTCCTATACTCTGTTACTGTCTCCTATACTCTGTTACACTCTCTTACACTCTGCTGCTGTCTCATATACTCTGTTACTGTCTCTTACACTCTTTTACCCTCTCCTACACTCTGCTACTGTCTCTTACACCCTCTTACACTCTGTTACTGTCTCTTACACTCTCTTACACTCTGTTACACTCTCTTACACGCTGTTACACCCTCTTACACACTGTTACTGTCTCTTACACTCTCTTACACTCTGCTACTGTCTCTTACCCTCTGTTACTGTCTCTTACACTCTGCTACTGTCTCCTACACTCTGTTACTGTCTCTTTCACTCTGCTACTGTCTCTTACACTCTGTTACACTCTCTTACACTCTGTTACTGTCTCTTACATTCTCTTACACTCTGTTACTGTCTCCTATACTCTGTTACCGTCTCTTACTCTCTGCTACTGTCTCTTACACAGGTTTACGATGTCTACGCGAAGAGATCCCCAGAGACGTTCACAGTATACTGAGATCATTCTGGACTATGTGATCCTAGAGGACGGTATATGCCATGTGACACTCTCTTACACTCTACTACACTCTGCTACTGTCTCTTTCACTCTGCTACTGTCTCTTTCACTCTGTTACTGTCTCTTTCACTCTGCTACTGTCTCTTACACTCTGCTACTATCTCTTACGCTCTGTTACTGTCTCTTACACTCTACTACACTGTCATACACTCTGTTACTGTATCTTACACTCTGTTACTGTCTCGTACACTCTGTTACTGTCTCTTACACTCTGTTACTGCCTCCTTTACTCTGTTACTGTCTCTTACACTCTGTTACTGTCTCCTATACTCTGTTACTGTCTCCTATACTCTGTTACACTCTCTTACACTCTGTTACACCCTCTTACACACTGTTACTGTCTCTTACACTCTCTTACACTCTGCTACTGTCTCTTACATTCTGTTACTGTCACTTACACTCTGCTACTGTCTCTTACACTCTGTTACTGTCTATTTCACTCTGCTACTGTCTCTTACCCTCTGTTACTGTCTCTTACACTCTGCTACTGTCTCCTACACTCTGTTACTGTCTCTTTCACTCTGCTACTGTCTCTTACACTCTGCTACTATCTCTTACGCTCTGTTACTGTCTCTTACACTCTACTACACTGTCATACACTCTGTTACTGTATCTTACACTCTGTTACTGTCTCGTACACTCTGTTACTGTCTCTTACACTCTGTTACTGCCTCCTATACTCTGTTACTGTCTCCTATACTCTGTTACTGTCTCTTACACTCTGTTACTGTCTCCTATACTCTGTTACTGTCTCCTATACTCTGTTACACTCTCTTACACTCTGTTACACCCTCTTACACACTGTTACTGTCTCTTACACTCTCTTACACTCTGCTACTGTCTCTTACATTCTGTTACTGTCACTTACACTCTGCTACTGTCTCTTACACTCTGTTACTGTCTCTTACACTCTGTTACTGTCTTTTACACTCTGTTACTGTCTCCTATACTCTGTTACTGTCTCCTATACTCTGTTACACTCTCTTACACTCTGCTGCTGTCTCATATACTCTGTTACTGTCTCTTACACTCTGTTACTGTCTCTTACACTCTCTTACACTCTGTTACTGTCTCTTACATTCTCTTACACTCTGTTACTGTCTCCTATACTCTGTTACCGTCTCTTACTCTCTGCTACTGTCTCTTACACAGGTTTACGATGTCTACGCGAAGAGATCCCCAGAGACGTTCACAGTATACTGAGATCATTCTGGACTATGTGATCCTAGAGGACGGTATATGCCATGTGACACTCTCTTACACTCTACTACACTCTACTACACTCTGCTACTGTCTCTTTCACTCTGTTACTGTCTCTTTCACTCTGCTACTGTCTCTTACACTCTGCTACTATCTCTTACGCTCTGTTACTGTCTCTTACACTCTACTACACTGTCATACACTCTGTTACTGTATCTTACACTCTGTTACTGTCTTGTACACTCTGTTACTGTCTCTTACACTCTGTTACTGCCTCCTATACTCTGTTACTGTCTCCTATACTCTGTTACTGTCTCTTACACTCTGTTACTGTCTCCTATACTCCGTTACTGTCTCCTATACTCTGTTACACTCTCTTACACCCTCTTACACTCTGTTACTGTCTCTTACACTCTGTTACTGTCTCTTACACTCTCTTACACTCTCTTACACTCTGTTACTGTCTCCTATACTCTGTTACCGTCTCTTACTCTCTGCTACTGTCTCTTACACAGGTTTACGATGTCTACGCGAAGAGATCCCCAGAGACGTTCACAGTATACTGAGATCATTCTGGACTATGTGATCCTAGAGGACGGTATATGCCATGTGACACTCTCTTACACTCTACTACACTCTACTACACTCTGCTACTGTCTCTTTCACTCTGTTACTGTCTCTTTCACTCTGCTACTGTCTCTTCCACTCTGCTACTATCTCTTACGCTCTGTTACTGTCTCTTACACTCTACTACACTGTCATACACTCTGTTACTGTATCTTACACTCTGTTACTGTCTCGTACACTCTGTTACTGTCTCTTACACTCTGTTACTGCCTCCTTTACTCTGTTACTGTCTCCTATACTCTGTTACTGTCTCTTACACTCTGTTACTGTCTCCTATACTCTGTTACACTCTCTTACACTCTGTTACACCCTCTTACACACTGTTACTGTCTCTTACACTCTCTTACACTCTGCTACTGTCTCTTACATTCTGTTACTGTCACTTACTCTATGCTACTGTCTCTTACACTCTGTTACTGTCTATTTCACTCTGCTACTGTCTCTAACCCTCTGTTACTGTCTCTTACACTCTGCTACTGTCTCCTACACTCTGTTACTGTCTCTTTCACTCTGCTACTGTCTCTTACACTCTGCTACTATCTCTTACGCTCTGTTACTGTCTCTTACACTCTACTACACTGTCATACACTCTGTTACTGTATCTTACACTCTGTTACTGTCTCGTACACTCTGTTACTGTCTCCTATACTCTGTTACTGTCTCCTATACTCTGTTACACTCTCTTACACTCTGTTACACCCTCTTACACACTGTTACTGTCTCTTACACTCTCTTACACTCTGCTACTGTCTCTTACATTCTGTTACTGTCACTTACACTCTGCTACTGTCTCTTACACTCTGTTACTGTCTATTTCACTCTGCTACTGTCTCTTACCCTCTGTTACTGTCTCTTACACTCTGCTACTGTCTCCTACACTCTGTTACTGTCTCTTTCACTCTGCTACTGTCTCTTACACTCTGCTACTATCTCTTACGCTCTGTTACTGTCTCTTACACTCTACTACACTGTCATACACTCTGTTACTGTATCTTACACTCTGTTACTGTCTCTTACACTCTGTTACTGTCTCCTATACTCTGTTACTGTCTCAGATACTCTGTTACACTCTCTTACACTCTGTTACACCCTCTTACACACTGTTACTGTCTCTTACACTCTCTTACACTCTGCTACTGTCTCTTACATTCTGTTACTGTCACTTACACTCTGCTACTGTCTCTTACACTCTGTTACTGTCTATTTCACTCTGCTACTGTCTCTTACACTCTGCTACTATCTCTTACGCTCCGTTACTGTCTCTTACACTCTACTACACTGTCATACACTCTGTTACTGTATCTTACACTCTGTTACTGTCTAGTACACTCTGTTACTGTCTCTTACACTCTTTTACTGTCTCCTATACTCTGTTACTGTCTCCTATACTCTGTTACACTCTCTTACACTCTGCTGCTGTCTCATATACTCTGTTACTGTATCTTACACTCTGTTACTGGCTCGTACACTCTGTTACTGTCTCTTACACTCTGTTACTGTCTCCTATACTCTGTTACTGTCTTTTACACTCTGTTACTGTCTCCTATACTCTGTTACTGTCTCCTATACTCTGTTACACTCTCTTACACTCTGCTGCTGTCTCATATACTCTGTTACTGTCTCTTACACTATGTTACTGTCTCTTACACTCTCTTACCCTCTCCTACACTCTGCTACTGTCTCTTACACCCTCTTACACTCTGTTACTGTCTCTTGCACTCTCTTACACTCTGTAACACTCTCTTACACGCTGTTACACCCTCTTACACACTGTTACTGTCTCTTACACTCTCTTACACTCTGCTACTATCTCTTACCCTCTGTTACTGTCTCTTACACTCTGCTACTGTCTCCTACACTCTGTTACTGTCTCTTTCACTCTGCTACTGTCTCTTACACACTGCTACTATCTCTTACGCTCTGTTACTGTCTCTTAGACTCTACTACACTGTCATACTCTCTGTTACTGTATCTTACACTCTGTTACTGTTTCGTACACTCTGTTACTGTCTCTTACACTCTGTTACTGTCTCCTATACTCTGTTACTGTCTCTTACACTCTGTTACTGTCTCCTATACTCTGTTACTGTCTCCTATACTCTGTTACACTCTCTTACACTCTGCTGCTGTCTCATATACTCTGTTACTGTATCTTACACTCTGTTACTGTCTCGTACACTCTGTTACTGTCTCTTACACTCTGTTACTGTCTCCTATACTCTGTTACTGTCTTTTACACTCTGTTACTGTCTCCTATACTCTGTTACTGTCTCCTATACTCTGTTACACTCTCTTACACTCTGCTGCTGTCTCATATACTCTTTTACTGTCTCTTACACTATGTTACTGTCTCTTACACTCTCTTACCCTCTCCTACACTCTGCTACTGTCTCTTACACTCTCTTACACTCTGTTACACTCTCTTACACTCTGTTACACCCTCTTACACACTGTTACTGTCTCTTACACTCTCTTACACTCTGCTACTGTCTCTTACATTCTGTTACTGTCACTTACACTCTGCTACTGTCTCTTACCCTCTGTTACTGTCTATTACCCTCTGCTACTGTCTCCTACACTCTGTTACTGTCTCTTTCACTCTGCTACTGTCTCTTACACTCTGCTACTATCTCTTACGCTCTGTTACTGTCTCTTACACTCTACTACACTGTCATACACTCTGTTACTGTATCTTACACTCTGTTACTGTCTCGTACACTCTGTTACTGTCTCTTACACTCTGTTACTGCCTCCTATACTCTGTTACTGTCTCCTATACTCTGTTACTGTCTCTTACACTCTGTTACTGTCTCCTATACTCTGTTACTGTCTCCTATACTCTGTTACACTCTCTTACACTCTGTTACACCCTCTTACACACTGTTACTGTCTCTTACACTCTGCTACTGTCTCTTACATTCTGTTACTGTCACTTACACTCTGCTACTGTCTCTTACACTCTGTTACTGTCTCTTACACTCTGTTACTGTCTCTTGCACTCTGTTACTGTCTCCTATACTCTGTTACTGTCTCCTATACTCTGTTACACTCTCTTACACTCTGCTGCTGTCTCATATACTCTGTTACTGTCTCTTACACTCTGTTACTGTCTCTTACACTCTCTTACACTCTGTTACTGTCTCTTACATTCTCTTACACTCTGTTACTGTCTCCTATACTCTGTTACCGTCTCTTACTCTCTGCTACTGTCTCTTACACAGGTTTACGATGTCTACGCGAAGAGATCCCCAGAGACGTTCATAGTATACTGAGATCATTCTGGACTATGTGATCCTAGAGGACGGTATATGCCATGTGACACTCTCTTACACTCTACTAAACTCTGCTACTGTCTCTTTCACTCTGTTACTGTCTCTTTCACTCTGCTACTGTCTCTTATACTCTGCTACTGTCTCTTACGCTCTGTTACTGTCTCTTACACTCTACTACACTGTCATACACTCTGTTACTGTATCTTACACTCTGTTACTGTCTCGTACACTCTGTTACTGTCTCTTACACTCTGTTACTGCCTCCTTTACTCTGTTACTGTCTCCTATACTCTGTTACTGTCTCTTACACTCTGTTACTGTCTCCTATACTCTGTTACTGTCTCCTATACTCTGTTACACTCTCTTACACTCTGTTACACCCTCTTACACACTGTTACTGTCTCTTACACTCTCTTACACTCTGCTACTGTCTCTTACATTCTGTTACTGTCACTTACACTCTGCTACTGTCTCTTACACTATGTTACTGTTTATTTCACTCTGCTACTGTCTCTTACCCTCTGTTACTGTCTCTTACACTCTGCTACTGTCTCCTACACTCTGTTACTGTCTCTTTCACTCTGCTACTGTCTCTTACACTCTGCTACTATCTCTTACGCTCTGTTACTGTCTCTTACACTCTACTACACTGTCATACACTCTGTTACTGTATCTTACACTCTGTTACTGTCTCTTACACTCTGTTACTGTCTCCTATACTCTGTTACTGTCTCCTATACTCTGTTACACTCTCTTACACTCTGTTACACCCTCTTACACACTGTTACTGTCTCTTACACTCTCTTACACTCTGCTACTGTCTCTTACATTCTGTTACTGTCACTTACACTCTGCTACTGTCTCTTACACTATGTTACTGTTTATTTCACTCTGCTACTGTCTCTTACCCTCTGTTACTGTCTCTTACACTCTGCTACTGTCTCCTACACTCTGTTACTGTCTCTTTCACTCTGCTACTGTCTCTTACACTCTGCTACTATCTCTTACGCTCCGTTACTGTCTCTTACACTCTACTACACTGTCATACACTCTGTTACTGTATCTTACACTCTGTTACTGTCTCGTACACTCTGTTACTGTCTCTTACACTCTTTTACTGTCTCCTATACTCTGTTACTGTCTCCTATACTCTGTTACACTCTCTTACACTCTGCTGCTGTCTCATATACTCTGTTACTGTATCTTACACTCTGTTACTGTCTCGTACACTCTATTACTGTCTCCTATACTCTGTTACTGTCTTTTACACTCTGTTACTGTCTCCTATACTCTGTTACTGTCTCCTATACTCTGTTACACTCTCTTACACTCTGCTGCTGTCTCATATACTCTGTTACTGTCTCTTACACTATGTTACTGTCTCTTACACTCTCTTACCCTCTCCTACACTCTGCTACTGTCTCTTACACCCTCTTACACTCTGTTACTGTCTCTTGCACTCTCTTACACTCTGTAACACTCTCTTACACGCTGTTACACCCTCTTACACACTGTTACTGTCTCTTACACTCTCTTACACTCTGCTACTGTCTCTTACCCTCTGTTACTGTCTCTTACACTCTGTTACTGTCTCTTACACTCTGCTACTGTCTCCTACACTCTGTTACTGTCTCTTTCATTCTGCTACTGTCTCTTACACACTGCTACTATCTCTTACGCTCTGTTACTGTCTCTTACACTCTACTACACTGTCATACACTCTGTTACTGTATCTTACACTCTGTTTCTGTCTCGTACACTCTGTTACTGTCTCTTACACTCTGTTACTGTCTCCTATACTCTGTTACTGTCTCATATACTCTGTTACACTCTCTTACACTCTGTTACACCCTCTTACACACTGTTACTGTCTCTTACACTCTGTTACTGTCTATTTCACTCTGCTACTGTCTCTTACACTCTGCTACTATCTCTTACGCTCTGTTACTGTCTCTTACACTCTACTACACTGTCATATACTCTGTTACTGTATCTTACACTCTGTTACTGTCTCGTACACTCTGTTACTGTCTCTTACACTCTGTTACTGTCTCCTATACTCTGTTACTGTCTCCTATACTCTGTTACTGTCTCTTACACTCTGTTACTGTCTCCTATACTCTGTTACTGTCTCCTATACTCTGTTACACTCTCTTACACTCTGTTACACCCTCTTACACACTGTTACTGTCTCTTACACTCTGCTACTGTCACTTACATTCTGTTACTGTCACTTACACTCTGCTACTGTCTCTTACACTCTGTTACTGTCTATTTCACTCTGCTACTGTCTCTTACACTCTGCTACTATCTCTTACGCTGTGTTACTGTCTCTTACACTCTACTACACTGTCATACACTCTGTTACTGTATCTTACACTCTGTTACTGTCTCGTACACTCTGTTACTGTCTTTTACACTCTGTTACTGTCTCCTATACTCTGTTACTGTCTCTTACACTCTGTTACTGTCTCCTATACTCTGTTACTGTCTCCTATACTCTGTTACACTCTCTTACACTCTGCTGCTGTCTCATATACTCTGTTACTGTCTCTTACACTCTTTTACCCTCTCCTACACTCTGCTACTGTCTCTTACACCCTCTTACACTCTGTTACTGTCTCTTACACTCTCTTACACTCTGTTACACTCTCTTACACGCTGTTACACCCTCTTACACACTGTTACTGTCTCTTACACTCTCTTACACTCTGCTACTGTCTCTTACCCTCTGTTACTGTCTCTTACACTCTGCTACTGTCTCCTACACTCTGTTACTGTCTCTTTCACTCTGCTACTGTCTCTTACACTCTGTTACACTCTCTTACACTCTGTTACTGTCTCTTACATTCTCTTACACTCTGTTACTGTCTCCTATACTCTGTTACCGTCTCTTACTCTCTGCTACTGTCTCTTACACAGGTTTACGATGTCTACGCGAAGAGATCCCCAGAGACGTTCACAGTATACTGAGATCATTCTGGACTATGTGATCCTAGAGGACGGTATATGCCATGTGACACTCTCTTACACTCTACTACACTCTACTACACTCTGCTACTGTCTCTTTCACTCTGTTACTGTCTCTTTCACTCTGCTACTGTCTCTTACACTCTGCTACTATCTCTTACGCTCTGTTACTGTCTCTTACACTCTACTACACTGTCATACACTCTGTTACTGTATCTTACACTCTGTTACTGTCTCGTACACTCTGTTACTGTCTCTTACACTCTGTTACTGCCTCCTTTACTCTGTTACTGTCTCCTATACTCTGTTACTGTCTCTTACACTCTGTTACTGTCTCCTATACTCTGTTACTGTCTCCTATACTCTGTTACACTCTCTTACACTCTGTTACACCCTCTTACACACTGTTACTGTCTCTTACACTCTCTTACACTCTGCTACTGTCTCTTACATTCTGTTACTGTCACTTACACTCTGCTACTGTCTCTTACACTCTGTTACTGTCTATTTCACTCTGCTACTGTCTCTTACCCTCTGTTACTGTCTCTTACACTCTGCTACTGTCTCCTACACTCTGTTACTGTCTCTTTCACTCTGCTACTGTCTCTTACACTCTGCTACTATCTCTTACGCTCTGTTACTGTCTCTTACACTCTACTACACTGTCATACACTCTGTTACTGTATCTTACACTCTGTTACTGTCTCGTACACTCTGTTACTGTCTCTTACACTCTGTTACTGCCTCCTATACTCTGTTACTGTCTCCTATACTCTGTTACTGTCTCTTACACTCTGTTACTGTCTCCTATACTCTGTTACTGTCTCCTATACTCTGTTACACTCTCTTACACTCTGTTACACCCTCTTACACACTGTTACTGTCTCTTACACTCTCTTACACTCTGCTACTGTCTCTTACATTCTGTTACTGTCACTTACACTCTGCTACTGTCTCTTACACTCTGTTACTGTCTCTTACACTCTGTTACTGTCTCTTACACTCTGTTACTGTCTCCTATACTCTGTTACTGTCTCCTATACTCTGTTACACTCTCTTACACTCTGCTGCTGTCTCATATACTCTGTTACTGTCTCTTACACTCTGTTACTGTCTCTTACACTCTCTTACACTCTCTTACACTCTGTTACTGTCTCTTACATTCTCTTACACTCTGTTACTGTCTCCTATACTCTGTTACCGTCTCTTACTCTCTGCTACTGTCTCTTACACAGGTTTACGATGTCTACGCGAAGAGATCCCCAGAGACGTTCACAGTATACTGAGATCATTCTGGACTATGTGATCCTAGAGGACGGTATATGCCATGTGACACTCTCTTACACTCTGCTACACTCTGCTACTGTCTCTTTCACTCTGTTACTGTCTCTTTCACTCTGCTACTGTCTCTTACACTCTGCTACTATCTCTTACGCTCTGTTACTGTCTCTTACACTCTACTACACTGTCATACACTCTGTTACTGTATCTCACACTCTGTTACTGTCTCGTACACTCTGTTACTGTCTCTTACACTCTGTTACTGCCTCCTTTACTCTGTTACTGTCTCCTATACTCTGTTACTGTCTCTTACACTCTGTTACTGTCTCCTATACTCTGTTACTGTCTCCTATACTCTGTTACACTCTCTTACACTCTGTTACACCCTCTTACACACTGTTACTGTCTCTTACATTCTGTTACTGTCACTTACACTCTGCTACTGTCTCTTACACTCTGTTACTGTCTATTTCACTCTGCTACTGTCTCTTACCCTCTGTTACTGTCTCTTACACTCTGCTACTGTCTCCTACACTCTGTTACTGTCTCTTTCACTCTGCTACTGTCTCTTACACTCTGCTACTATCTCTTACGCTCTGTTACTGTCTCTTACACTCTACTACACTGTCATACACTCTATTACTGTATCTTACACTCTGTTACTGTCTCGTACACTCTGTTACTGTCTCTTACACTCTGTTACTGCCTCCTATACTCTGTTACTGTCTCCTATACTCTGTTACTGTCTCTTACACTCTGTTACTGTCTCCTATACTCTGTTACTGTCTCCTATACTCTGTTACACTCTCTTACACTCTGTTACACCCTCTTACACACTGTTACTGTCTCTTACACTCTGCTACTGTCTCTTACATTCTGTTACTGTCACTTACACTCTGCTACTGTCTCTTACACTCTGTTACTGTCTCTTACACTCTGTTACTGTCTCTTGCACTCTGTTACTGTCTCCTATACTCTGTTACTGTCTCCTATACTCTGTTACACTCTCTTACACTCTGCTGCTGTCTCATATACTCTGTTACTGTCTCTTACACTCTGTTACTGTCTCTTACACTCTCTTACACTCTCTTACACTCTGTTACTGTCTCTTACATTCTCTTACACTCTGTTACTGTCTCCTATACTCTGTTACCGTCTCTTACTCTCTGCTACTGTCTCTTACACAGGTTTACGATGTCTACGCGAAGAGATCCCCAGAGACGTTCACAGTATACTGAGATCATTCTGGACTATGTGATCCTAGAGGACGGTATATGCCATGTGACACTCTCTTACACTCTACTACACTCTGCTACTGTCTCTTTCACTCTGTTACTGTCTCTTTCACTCTGCTACTGTCTCTTACACTCTGCTACTATCTCTTACGCTCTGTTACTGTCTCTTACACTCTACTACACTGTCATACACTCTGTTACTGTATCTTACACTCTGTTACTGTCTCGTACACTCTGTTACTGTCTCTTACACTCTGTTACTGCCTCCTTTACTCTGTTACTGTCTCCTATACTCTGTTACTGTCTCTTACACTCTGTTACTGTCTCTTACACTCTGTTACTGTCTCCTATACTCTGTTACTGTCTCCTATACTCTGTTACACTCTCTTACACTCTGTTACACCCTCTTACACACTGTTACTGTCTCTTACACTCTCTTACACTCTGCTACTGTCACTTACACTATGCTACTGTCTCTTACACTCTGTTACTGTCTATTTCACTCTGCTACTGTCTCTTACCCTCTGTTACTGTCTCTTACACTCTGCTACTGTCTCCTACACTCTGCTACTATCTCTTACGCTCTGTTACTGTCTCTTACACTCTACTACACTGTCATACACTCTGTTACTGTATCTTACACTCTGTTACTGTCTCGTACACTCTGTTACTGTCTCCTATACTCTGTTACTGTCTCCTATACTCTGTTACACTCTCTTACACTCTGTTACACCCTCTTACACACTGTTACTGTCTCTTACACTCTCTTACACTCTGCTACTGTCTCTTACATTCTGTTACTGTCACTTACACTCTGCTACTGTCTCTTACACTCTGTTACTGTCTCTTACCCTCTGTTACTGTCTCTTACACTCTGCTACTGTCTCCTACACTCTGTTACTGTCTCTTTCACTCTGCTACTGTCTCTTACACTCTGCTACTATCTCTTACGCTCTGTTACTGTCTCTTACACTCTACTACACTGTCATACACTCTGTTACTGTATCTTACACTCTGTTACTGTCTCCTATACTCTGTTACTGTCTCATATACTCTGTTACACTCTCTTACACTCTGTTACTGTCTCTTACACTCTCTTACACTCTGCTACTGTCTCTTACATTCTGTTACTGTCACTTACACTCTGCTACTGTCTCTTACACTCTGTTACTGTCTATTTCACTCTGCTACTGTCTCTTACACTCTGCTACTATCTCTTACGCTCCGTTACTGTCTCTTACACTCTACTACACTGTCATACACTCTGTTACTGTATCTTATACTCTGTTACTGTCTCGTACACTCTGTTACTGTCTCTTACACTCTTTTACTGTCTCCTATACTCTGTTACTGTCTCCTATACTCTGTTACACTCTCTTACACTCTGCTGCTGTCTCATATACTCTGTTACTGTAACTTACACTCTGTTACTGTCTCGTACACTCTGTTACTGTCTCTTACACTCTGTTACTGTCTCCTATACTCTGTTACTGTCTTTTACACTCTGTTACTGTCTCCTATACTCTGTTACTGTCTCCTATACTCTGTTACACTCTCTTACACTCTGCTGCTGTCTCATATACTCTGTTACTGTCTCTTACACTATGTTACTGTCTCTTACACTCTCTTACCCTCTCCTACACTCTGCTACTGTCTCTTGCACTCTCTTACACTCTGTAACACTCTCTTACACGCTGTTACACCCTCTTACACACTGTTACTGTCTCTTACACTCTCTTACACTCTGCTACTGTCTCTTACCCTCTGTTACTGTCTCTTACACTCTGTTACTGTCTCTTACACTCTGCTACTGTCTCCTACACTCTGTTACTGTCTCTTTCACTCTGCTACTGTCTCTTACACACTGCTACTATCTCTTACGCTCTGTTACTGTCTCTTACACTCTACTACACTGTCATACACTCTGTTACTGTATCTTACACTCTGTTACTGTCTCGTACACTCTGTTACTGTCTCTTACACTCTGTTACTGTCTCCTATACTCTGTTACTGTCTCTTACACTCTGTTACTGTCTCCTATACTCTGTTACTGTCTCCTATACTCTGTTACACTCTCTTACACTCTGTTACACCCTCTTACACACTGTTACTGTCTCTTACACTCTGTTACTGTCTATTTCACTCTGCTACTGTCTCTTACACTCTGCTACTATCTCTTACGCTCTGTTACTGTCTCTTACACTCTACTACACTGTCATATACTCTGTTACTGTATCTTACACTCTGTTACTGTCTCGTACACTCTGTTACTGTCTCTTACACTCTGTTACTGTCTCCTATACTCTGTTACTGTCTCCTATACTCTGTTACTGTCTCTTACACTCTGTTACTGTCTCCTATACTCTGTTACTGTCTCCTATACTCTGTTACACTCTCTTACACTCTGTTACACCCTCTTACACACTGTTACTGTCTCTTACACTCTGCTACTGTCACTTACATTCTGTTACTGTCACTTACACTCTGCTACTGTCTCTTACACTCTGTTACTGTCTCCTATACTCTGTTACTGTCTCCTATACTCTGTTACTGTCTCTTACACTCTGTTACTGTCTCCTATACTCTGTTACTGTCTCCTATACTCTGTTACACTCTCTTACACTCTGTTACACCCTCTTACACACTGTTACTGTCTCTTACACTCTGCTACTGTCACTTACATTCTGTTACTGTCACTTACACTCTGCTACTGTCTCTTACACTCTGTTACTGTCTATTTCACTCTGCTACTGTCTCTTACCCTCTGTTACTGTCAATTACCCTCTGCTACTGTCTCCTACACTCTGTTACTGTCTCTTTCACTCTGCTACTGTCTCTTACACTCTGCTACTATCTCTTACGCTCTGTTACTGTCTCTTACACTCTACTACACTGTCATACACTCTGTTACTGTATCTTACACTCTGTTACTGTCTCGTACACTCTGTTACTGTCTCTTACACTCTGTTACTGCCTCCTATACTCTGTTACTGTCTCCTATACTCTGTTACTGTCTCCTATACTCTGTTACACTCTCTTACACTCTGTTACACCCTCTTACACACTGTTACTGTCTCTTACACTCTGCTACTGTCACTTACATTCTGTTACTGTCACTTACACTCTGCTACTGTCTCTTACACTCTGTTACTGTCTCCTATACTCTGTTACTGTCTCCTATACTCTGTTACTGTCTCTTACACTCTGTTACTGTCTCCTATACTCTGTTACTGTCTCCTATACTCTGTTACACTCTCTTACACTCTGTTACACCCTCTTACACACTGTTACTGTCTCTTACACTCTGCTACTGTCACTTACATTCTGTTACTGTCACTTACACTCTGCTACTGTCTCTTACACTCTGTTACTGTCTATTTCACTCTGCTACTGTCTCTTACACTCTGCTACTATCTCTTACGCTCCGTTACTGTCTCTTACACTCTACTACACTGTCATACACTCTGTTACTGTATCTTATACTCTGTTACTGTCTCGTACACTCTGTTACTGTCTCTTACACTCTTTTACTGTCTCCTATACTCTGTTACTGTCTCCTATACTCTGTTACACTCTCTTACACTCTGCTGCTGTCTCATATACTCTGTTACTGTAACTTACACTCTGTTACTGTCTCGTACACTCTGTTACTGTCTCTTACACTCTGTTACTGTCTCCTATACTCTGTTACTGTCTTTTACACTCTGTTACTGTCTCCTATACTCTGTTACTGTCTCCTATACTCTGTTACACTCTCTTACACTCTGCTGCTGTCTCATATACTCTGTTACTGTCTCTTACACTATGTTACTGTCTCTTACACTCTCTTACCCTCTCCTACACTCTGCTACTGTCTCTTGCACTCTCTTACACTCTGTAACACTCTCTTACACGCTGTTACACCCTCTTACACACTGTTACTGTCTCTTACACTCTCTTACACTCTGCTACTGTCTCTTACCCTCTGTTACTGTCTCTTACACTCTGTTACTGTCTCTTACACTCTGCTACTGTCTCCTACACTCTGTTACTGTCTCTTTCACTCTGCTACTGTCTCTTACACACTGCTACTATCTCTTACGCTCTGTTACTGTCTCTTACACTCTACTACACTGTCATACACTCTGTTACTGTATCTTACACTCTGTTACTGTCTCGTACACTCTGTTACTGTCTCTTACACTCTGTTACTGTCTCCTATACTCTGTTACTGTCTCTTACACTCTGTTACTGTCTCCTATACTCTGTTACTGTCTCCTATACTCTGTTACACTCTCTTACACTCTGTTACACCCTCTTACACACTGTTACTGTCTCTTACACTCTGTTACTGTCTATTTCACTCTGCTACTGTCTCTTACACTCTGCTACTATCTCTTACGCTCTGTTACTGTCTCTTACACTCTACTACACTGTCATATACTCTGTTACTGTATCTTACACTCTGTTACTGTCTCGTACACTCTGTTACTGTCTCTTACACTCTGTTACTGTCTCCTATACTCTGTTACTGTCTCCTATACTCTGTTACTGTCTCTTACACTCTGTTACTGTCTCCTATACTCTGTTACTGTCTCCTATACTCTGTTACACTCTCTTACACTCTGTTACACCCTCTTACACACTGTTACTGTCTCTTACACTCTGCTACTGTCACTTACATTCTGTTACTGTCACTTACACTCTGCTACTGTCTCTTACACTCTGTTACTGTCTCCTATACTCTGTTACTGTCTCCTATACTCTGTTACTGTCTCTTACACTCTGTTACTGTCTCCTATACTCTGTTACTGTCTCCTATACTCTGTTACACTCTCTTACACTCTGTTACACCCTCTTACACACTGTTACTGTCTCTTACACTCTGCTACTGTCACTTACATTCTGTTACTGTCACTTACACTCTGCTACTGTCTCTTACACTCTGTTACTGTCTATTTCACTCTGCTACTGTCTCTTACCCTCTGTTACTGTCAATTACCCTCTGCTACTGTCTCCTACACTCTGTTACTGTCTCTTTCACTCTGCTACTGTCTCTTACACTCTGCTACTATCTCTTACGCTCTGTTACTGTCTCTTACACTCTACTACACTGTCATACACTCTGTTACTGTATCTTACACTCTGTTACTGTCTCGTACACTCTGTTACTGTCTCTTACACTCTGTTACTGCCTCCTATACTCTGTTACTGTCTCCTATACTCTGTTACTGTCTCTTACACTCTGTTACTGTCTCCTATACTCTGTTACTGTCTCCTATACTCTGTTACACTCTCTTACACTCTGTTACACCCTCTTACACACTGTTACTGTCTCTTACACTCTCTTACACTCTGCTACTGTCTCTTACATTCTGTTACTGTCACTTACACTCTGCTACTGTCTCTTACACTCTGCTACTGTCTCTTACACTCTGTTACTGTCTCTTACACTCTGTTACTGTCTCTTACACTCTGTTACTGTCTCCTACACTCTGTTACTGTCTCCTATACTCTGTTACACTCTCTTACACTCTGCTGCTGTCTCATATACTCTGTTACTGTCTCTTACACTCTGTTACTGTCTCTTACACTCTCTTACACTCTCTTACACTCTGTTACTGTCTCTTACATTCTCTTACACTCTGTTACTGTCTCCTATACTCTGTTACCGTCTCTTACTCTCTGCTACTGTCTCTTACACAGGTTTACGATGTCTACGCGAAGAGATCCCCAGAGACGTTCACAGTATACTGAGATCATTCTGGACTATGTGATCCTAGAGGACGGTATATGCCATGTGACACTCTCTTACACTCTACTACACTCTACTACACTCTGCTACTGTCTCTTTCACTCTGTTACTGTCTCTTTCACTCTGCTACTGTCTCTTACACTCTGCTACTATCTCTTACGCTCTGTTACTGTCTCTTACACTCTACTACACTGTCATACACTCTGTTACTGTATCTTACACTCTGTTACTGTCTCGTACACTCTGTTACTGTCTCTTACACTCTGTTACTGCCTCCTTTACTCTGTTACTGTCTCCTATACTCTGTTACTGTCTCTTACACTCTGTTACTGTCTCCTATACTCTGTTACTGTCTCCTATACTCTGTTACACTCTCTTACACTCTGTTACACCCTCTTACACACTGTTACTGTCTCTTACACTCTCTTACACTCTGCTACTGTCTCTTACATTCTGTTACTGTCACTTACACTCTGCTACTGTCTCTTACACTCTGTTACTGTCTATTTCACTCTGCTACTGTCTCTTACCCTCTGTTACTGTCTCTTACACTCTGCTACTGTCTCCTACACTCTGTTACTGTCTCTTTCACTCTGCTACTGTCTCTTACACTCTGCTACTATCTCTTACGCTCTGTTACTGTCTCTTACACTCTACTACACTGTCATACACTCTGTTACTGTATCTTACACTCTGTTACTGTCTCGTACACTCTGTTACTGTCTCTTACACTCTGTTACTGCCTCCTATACTCTGTTACTGTCTCCTATACTCTGTTACTGTCTCTTACACTCTGTTACTGTCTCCTATACTCTGTTACTGTCTCCTATACTCTGTTACACTCTCTTACACTCTGTTACACCCTCTTACACACTGTTACTGTCTCTTACACTCTCTTACACTCTGCTACTGTCTCTTACATTCTGTTACTGTCACTTACACTCTGCTACTGTCTCTTACACTCTGCTACTGTCTCTTACACTCTGTTACTGTCTCTTACACTCTGTTACTGTCTCTTACACTCTGTTACTGTCTCCTATACTCTGTTACTGTCTCCTATACTCTGTTACACTCTCTTACACTCTGCTGCTGTCTCATATACTCTGTTACTGTCTCTTACACTCTGTTACTGTCTCTTACACTCTCTTACACTCTCTTACACTCTGTTACTGTCTCTTACATTCTCTTACACTCTGTTACTGTCTCCTATACTCTGTTACCGTCTCTTACTCTCTGCTACTGTCTCTTACACAGGTTTACGATGTCTACGCGAAGAGATCCCCAGAGACGTTCACAGTATACTGAGATCATTCTGGACTATGTGATCCTAGAGGACGGTATATGCCATGTGACACTCTCTTACACTCTACTACACTCTACTACACTCTGCTACTGTCTCTTTCACTCTGTTACTGTCTCTTTCACTCTGCTACTGTCTCTTACACTCTGCTACTATCTCTTACGCTCTGTTACTGTCTCTTACACTCTACTACACTGTCATACACTCTGTTACTGTATCTTACACTCTGTTACTGTCTCGTACACTCTGTTACTGTCTCTTACACTCTGTTACTGCCTCCTTTACTCTGTTACTGTCTCCTATACTCTGTTACTGTCTCTTACACTCTGTTACTGTCTCCTATACTCTGTTACTGTCTCCTATACTCTGTTACACTCTCTTACACTCTGTTACACCCTCTTACACACTGTTACTGTCTCTTACACTCTCTTACACTCTGCTACTGTCTCTTACATTCTGTTACTGTCACTTACACTCTGCTACTGTCTCTTACACTCTGTTACTGTCTATTTCACTCTGCTACTGTCTCTTACCCTCTGTTACTGTCTCTTACACTCTGCTACTGTCTCCTACACTCTGTTACTGTCTCTTTCACTCTGCTACTGTCTCTTACACTCTGCTACTATCTCTTACGCTCTGTTACTGTCTCTTACACTCTACTACACTGTCATACACTCTGTTACTGTATCTTACACTCTGTTACTGTCTCGTACACTCTGTTACTGTCTCTTACACTCTGTTACTGCCTCCTATACTCTGTTACTGTCTCCTATACTCTGTTACTGTCTCTTACACTCTGTTACTGTCTCCTATACTCTGTTACTGTCTCCTATACTCTGTTACACTCTCTTACACTCTGTTACACCCTCTTACACACTGTTACTGTCTCTTACACTCTCTTACACTCTGCTACTGTCTCTTACATTCTGTTACTGTCACTTACACTCTGCTACTGTCTCTTACACTCTGCTACTGTCTCTTACACTCTGTTACTGTCTCTTACACTCTGTTACTGTCTCTTACACTCTGTTACTGTCTCCTATACTCTGTTACTGTCTCCTATACTCTGTTACACTCTCTTACACTCTGCTGCTGTCTCATATACTCTGTTACTGTCTCTTACACTCTGTTACTGTCTCTTACACTCTCTTACACTCTCTTACACTCTGTTACTGTCTCTTACATTCTCTTACACTCTGTTACTGTCTCCTATACTCTGTTACCGTCTCTTACTCTCTGCTACTGTCTCTTACACAGGTTTACGATGTCTACGCGAAGAGATCCCCAGAGACGTTCACAGTATACTGAGATCATTCTGGACTATGTGATCCTAGAGGACGGTATATGCCATGTGACACTCTCTTACACTCTGCTACACTCTGCTACTGTCTCTTTCACTCTGTTACTGTCTCTTTCACTCTGCTACTGTCTCTTACACTCTGCTACTATCTCTTACGCTCTGTTACTGTCTCTTACACTCTACTACACTGTCATACACTCTGTTACTGTATCTTACACTCTGTTACTGTCTCGTACACTCTGTTACTGTCTCTTACACTCTGTTACTGCCTCCTTTACTCTGTTACTGTCTCCTATACTCTGTTACTGTCTCTTACACTCTGTTACTGTCTCCTATACTCTGTTACTGTCTCCTATACTCTGTTACACTCTCTTACACTCTGTTACACCCTCTTACACACTGTTACTGTCTCTTACATTCTGTTACTGTCACTTACACTCTGCTACTGTCTCTTACACTCTGTTACTGTCTATTTCACTCTGCTACTGTCTCTTACCCTCTGTTACTGTCTCTTACACTCTGCTACTGTCTCCTACACTCTGTTACTGTCTCTTTCACTCTGCTACTGTCTCTTACACTCTGCTACTATCTCTTACGCTCTGTTACTGTCTCTTACACTCTACTACACTGTCATACACTCTGTTACTGTATCTTACACTCTGTTACTGTCTCGTACACTCTGTTACTGTCTCTTACACTCTGTTACTGCCTCCTATACTCTGTTACTGTCTCCTATACTCTGTTACTGTCTCTTACACTCTGTTACTGTCTCCTATATTCTGTTACTGTCTCCTATACTCTGTTACACTCTCTTACACTCTGTTACACCCTCTTACACACTGTTACTGCCTCTTACACTCTGCTACTGTCTCTTACATTCTGTTACTGTCACTTACACTCTGCTACTGTCTCTTACACTCTGTTACTGTCTCTTACACTCTGTTACTGTCTCTTGCACTCTGTTACTGTCTCCTATACTCTGTTACTGTCTCCTATACTCTGTTACACTCTCTTACACTCTGCTGCTGTCTCATATACTCTGTTACTGTCTCTTACACTCTGTTACTGTCTCTTACACTCTCTTACACTCTGTTACTGTCTCTTACATTCTCTTACACTCTGTTACTGTCTCCTATACTCTGTTACCGTCTCTTACTCTCTGCTACTGTCTCTTACACAGGTTTACGATGTCTACGCGAAGAGATCCCCAGAGACGTTCACAGTATACTGAGATCATTCTGGACTATGTGATCCTAGAGGACGGTATATGCCATGTGACACTCTCTTACACTCTACTACACTCTGCTACTGTCTCTTTCACTCTGCTACTGTCTCTTACACTCTGCTACTATCTCTTACGCTCTGTTACTGTCTCTTACACTCTACTACACTGTCATACACTCTGTTACTGTATCTTACACTCTGTTACTGTCTCGTACACTCTGTTACTGTCTCTTACACTCTGTTACTGCCTCCTTTACTCTGTTACTGTCTCCTATACTCTGTTACTGTCTCTTACACTCTGTTACTGTCTCCTATACTCTGTTACTGTCTCCTATACTCTGTTACACTCTCTTACACTCTGTTACACCCTCTTACACACTGTTACTGTCTCTTACACTCTCTTACACTCTGCTACTGTCTCTTACATTCTGTTACTGTCACTTACACTATGCTACTGTCTCTTACACTCTGTTACTGTCTATTTCACTCTGCTACTGTCTCTTACCCTCTGTTACTGTCTCTTACACTCTGCTACTGTCTCCTACACTCTGTTACTGTCTCTTTCACTCTGCTACTGTCTCTTACACTCTGCTACTATCTCTTACGCTCTGTTACTGTCTCTTACACTCTACTACACTGTCATACACTCTGTTACTGTATCTTACACTCTGTTACTGTCTCGTACACTCTGTTACTGTCTCCTATACTCTGTTACTGTCTCCTATACTCTGTTACACTCTCTTACACTCTGTTACACCCTCTTACACACTGTTACTGTCTCTTACACTCTCTTACACTCTGCTACTGTCTCTTACATTCTGTTACTGTCACTTACACTCTGCTACTGTCTCTTACACTCTGTTACTGTCTCTTACCCTCTGTTACTGTCTCTTACACTCTGCTACTGTCTCCTACACTCTGTTACTGTCTCTTTCACTCTGCTACTGTCTCTTACACTCTGCTACTATCTCTTATGCTCTGTTACTGTCTCTTACACTCTACTACACTGTCATACACTCTGTTACTGTATCTTACACTCTGTTACTGTCTCCTATACTCTGTTACTGTCTCATATACTCTGTTACACTCTCTTACACTCTGTTACACCCTCTTACACACTGTTACTGTCTCTTACACTCTCTTACACTCTGCTACTGTCTCTTACATTCTGTTACTGTCACTTACACTCTGCTACTGTCTCTTACACTCTGTTACTGTCTATTTCACTCTGCTACTGTCTCTAACACTCTGCTACTATCTCTTACGCTCCGTTACTGTCTCTTACACTCTACTACACTGTCATACACTCTGTTACTGTATCTTACACTCTGTTACTGTCTCGTACACTCTGTTACTGTCTCTTACACTCTTTTACTGTCTCCTATACTCTGTTACTGTCTCCTATACTCTGTTACACTCTCTTACACTCTGCTGCTGTCTCATATACTCTGTTACTGTATCTTACACTCTGTTACTGTCTCGTACACTCTGTTACTGTCTCTTACACTCTGTTACTGTCTCCTATACTCTGTTACTGTCTTTTACACTCTGTTACTGTCTCCTATACTCTGTTACTGTCTCCTATACTCTGTTACACTCTCTTACACTCTGCTGCTGTCTCATATACTCTGTTACTGTCTCTTACACTATGTTACTGTCTCTTACACTCTCTTACCCTCTCCTACACTCTGCTACTGTCTCTTACACCCTCTTACACTCTGTTACTGTCTCTTGCACTCTCTTACACTCTGTAACACTCTCTAACACGCTGTTACACCCTCTTACACACTGTTACTGTCTCTTACACTCTCTTACACTCTGCTACTGTCTCTTACCCTCTGTTACTGTCTCTTACACTCTGTTACTGTCTCTTACACTCTGCTACTGTCTCCTACACTCTGTTACTGTCTCTTTCACTCTGCTACTGTCTCTTACACACTGCTACTATCTCTTACGCTCTGTTACTGTCTCTTACACTCTACTACACTGTCATACACTCTGTTACTGTATCTTACACTCTGTTACTGTCTCGTACACTCTGTTACTGTCTCCTATACTCTGTTACTGTCTCTTACACTCTGTTACTGTCTCCTATACTCTGTTACTGTCTCCTATACTCTGTTACACTCTCTTACACTCTGTTACACCCTCTTACACACTGTTACTGTCTCTTACACTCTGTTACTGTCTATTTCACTCTGCTACTGTCTCTTACACTCTGCTACTATCTCTTACGCTCTGTTACTGTCTCTTACACTCTACTACACTGTCATATACTCTGTTACTGTATCTTACACTCTGTTACTGTCTCGTACACTCTGTTACTGTCTCTTACACTCTGTTACTGTCTCCTATACTCTGTTACTGTCTCCTATACTCTGTTACTGTCTCTTACACTCTGTTACTGTCTCCTATACTCTGTTACTGTCTCCTATACTCTGTTACACTCTCTTACACTCTGTTACACCCTCTTACACACTGTTACTGTCTCTTACACTCTGCTACTGTCTCTTACACTCTGCTACTGTCTCTTACATTCTGTTACTGTCACTTACACTCTGCTACTGTCTCTTACACTCTGTTACTGTCTATTTCACTCTGCTACTGTCTCTTACACTCTGCTACTATCTCTTACGCTGTGTTACTGTCTCTTACACTCTACTACACTGTCATACACTCTGTTACTGTATCTTACACTCTGTTACTGTCTCGTACACTCTGTTACTGTCTTTTACACTCTGTTACTGTCTCCTATACTCTGTTACTGTCTCTTACACTCTGTTACTGTCTCCTATACTCTGTTACTGTCTCCTATACTCTGTTACACTCTCTTACACTCTGCTGCTGTCTCATATACTCTGTTACTGTCTCTTACACTCTTTTACCCTCTCCTACACTCTGCTACTGTCTCTTACACCCTCTTACACTCTGTTACTGTCTCTTACACTCTCTTACACTCTGTTACACTCTCTTACACGCTGTTACACCCTCTTACACACTGTTACTGTCTCTTACACTCTCTTACACTCTGCTACTGTCTCTTACCCTCTGTTACTGTCTCTTACACTCTGCTAC
Organism: Spea bombifrons; assembly: GCF_027358695.1. Classification (NCBI taxonomy): domain Eukaryota; kingdom Metazoa; phylum Chordata; class Amphibia; order Anura; family Pelobatidae; genus Spea; species Spea bombifrons. The sequence continues at coordinate 40,239,693 of NC_071096.1, read as the reverse complement.
TGTCTCCTACACTCTGTTACTGTCTCTTTCACTCTGCTACTGTCTCTTACACTCTGTTACACTCTCTTACACTCTGTTACTGTCTCTTACATTCTCTTACACTCTGTTACTGTCTCCTATACTCTGTTACCGTCTCTTACTCTCTGCTACTGTCTCTTACACAGGTTTACGATGTCTACGCGAAGAGATCCCCAGAGACGTTCACAGTATACTGAGATCATTCTGGACTATGTGATCCTAGAGGACGGTATATGCCATGTGACACTCTCTTACACTCTACTACACTCTACTACACTCTGCTACTGTCTCTTTCACTCTGTTACTGTCTCTTTCACTCTGCTACTGTCTCTTACACTCTGCTACTATCTCTTACGCTCTGTTACTGTCTCTTACACTCTACTACACTGTCATACACTCTGTTACTGTATCTTACACTCTGTTACTGTCTCGTACACTCTGTTACTGTCTCTTACACTCTGTTACTGCCTCCTTTACTCTGTTACTGTCTCCTATAGTCTGTTACTGTCTCTTACACTCTGTTACTGTCTCCTATACTCTGTTACTGTCTCCTATACTCTGTTACACTCTCTTACACTCTGTTACACCCTCTTACACACTGTTACTGTCTCTTACACTCTCTTACACTCTGCTACTGTCTCTTACATTCTGTTACTGTCACTTACACTCTGCTACTGTCTCTTACACTCTGTTACTGTCTATTTCACTCTGCTACTGTCTCTTACCCTCTGTTACTGTCTCTTACACTCTGCTACTGTCTCCTACACTCTGTTACTGTCTCTTTCACTCTGCTACTGTATCTTACACTCTGCTACTATCTCTTACGCTCTGTTACTGTCTCTTACACTCTACTACACTGTCATACACTCTGTTACTGTATCTTACACTCTGTTACTGTCTCGTACACTCTGTTACTGTCTCTTACACTCTGTTACTGCCTCCTATACTCTGTTACTGTCTCCTATACTCTGTTACTGTCTCTTACACTCTGTTACTGTCTCCTATACTCTGTTACTGTCTCCTATACTCTGTTACACTCTCTTACACTCTGTTACACCCTCTTACACACTGTTACTGTCTCTTACACTCTCTTACACTCTGCTACTGTCTCTTACATTCTGTTACTGTCACTTACACTCTGCTACTGTCTCTTACACTCTGTTACTGTCTCTTACACTCTGTTACTGTCTCTTACACTCTGTTACTGTCTCTTACACTCTGTTACTGTCTCCTATACTCTGTTACTGTCTCCTATACTCTGTTACACTCTCTTACACTCTGCTGCTGTCTCATATACTCTGTTACTGTCTCTTACACTCTGTTACTGTCTCTTACACTCTCTTACACTCTCTTACACTCTGTTACTGTCTCTTACATTCTCTTACACTCTGTTACTGTCTCCTATACTCTGTTACCGTCTCTTACTCTCTGCTACTGTCTCTTACACAGGTTTACGATGTCTACGCGAAGAGATCCCCAGAGACGTTCACAGTATACTGAGATCATTCTGGACTATGTGATCCTAGAGGACGGTATATGCCATGTGACACTCTCTTACACTCTACTACACTCTACTACACTCTGCTACTGTCTCTTTCACTCTGTTACTGTCTCTTTCACTCTGTTACTGTCTCTTTCACTCTGATACTGTCTCTTACACTCTGCTACTATCTCTTACGCTCTGTTACTGTCTCTTACACTCTACTACACTGTCATACACTCTGTTACTGTATCTTACACTCTGTTACTGTCTCGTACACTCTGTTACTGTCTCTTACACTCTGTTACTGCCTCCTTTACTCTGTTACTGTCTCCTATACTCTGTTACTGTCTCTTACACTCTGTTACTGTCTCCTATACTCTGTTACTGTCTCCTATACTCTGTTACACTCTCTTACACTCTGTTACACCCTCTTACACACTGTTACTGTCTCTTACACTCTCTTACACTCTGCTACTGTCTCTTACATTCTGTTACTGTCACTTACACTCTGCTACTGTCTCTTACACTCTGTTACTGTCTATTTCACTCTGCTACTGTCTCTTACCCTCTGTTACTGTCTCTTACACTCTGCTACTGTCTCCTACACTCTGTTACTGTCTCTTTCACTCTGCTACTGTCTCTTACACTCTGCTACTATCTCTTACGCTCTGTTACTGTCTCTTACACTCTACTACACTGTCATACACTCTGTTACTGTATCTTACACTCTGTTACTGTCTCGTACACTCTGTTACTGTCTCTTACACTCTGTTACTGCCTCCTATACTCTGTTACTGTCTCCTATACTCTGTTACTGTCTCTTACACTCTGTTACTGTCTCCTATACTCTGTTACTGTCTCCTATACTCTGTTACACTCTCTTACACTCTGTTACACCCTCTTACACACTGTTACTGTCTCTTACACTCTCTTACACTCTGCTACTGTCTCTTACATTCTGTTACTGTCACTTACACTCTGCTACTGTCTCTTACACTCTGCTACTGTCTCTTACACTCTGTTACTGTCTCTTACACTCTGTTACTGTCTCTTACACTCTGTTACTGTCTCCTATACTCTGTTACTGTCTCCTATACTCTGTTACACTCTCTTACACTCTGCTGCTGTCTCATATACTCTGTTACTGTCTCTTACACTCTGTTACTGTCTCTTACACTCTCTTACACTCTCTTACACTCTGTTACTGTCTCTTACATTCTCTTACACTCTGTTACTGTCTCCTATACTCTGTTACCGTCTCTTACTCTCTGCTACTGTCTCTTACACAGGTTTACGATGTCTACGCGAAGAGATCCCCAGAGACGTTCACAGTATACTGAGATCATTCTGGACTATGTGATCCTAGAGGACGGTATATGCCATGTGACACTCTCTTACACTCTGCTACACTCTGCTACTGTCTCTTTCACTCTGTTACTGTCTCTTTCACTCTGCTACTGTCTCTTACACTCTGCTACTATCTCTTACGCTCTGTTACTGTCTCTTACACTCTACTACACTGTCATACACTCTGTTACTGTATCTTACACTCTGTTACTGTCTCGTACACTCTGTTACTGTCTCTTACACTCTGTTACTGCCTCCTTTACTCTGTTACTGTCTCCTATACTCTGTTACTGTCTCTTACACTCTGTTACTGTCTCCTATACTCTGTTACTGTCTCCTATACTCTGTTACACTCTCTTACACTCTGTTACACCCTCTTACACACTGTTACTGTCTCTTACATTCTGTTACTGTCACTTACACTCTGCTACTGTCTCTTACACTCTATTACTGTCTATTTCACTCTGCTACTGTCTCTTACCCTCTGTTACTGTCTCTTACACTCTGCTACTGTCTCCTACACTCTGTTACTGTCTCTTTCACTCTGCTACTGTCTCTTACACTCTGCTACTATCTCTTACGCTCTGTTACTGTCTCTTACACTCTACTACACTGTCATACACTCTGTTACTGTATCTTACACTCTGTTACTGTCTCGTACACTCTGTTACTGTCTCTTACACTCTGTTACTGCCTCCTATACTCTGTTACTGTCTCCTATACTCTGTTACTGTCTCTTACACTCTGTTACTGTCTCCTATATTCTGTTACTGTCTCCTATACTCTGTTACACTCTCTTACACTCTGTTACACCCTCTTACACACTGTTACTGCCTCTTACACTCTGCTACTGTCTCTTACATTCTGTTACTGTCACTTACACTCTGCTACTGTCTCTTACACTCTGTTACTGTCTCTTACACTCTGTTACTGTCTCTTGCACTCTGTTACTGTCTCCTATACTCTGTTACTGTCTCCTATACTCTGTTACACTCTCTTACACTCTGCTGCTGTCTCATATACTCTGTTACTGTCTCTTACACTCTGTTACTGTCTCTTACACTCTCTTACACTCTGTTACTGTCTCTTACATTCTCTTACACTCTGTTACTGTCTCCTATACTCTGTTACCGTCTCTTACTCTCTGCTACTGTCTCTTACACAGGTTTACGATGTCTACGCGAAGAGATCCCCAGAGACGTTCACAGTATACTGAGATCATTCTGGACTATGTGATCCTAGAGGACGGTATATGCCATGTGACACTCTCTTACACTCTACTACACTCTGCTACTGTCTCTTTCACTCTGTTACTGTCTCTTTCACTCTGCTACTGTCTCTTACACTCTGCTACTATCTCTTACACTCTGTTACTGTCTCTTACACTCTACTACACTGTCATACACTCTGTTACTGTATCTTACACTCTGTTACTGTCTCGTACACTCTGTTACTGTCTCTTACACTCTGTTACTGCCTCCTTTACTCTGTTACTGTCTCCTATACTCTGTTACTGTCTCTTACACTCTGTTACTGTCTCCTATACTCTGTTACTGTCTCCTATACTCTGTTACACTCTCTTACACTCTGTTACACCCTCTTACACACTGTTACTGTCTCTTACACTCTCTTACACTCTGCTACTGTCTCTTACATTCTGTTACTGTCACTTACACTATGCTACTGTCTCTTACACTCTGTTACTGTCTATTTCACTCTGCTACTGTCTCTTACCCTCTGTTACTGTCTCTTACACTCTGCTACTGTCTCCTACACTCTGTTACTGTCTCTTTCACTCTGCTACTGTCTCTTACACTCTGCTACTATCTCTTACGCTCTGTTACTGTCTCTTACACTCTACTACACTGTCATACACTCTGTTACTGTATCTTACACTCTGTTACTGTCTCGTACACTCTGTTACTGTCTCCTATACTCTGTTACTGTCTCCTATACTCTGTTACACTCTCTTACACTCTGTTACACCCTCTTACACACTGTTACTGTCTCTTACACTCTCTTACACTCTGCTACTGTCTCTTACATTCTGTTACTGTCACTTACACTCTGCTACTGTCTCTTACACTCTGTTACTGTCTCTTACCCTCTGTTACTGTCTCTTACACTCTGCTACTGTCTCCTACACTCTGTTACTGTCTCTTTCACTCTGCTACTGTCTCTTACACTCTGCTACTATCTCTTATGCTCTGTTACTGTCTCTTACACTCTACTACACTGTCATACACTCTGTTACTGTATCTTACACTCTGTTACTGTCTCCTATACTCTGTTACTGTCTCATATACTCTGTTACACTCTCTTACACTCTGTTACACCCTCTTACACACTGTTACTGTCTCTTACACTCTCTTACACTCTGCTACTGTCTCTTACATTCTGTTACTGTCACTTACACTCTGCTACTGTCTCTTACACTCTGTTACTGTCTATTTCACTCTGCTACTGTCTCTAACACTCTGCTACTATCTCTTACGCTCCGTTACTGTCTCTTACACTCTACTACACTGTCATACACTCTGTTACTGTATCTTACACTCTGTTACTGTCTCGTACACTCTGTTACTGTCTCTTACACTCTTTTACTGTCTCCTATACTCTGTTACTGTCTCCTATACTCTGTTACACTCTCTTACACTCTGCTGCTGTCTCATATACTCTGTTACTGTATCTTACACTCTGTTACTGTCTCGTACACTCTGTTACTGTCTCTTACACTCTGTTACTGTCTCCTATACTCTGTTACTGTCTTTTACACTCTGTTACTGTCTCCTATACTCTGTTACTGTCTCCTATACTCTGTTACACTCTCTTACACTCTGCTGCTGTCTCATATACTCTGTTACTGTCTCTTACACTATGTTACTGTCTCTTACACTCTCTTACCCTCTCCTACACTCTGCTACTGTCTCTTACACCCTCTTACACTCTGTTACTGTCTCTTGCACTCTCTTACACTCTGTAACACTCTCTTACACGCTGTTACACCCTCTTACACACTGTTACTGTCTCTTACACTCTCTTACACTCTGCTACTGTCTCTTACCCTCTGTTACTGTCTCTTACACTCTGTTACTGTCTCTTACACTCTGCTACTGTCTCCTACACTCTGTTACTGTCTCTTTCACTCTGCTACTGTCTCTTACACACTGCTACTATCTCTTACGCTCTGTTACTGTCTCTTACACTCTACTACACTGTCATACACTCTGTTACTGTATCTTACACTCTGTTACTGTCTCGTACACTCTGTTACTGTCTCCTATACTCTGTTACTGTCTCTTACACTCTGTTACTGTCTCCTATACTCTGTTACTGTCTCCTATACTCTGTTACACTCTCTTACACTCTGTTACACCCTCTTACACACTGTTACTGTCTCTTACACTCTGTTACTGTCTATTTCACTCTGCTACTGTCTCTTACACTCTGCTACTATCTCTTACGCTCTGTTACTGTCTCTTACACTCTACTACACTGTCATATACTCTGTTACTGTATCTTACACTCTGTTACTGTCTCGTACACTCTGTTACTGTCTCTTACACTCTGTTACTGTCTCCTATACTCTGTTACTGTCTCCTATACTCTGTTACTGTCTCTTACACTCTGTTACTGTCTCCTATACTCTGTTACTGTCTCCTATACTCTGTTACACTCTCTTACACTCTGTTACACCCTCTTACACACTGTTACTGTCTCTTACACTCTGCTACTGTCTCTTACACTCTGCTACTGTCTCTTACATTCTGTTACTGTCACTTACACTCTGCTACTGTCTCTTACACTCTGTTACTGTCTATTTCACTCTGCTACTGTCTCTTACACTCTGCTACTATCTCTTACGCTGTGTTACTGTCTCTTACACTCTACTACACTGTCATACACTCTGTTACTGTATCTTACACTCTGTTACTGTCTCGTACACTCTGTTACTGTCTTTTACACTCTGTTACTGTCTCCTATACTCTGTTACTGTCTCTTACACTCTGTTACTGTCTCCTATACTCTGTTACTGTCTCCTATACTCTGTTACACTCTCTTACACTCTGCTGCTGTCTCATATACTCTGTTACTGTCTCTTACACTCTTTTACCCTCTCCTACACTCTGCTACTGTCTCTTACACCCTCTTACACTCTGTTACTGTCTCTTACACTCTCTTACACTCTGTTACACTCTCTTACACGCTGTTACACCCTCTTACACACTGTTACTGTCTCTTACACTCTCTTACACTCTGCTACTGTCTCTTACCCTCTGTTACTGTCTCTTACACTCTGCTACTGTCTCCTACACTCTGTTACTGTCTCTTTCACTCTGCTACTGTCTCTTACACTCTGTTACACTCTCTTACACTCTGTTACTGTCTCTTACATTCTCTTACACTCTGTTACTGTCTCCTATACTCTGTTACCGTCTCTTACTCTCTGCTACTGTCTCTTACACAGGTTTACGATGTCTACGCGTAGAGATCCCCAGAGACGTTCACAGTATACTGAGATCATTCTGGACTATGTGATCCTAGAGGACGGTATATGCCATGTGACACTCTCTTACACTCTACTACACTCTACTACACTCTGCTACTGTCTCTTTCACTCTGTTACTGTCTCTTTCACTCTGCTACTGTCTCTTACACTCTGCTACTATCTCTTACGCTCTGTTACTGTCTCTTACACTCTACTACACTGTCATACACTCTGTTACTGTATCTTACACTCTGTTACTGTCTCGTACACTCTGTTACTGTCTCTTACACTCTGTTACTGCCTCCTTTACTCTGTTACTGTCTCCTATACTCTGTTACTGTCTCTTACACTCTGTTACTGTCTCCTATACTCTGTTACTGTCTCCTATACTCTGTTACACTCTCTTACACTCTGTTACACCCTCTTACACACTGTTACTGTCTCTTACACTCTCTTACACTCTGCTACTGTCTCTTACATTCTGTTACTGTCACTTACACTCTGCTACTGTCTCTTACACTCTGTTACTGTCTATTTCACTCTGCTACTGTCTCTTACCCTCTGTTACTGTCTCTTACACTCTGCTACTGTCTCCTACACTCTGTTACTGTCTCTTTCACTCTGCTACTGTATCTTACACTCTGCTACTATCTCTTACGCTCTGTTACTGTCTCTTACACTCTACTACACTGTCATACACTCTGTTACTGTATCTTACACTCTGTTACTGTCTCGTACACTCTGTTACTGTCTCTTACACTCTGTTACTGCCTCCTATACTCTGTTACTGTCTCCTATACTCTGTTACTGTCTCTTACACTCTGTTACTGTCTCCTATACTCTGTTACTGTCTCCTATACTCTGTTACACTCTCTTACACTCTGTTACACCCTCTTACACACTGTTACTGTCTCTTACACTCTCTTACACTCTGCTACTGTCTCTTACATTCTGTTACTGTCACTTACACTCTGCTACTGTCTCTTACACTCTGTTACTGTCTCTTACACTCTGTTACTGTCTCTTACACTCTGTTACTGTCTCTTACACTCTGTTACTGTCTCCTATACTCTGTTACTGTCTCCTATACTCTGTTACACTCTCTTACACTCTGCTGCTGTCTCATATACTCTGTTACTGTCTCTTACACTCTGTTACTGTCTCTTACACTCTCTTACACTCTCTTACACTCTGTTACTGTCTCTTACATTCTCTTACACTCTGTTACTGTCTCCTATACTCTGTTACCGTCTCTTACTCTCTGCTACTGTCTCTTACACAGGTTTACGATGTCTACGCGAAGAGATCCCCAGAGACGTTCACAGTATACTGAGATCATTCTGGACTATGTGATCCTAGAGGACGGTATATGCCATGTGACACTCTCTTACACTCTACTACACTCTGCTACTGTCTCTTTCACTCTGTTACTGTCTCTTTCACTCTGCTACTGTCTCTTACACTCTGCTACTATCTCTTACGCTCTGTTACTGTCTCTTACACTCTACTACACTGTCATACACTCTGTTACTGTATCTTACACTCTGTTACTGTCTCGTACACTCTGTTACTGTCTCTTACACTCTGTTACTGCCTCCTTTACTCTGTTACTGTCTCCTATACTCTGTTACTGTCTCTTACACTCTGTTACTGTCTCTTACACTCTGTTACTGTCTCCTATACTCTGTTACTGTCTCCTATACTCTGTTACACTCTCTTACACTCTGTTACACCCTCTTACACACTGTTACTGTCTCTTACACTCTCTTACACTCTGCTACTGTCACTTACACTATGCTACTGTCTCTTACACTCTGTTACTGTCTATTTCACTCTGCTACTGTCTCTTACCCTCTGTTACTGTCTCTTACACTCTGCTACTGTCTCCTACACTCTGCTACTATCTCTTACGCTCTGTTACTGTCTCTTACACTCTACTACACTGTCATACACTCTGTTACTGTATCTTACACTCTGTTACTGTCTCGTACACTCTGTTACTGTCTCCTATACTCTGTTACTGTCTCCTATACTCTGTTACACTCTCTTACACTCTGTTACACCCTCTTACACACTGTTACTGTCTCTTACACTCTCTTACACTCTGCTACTGTCTCTTACATTCTGTTACTGTCACTTACACTCTGCTACTGTCTCTTACACTCTGTTACTGTCTCTTACCCTCTGTTACTGTCTCTTACACTCTGCTACTGTCTCCTACACTCTGTTACTGTCTCTTTCACTCTGCTACTGTCTCTTACACTCTGCTACTATCTCTTACGCTCTGTTACTGTCTCTTACACTCTACTACACTGTCATACACTCTGTTACTGTATCTTACACTCTGTTACTGTCTCCTATACTCTGTTACTGTCTCATATACTCTGTTACACTCTCTTACACTCTGTTACTGTCTCTTACACTCTCTTACACTCTGCTACTGTCTCTTACATTCTGTTACTGTCACTTACACTCTGCTACTGTCTCTTACACTCTGTTACTGTCTATTTCACTCTGCTACTGTCTCTTACACTCTGCTACTATCTCTTACGCTCCGTTACTGTCTCTTACACTCTACTACACTGTCATACACTCTGTTACTGTATCTTATACTCTGTTACTGTCTCGTACACTCTGTTACTGTCTCTTACACTCTTTTACTGTCTCCTATACTCTGTTACTGTCTCCTATACTCTGTTACACTCTCTTACACTCTGCTGCTGTCTCATATACTCTGTTACTGTAACTTACACTCTGTTACTGTCTCGTACACTCTGTTACTGTCTCTTACACTCTGTTACTGTCTCCTATACTCTGTTACTGTCTTTTACACTCTGTTACTGTCTCCTATACTCTGTTACTGTCTCCTATACTCTGTTACACTCTCTTACACTCTGCTGCTGTCTCATATACTCTGTTACTGTCTCTTACACTATGTTACTGTCTCTTACACTCTCTTACCCTCTCCTACACTCTGCTACTGTCTCTTGCACTCTCTTACACTCTGTAACACTCTCTTACACGCTGTTACACCCTCTTACACACTGTTACTGTCTCTTACACTCTCTTACACTCTGCTACTGTCTCTTACCCTCTGTTACTGTCTCTTACACTCTGTTACTGTCTCTTACACTCTGCTACTGTCTCCTACACTCTGTTACTGTCTCTTTCACTCTGCTACTGTCTCTTACACACTGCTACTATCTCTTACGCTCTGTTACTGTCTCTTACACTCTACTACACTGTCATACACTCTGTTACTGTATCTTACACTCTGTTACTGTCTCGTACACTCTGTTACTGTCTCTTACACTCTGTTACTGTCTCCTATACTCTGTTACTGTCTCTTACACTCTGTTACTGTCTCCTATACTCTGTTACTGTCTCCTATACTCTGTTACACTCTCTTACACTCTGTTACACCCTCTTACACACTGTTACTGTCTCTTACACTCTGTTACTGTCTATTTCACTCTGCTACTGTCTCTTACACTCTGCTACTATCTCTTACGCTCTGTTACTGTCTCTTACACTCTACTACACTGTCATATACTCTGTTACTGTATCTTACACTCTGTTACTGTCTCGTACACTCTGTTACTGTCTCTTACACTCTGTTACTGTCTCCTATACTCTGTTACTGTCTCCTATACTCTGTTACTGTCTCTTACACTCTGTTACTGTCTCCTATACTCTGTTACTGTCTCCTATACTCTGTTACACTCTCTTACACTCTGTTACACCCTCTTACACACTGTTACTGTCTCTTACACTCTGCTACTGTCACTTACATTCTGTTACTGTCACTTACACTCTGCTACTGTCTCTTACACTCTGTTACTGTCTCCTATACTCTGTTACTGTCTCCTATACTCTGTTACTGTCTCTTACACTCTGTTACTGTCTCCTATACTCTGTTACTGTCTCCTATACTCTGTTACACTCTCTTACACTCTGTTACACCCTCTTACACACTGTTACTGTCTCTTACACTCTGCTACTGTCACTTACATTCTGTTACTGTCACTTACACTCTGCTACTGTCTCTTACACTCTGTTACTGTCTATTTCACTCTGCTACTGTCTCTTACCCTCTGTTACTGTCAATTACCCTCTGCTACTGTCTCCTACACTCTGTTACTGTCTCTTTCACTCTGCTACTGTCTCTTACACTCTGCTACTATCTCTTACGCTCTGTTACTGTCTCTTACACTCTACTACACTGTCATACACTCTGTTACTGTATCTTACACTCTGTTACTGTCTCGTACACTCTGTTACTGTCTCTTACACTCTGTTACTGCCTCCTATACTCTGTTACTGTCTCCTATACTCTGTTACTGTCTCCTATACTCTGTTACACTCTCTTACACTCTGTTACACCCTCTTACACACTGTTACTGTCTCTTACACTCTGCTACTGTCACTTACATTCTGTTACTGTCACTTACACTCTGCTACTGTCTCTTACACTCTGTTACTGTCTCCTATACTCTGTTACTGTCTCCTATACTCTGTTACTGTCTCTTACACTCTGTTACTGTCTCCTATACTCTGTTACTGTCTCCTATACTCTGTTACACTCTCTTACACTCTGTTACACCCTCTTACACACTGTTACTGTCTCTTACACTCTGCTACTGTCACTTACATTCTGTTACTGTCACTTACACTCTGCTACTGTCTCTTACACTCTGTTACTGTCTATTTCACTCTGCTACTGTCTCTTACACTCTGCTACTATCTCTTACGCTCCGTTACTGTCTCTTACACTCTACTACACTGTCATACACTCTGTTACTGTATCTTATACTCTGTTACTGTCTCGTACACTCTGTTACTGTCTCTTACACTCTTTTACTGTCTCCTATACTCTGTTACTGTCTCCTATACTCTGTTACACTCTCTTACACTCTGCTGCTGTCTCATATACTCTGTTACTGTAACTTACACTCTGTTACTGTCTCGTACACTCTGTTACTGTCTCTTACACTCTGTTACTGTCTCCTATACTCTGTTACTGTCTTTTACACTCTGTTACTGTCTCCTATACTCTGTTACTGTCTCCTATACTCTGTTACACTCTCTTACACTCTGCTGCTGTCTCATATACTCTGTTACTGTCTCTTACACTATGTTACTGTCTCTTACACTCTCTTACCCTCTCCTACACTCTGCTACTGTCTCTTGCACTCTCTTACACTCTGTAACACTCTCTTACACGCTGTTACACCCTCTTACACACTGTTACTGTCTCTTACACTCTCTTACACTCTGCTACTGTCTCTTACCCTCTGTTACTGTCTCTTACACTCTGTTACTGTCTCTTACACTCTGCTACTGTCTCCTACACTCTGTTACTGTCTCTTTCACTCTGCTACTGTCTCTTACACACTGCTACTATCTCTTACGCTCTGTTACTGTCTCTTACACTCTACTACACTGTCATACACTCTGTTACTGTATCTTACACTCTGTTACTGTCTCGTACACTCTGTTACTGTCTCTTACACTCTGTTACTGTCTCCTATACTCTGTTACTGTCTCTTACACTCTGTTACTGTCTCCTATACTCTGTTACTGTCTCCTATACTCTGTTACACTCTCTTACACTCTGTTACACCCTCTTACACACTGTTACTGTCTCTTACACTCTGTTACTGTCTATTTCACTCTGCTACTGTCTCTTACACTCTGCTACTATCTCTTACGCTCTGTTACTGTCTCTTACACTCTACTACACTGTCATATACTCTGTTACTGTATCTTACACTCTGTTACTGTCTCGTACACTCTGTTACTGTCTCTTACACTCTGTTACTGTCTCCTATACTCTGTTACTGTCTCCTATACTCTGTTACTGTCTCTTACACTCTGTTACTGTCTCCTATACTCTGTTACTGTCTCCTATACTCTGTTACACTCTCTTACACTCTGTTACACCCTCTTACACACTGTTACTGTCTCTTACACTCTGCTACTGTCACTTACATTCTGTTACTGTCACTTACACTCTGCTACTGTCTCTTACACTCTGTTACTGTCTCCTATACTCTGTTACTGTCTCCTATACTCTGTTACTGTCTCTTACACTCTGTTACTGTCTCCTATACTCTGTTACTGTCTCCTATACTCTGTTACACTCTCTTACACTCTGTTACACCCTCTTACACACTGTTACTGTCTCTTACACTCTGCTACTGTCACTTACATTCTGTTACTGTCACTTACACTCTGCTACTGTCTCTTACACTCTGTTACTGTCTATTTCACTCTGCTACTGTCTCTTACCCTCTGTTACTGTCAATTACCCTCTGCTACTGTCTCCTACACTCTGTTACTGTCTCTTTCACTCTGCTACTGTCTCTTACACTCTGCTACTATCTCTTACGCTCTGTTACTGTCTCTTACACTCTACTACACTGTCATACACTCTGTTACTGTATCTTACACTCTGTTACTGTCTCGTACACTCTGTTACTGTCTCTTACACTCTGTTACTGCCTCCTATACTCTGTTACTGTCTCCTATACTCTGTTACTGTCTCTTACACTCTGTTACTGTCTCCTATACTCTGTTACTGTCTCCTATACTCTGTTACACTCTCTTACACTCTGTTACACCCTCTTACACACTGTTACTGTCTCTTACACTCTCTTACACTCTGCTACTGTCTCTTACATTCTGTTACTGTCACTTACACTCTGCTACTGTCTCTTACACTCTGCTACTGTCTCTTACACTCTGTTACTGTCTCTTACACTCTGTTACTGTCTCTTACACTCTGTTACTGTCTCCTACACTCTGTTACTGTCTCCTATACTCTGTTACACTCTCTTACACTCTGCTGCTGTCTCATATACTCTGTTACTGTCTCTTACACTCTGTTACTGTCTCTTACACTCTCTTACACTCTCTTACACTCTGTTACTGTCTCTTACATTCTCTTACACTCTGTTACTGTCTCCTATACTCTGTTACCGTCTCTTACTCTCTGCTACTGTCTCTTACACAGGTTTACGATGTCTACGCGAAGAGATCCCCAGAGACGTTCACAGTATACTGAGATCATTCTGGACTATGTGATCCTAGAGGACGGTATATGCCATGTGACACTCTCTTACACTCTACTACACTCTACTACACTCTGCTACTGTCTCTTTCACTCTGTTACTGTCTCTTTCACTCTGCTACTGTCTCTTACACTCTGCTACTATCTCTTACGCTCTGTTACTGTCTCTTACACTCTACTACACTGTCATACACTCTGTTACTGTATCTTACACTCTGTTACTGTCTCGTACACTCTGTTACTGTCTCTTACACTCTGTTACTGCCTCCTTTACTCTGTTACTGTCTCCTATACTCTGTTACTGTCTCTTACACTCTGTTACTGTCTCCTATACTCTGTTACTGTCTCCTATACTCTGTTACACTCTCTTACACTCTGTTACACCCTCTTACACACTGTTACTGTCTCTTACACTCTCTTACACTCTGCTACTGTCACTTACACTATGCTACTGTCTCTTACACTCTGTTACTGTCTATTTCACTCTGCTACTGTCTCTTACCCTCTGTTACTGTCTCTTACACTCTGCTACTGTCTCCTACACTCTGCTACTATCTCTTACGCTCTGTTACTGTCTCTTACACTCTACTACACTGTCATACACTCTGTTACTGTATCTTACACTCTGTTACTGTCTCTTACACTCTGTTACTGTCTCTTACACTCTGTTACTGTCTCCTATACTCTGTTACTGTCTCCTATACTCTGTTACACTCTCTTACACTCTGCTGCTGTCTCATATACTCTGTTACTGTCTCTTACACTCTGTTACTGTCTCTTACACTCTCTTACACTCTCTTACACTCTGTTACTGTCTCTTACATTCTCTTACACTCTGTTACTGTCTCCTATACTCTGTTACCGTCTCTTACTCTCTGCTACTGTCTCTTACACAGGTTTACGATGTCTACGCGAAGAGATCCCCAGAGACGTTCACAGTATACTGAGATCATTCTGGACTATGTGATCCTAGAGGACGGTATATGCCATGTGACACTCTCTTACACTCTACTACACTCTACTACACTCTGCTACTGTCTCTTTCACTCTGTTACTGTCTCTTTCACTCTGTTACTGTCTCTTTCACTCTGATACTGTCTCTTACACTCTGCTACTATCTCTTACGCTCTGTTACTGTCTCTTACACTCTACTACACTGTCATACACTCTGTTACTGTATCTTACACTCTGTTACTGTCTCGTACACTCTGTTACTGTCTCTTACACTCTGTTACTGCCTCCTTTACTCTGTTACTGTCTCCTATACTCTGTTACTGTCTCTTACACTCTGTTACTGTCTCCTATACTCTGTTACTGTCTCCTATACTCTGTTACACTCTCTTACACTCTGTTACACCCTCTTACACACTGTTACTGTCTCTTACATTCTGTTACTGTCACTTACACTCTGCTACTGTCTCTTACACTCTGTTACTGTCTATTTCACTCTGCTACTGTCTCTTACCCTCTGTTACTGTCTCTTACACTCTGCTACTGTCTCCTACACTCTGTTACTGTCTCTTTCACTCTGCTACTGTCTCTTACACTCTGCTACTATCTCTTACGCTCTGTTACTGTCTCTTACACTCTACTACACTGTCATACACTCTGTTACTGTATCTTACACTCTGTTACTGTCTCGTACACTCTGTTACTGTCTCTTACACTCTGTTACTGCCTCCTATACTCTGTTACTGTCTCCTATACTCTGTTACTGTCTCTTACACTCTGTTACTGTCTCCTATACTCTGTTACTGTCTCCTATACTCTGTTACACTCTCTTACACTCTGTTACACCCTCTTACACACTGTTACTGTCTCTTACACTCTGCTACTGTCTCTTACATTTTGTTACTGTCACTTACACTCTGCTACTGTCTCTTACACTCTGTTACTGTCTCTTACACTCTGTTACTGTCTCTTGCACTCTGTTACTGTCTCCTATACTCTGTTACTGTCTCCTATACTCTGTTACACTCTCTTACACTCTGCTGCTGTCTCATATACTCTGTTACTGTCTCTTACACTCTGTTACTGTCTCTTACACTCTCTTACACTCTCTTACACTCTGTTACTGTCTCTTACATTCTCTTACACTCTGTTACTGTCTCCTATACTCTGTTACCGTCTCTTACTCTCTGCTACTGTCTCTTACACAGGTTTACGATGTCTACGCGAAGAGATCCCCAGAGACGTTCACAGTATACTGAGATCATTCTGGACTATGTGATCCTAGAGGACGGTATATGCCATGTGACACTCTCTTACACTCTACTACACTCTGCTACTGTCTCTTTCACTCTGTTACTGTCTCTTTCACTCTGCTACTGTCTCTTACACTCTGCTACTATCTCTTACGCTCTGTTACTGTCTCTTACACTCTACTACACTGTCATACACTCTGTTACTGTATCTTACACTCTGTTACTGTCTCGTACACTCTGTTACTGTCTCTTACACTCTGTTACTGCCTCCTTTACTCTGTTACTGTCTCCTATACTCTGTTACTGTCTCTTACACTCTGTTACTGTCTCCTATACTCTGTTACTGTCTCCTATACTCTGTTACACTCTCTTACACTCTGTTACACCCTCTTACACACTGTTACTGTCTCTTACACTCTCTTACACTCTGCTACTGTCACTTACACTATGCTACTGTCTCTTACACTCTGTTACTGTCTATTTCACTCTGCTACTGTCTCTTACCCTCTGTTACTGTCTCTTACACTCTGCTACTGTCTCCTACACTCTGCTACTATCTCTTACGCTCTGTTACTGTCTCTTACACTCTACTACACTGTCATACACTCTGTTACTGTATCTTACACTCTGTTACTGTCTCGTACACTCTGTTACTGTCTCCTATACTCTGTTACTGTCTCCTATACTCTGTTACACTCTCTTACACTCTGTTACACCCTCTTACACACTGTTACTGTCTCTTACACTCTCTTACACTCTGCTACTGTCTCTTACATTCTGTTACTGTCACTTACACTCTGCTACTGTCTCTTACACTCTGTTACTGTCTCTTACACTCTGCTACTGTCTCCTACACTCTGCTACTATCTCTTACGCTCTGTTACTGTCTCTTACACTCTACTACACTGTCATACACTCTGTTACTGTATCTTACACTCTGTTACTGTCTCGTACCCTCTGTTACTGTCTCCTATACTCTGTTACTGTCTCCTATACTCTGTTACACTCTCTTACACTCTGTTACACCCTCTTACACACTGTTACTGTCTCTTACACTCTCTTACACTCTGCTACTGTCTCTTACATTCTGTTACTGTCACTTACACTCTGCTACTGTCTCTTACACTCTGTTACTGTCTCTTACCCTCTGTTACTGTCTCTTACACTCTGCTACTGTCTCCTACACTCTGTTACTGTCTCTTTCACTCTGCTACTGTCTCTTACACTCTGCTACTATCTCTTACGCTCTGTTACTGTCTCTTACACTCTACTACACTGTCATACACTCTGTTACTGTATCTTACACTCTGTTACTGTCTCCTATACTCTGTTACTGTCTCATATACTCTGTTACACTCTCTTACACTCTGTTACACCCTCTTACACACTGTTACTGTCTCTTACACTCTCTTACACTCTGCTACTGTCTCTTACATTCTGTTACTGTCACTTACACTCTGCTACTGTCTCTTACACTCTGTTACTGTCTATTTCACTCTGCTACTGTCTCTTACACTCTGCTACTATCTCTTACGCTCCGTTACTGTCTCTTACACTCTACTACACTGTCATACACTCTGTTACTGTATCTTATACTCTGTTACTGTCTCGTACACTCTGTTACTGTCTCTTACACTCTTTTACTGTCTCCTATACTCTGTTACTGTCTCCTATACTCTGTTACACTCTCTTACACTCTGCTGCTGTCTCATATACTCTGTTACTGTAACTTACACTCTGTTACTGTCTCGTACACTCTGTTACTGTCTCTTACACTCTGTTACTGTCTCCTATACTCTGTTACTGTCTTTTACACTCTGTTACTGTCTCCTATACTCTGTTACTGTCTCCTATACTCTGTTACACTCTCTTACACTCTGCTGCTGTCTCATATACTCTGTTACTGTCTCTTACACTATGTTACTGTCTCTTACACTCTCTTAC
The DNA here is from genome assembly GCF_027358695.1 of Spea bombifrons. NCBI lineage: Eukaryota > Metazoa > Chordata > Amphibia > Anura > Pelobatidae > Spea > Spea bombifrons. Next base: position 40,221,136 of record NC_071096.1, on the reverse strand, counting down.
CCTCTCCTACACTCTGCTACTGTCTCTTACACCCTCTTACACTCTGTTACTGTCTCTTGCACTCTCTTACACTCTGTAACACTCTCTTACACGCTGTTACACCCTCTTACACACTGTTACTGTCTCTTACACTCTCTTACACTCTGCTACTGTCTCTTACCCTCTGTTACTGTCTCTTACACTCTGTTACTGTCTCTTACACTCTGCTACTGTCTCCTACACTCTGTTACTGTCTCTTTCACTCTGCTACTGTCTCTTACACACTGCTACTATCTCTTACGCTCTGTTACTGTCTCTTACACTCTACTACACTGTCATACACTCTGTTACTGTATCTTACACTCTGTTACTGTCTCGTACACTCTGTTACTGTCTCTTACACTCTGTTACTGTCTCCTATACTCTGTTACTGTCTCTTACACTCTGTTACTGTCTCCTATACTCTGTTACTGTCTCCTATACTCTGTTACACTCTCTTACACTCTGTTACACCCTCTTACACACTGTTACTGTCTCTTACACTCTGTTACTGTCTATTTCACTCTGCTACTGTCTCTTACACTCTGCTACTATCTCTTACGCTCTGTTACTGTCTCTTACACTCTACTACACTGTCATATACTCTGTTACTGTATCTTACACTCTGTTACTGTCTCGTACACTCTGTTACTGTCTCTTACACTCTGTTACTGTCTCCTATACTCTGTTACTGTCTCCTATACTCTGTTACTGTCTCTTACACTCTGTTACTGTCTCCTATACTCTGTTACTGTCTCCTATACTCTGTTACACTCTCTTACACTCTGTTACACCCTCTTACACACTGTTACTGTCTCTTACACTCTGCTACTGTCACTTACATTCTGTTACTGTCACTTACACTCTGCTACTGTCTCTTACACTCTGTTACTGTCTCCTATACTCTGTTACTGTCTCTTACACTCTGTTACTGTCTCCTATACTCTGTTACTGTCTCCTATACTCTGTTACACTCTCTTACACTCTGTTACACCCTCTTACACACTGTTACTGTCTCTTACACTCTGCTACTGTCACTTACATTCTGTTACTGTCACTTACACTCTGCTACTGTCTCTTACACTCTGTTACTGTCTATTTCACTCTGCTACTGTCTCTTACCCTCTGTTACTGTCAATTACCCTCTGCTACTGTCTCCTACACTCTGTTACTGTCTCTTTCACTCTGCTACTGTCTCTTACACTCTGCTACTATCTCTTACGCTCTGTTACTGTCTCTTACACTCTACTACACTGTCATACACTCTGTTACTGTATCTTACACTCTGTTACTGTCTCGTAAACTCTGTTACTGTCTCTTACACTCTGTTACTGCCTCCTATACTCTGTTACTGTCTCCTATACTCTGTTACTGTCTCTTACACTCTGTTACTGTCTCCTATACTCTGTTACTGTCTCCTATACTCTGTTACACTCTCTTACACTCTGTTACACCCTCTTACACACTGTTACTGTCTCTTACACTCTCTTACACTCTGCTACTGTCTCTTACATTCTGTTACTGTCACTTACACTCTGCTACTGTCTCTTACACTCTGCTACTGTCTCTTACACTCTGTTACTGTCTCTTACACTCTGTTACTGTCTCTTACACTCTGTTACTGTCTCCTATACTCTGTTACACTCTCTTACACTCGGCTGCTGTCTCATATACTCTGTTACTGTCTCTTACACTCTGTTACTGTCTCTTACACTCTCTTACACTCTCTTACACTCTGTTACTGTCTCTTACATTCTCTTACACTCTGTTACTGTCTCCTATACTCTGTTACCGTCTCTTACTCTCTGCTACTGTCTCTTACACAGGTTTACGATGTCTACGCGAAGAGATCCCCAGAGACGTTCACAGTATACTGAGATCATTCTGGACTATGTGATCCTAGAGGACGGTATATGCCATGTGACACTCTCTTACACTCTACTACACTCTACTACACTCTGCTACTGTCTCTTTCACTCTGTTACTGTCTCTTTCACTCTGATACTGTCTCTTACACTCTGCTACTATCTCTTACGCTCTGTTACTGTCTCTTACACTCTACTACACTGTCATACACTCTGTTACTGTATCTTACACTCTGTTACTGTCTCGTACACTCTGTTACTGTCTCTTACACTCTGTTACTGCCTCCTTTACTCTGTTACTGTCTCCTATACTCTGTTACTGTCTCTTACACTCTGTTACTGTCTCCTATACTCTGTTACTGTCTCCTATACTCTGTTACACTCTCTTACACTCTGTTACACCCTCTTACACACTGTTACTGTCTCTTACACTCTCTTACACTCTGCTACTGTCTCTTACATTCTGTTACTGTCACTTACACTCTGCTACTGTCTCTTACACTCTGTTACTGTCTATTTCACTCTGCTACTGTCTCTTACCCTCTGTTACTGTCTCTTACACTCTGCTACTGTCTCCTACACTCTGTTACTGTCTCTTTCACTCTGCTACTGTCTCTTACACTCTGCTACTATCTCTTACGCTCTGTTACTGTCTCTTACACTCTACTACACTGTCATACACTCTGTTACTGTATCTTACACTCTGTTACTGTCTCGTACACTCTGTTACTGTCTCCTATACTCTGTTACTGTCTCCTATACTCTGTTACACTCTCTTACACTCTGTTACACCCTCTTACACACTGTTACTGTCTCTTACACTCTCTTACACTCTGCTACTGTCTCTTACATTCTGTTACTGTCACTTACACTCTGCTACTGTCTCTTACACTCTGTTACTGTCTCTTACCCTCTGTTACTGTCTCTTACACTCTGCTACTGTCTCTTTCACTCTGCTACTGTCTCTTTCACTCTGCTACTGTCTCTTACACTCTGCTACTATCTCTTACGCTCTGTTACTGTCTCTTACACTCTACTACACTGTCATACACTCTGTTACTGTATCTTACACTCTGTTACTGTCTCCTATACTCTGTTACTGTCTCATATACTCTGTTACACTCTCTTACACTCTGTTACACCCTCTTACACACTGTTACTGTCTCTTACACTCTCTTACACTCTGCTACTGTCTCTTACATTCTGTTACTGTCACTTACACTCTGCTACTGTCTCTTACACTCTGTTACTGTCTATTTCACTTTGCTACTGTCTCTAACACTCTGCTACTATCTCTTACGCTCCGTTACTGTCTCTTACACTCTACTACACTGTCATACACTCTGTTACTGTATCTTACACTCTGTTACTGTCTCGTACACTCTGTTACTGTCTCTTACACTCTTTTACTGTCTCCTATACTCTGTTACTGTCTCCTATACTCTGTTACACTCTCTTACACTCTGCTGCTGTCTCATATACTCTGTTACTGTATCTTACACTCTGTTACTGTCTCGTACACTCTGTTACTGTCTCTTACACTCTGTTACTGTCTCCTATACTCTGTTACTGTCTTTTACACTCTGTTACTGTCTCCTATACTCTGTTACTGTCTCCTATACTCTGTTACACTCTCTTACACTCTGCTGCTGTCTCATATACTCTGTTACTGTCTCTTACACTATGTTACTGTCTCTTACACTCTCTTACCCTCTCCTACACTCTGCTACTGTCTCTTACACCCTCTTACACTCTGTTACTGTCTCTTGCACTCTCTTACACTCTGTAACACTCTCTTACACGCTGTTACACCCTCTTACACACTGTTACTGTCTCTTACACTCTCTTACACTCTGCTACTGTCTCTTACCCTCTGTTACTGTCTCTTACACTCTGTTACTGTCTCTTACACTCTGCTACTGTCTCCTACACTCTGTTACTGTCTCTTTCACTCTGCTACTGTCTCTTACACACTGCTACTATCTCTTACGCTCTGTTACTGTCTCTTACACTCTACTACACTGTCATACACTCTGTTACTGTATCTTACACTCTGTTACTGTCTCGTACACTCTGTTACTGTCTCCTATACTCTGTTACTGTCTCTTACATTCTGTTACTGTCACTTACACTCTGCTACTGTCTCTTACACTCTGTTACTGTCTCTTACACTCTGTTACTGTCTCTTACACTCTGTTACTGTCTCCTATACTCTGTTACTGTCTCCTATACTCTGTTACACTCTCTTACACTCTGCTGCTGTCTCATATACTCTGTTACTGTCTCTTACACTCTCTTACACTCTGTTACTGTCTCTTACATTCTCTTACACTCTGTTACTGTCTCCTATACTCTGTTACCGTCTCTTACTCTCTGCTACTGTCTCTTACACAGGTTTACGATGTCTACGCGAAGAGATCCCCAGAGACGTTCACAGTATACTGAGATCATTCTGGACTATGTGATCCTAGAGGACGGTATATGCCATGTGACACTCTCTTACACTCTGCTACACTCTGCTACTGTCTCTTTCACTCTGTTACTGTCTCTTTCACTCTGCTACTGTCTCTTACACTCTGCTACTATCTCTTACGCTCTGTTACTGTCTCTTACACTCTACTACACTGTCATACACTCTGTTACTGTATCTTACACTCTGTTACTGTCTCGTACACTCTGTTACTGTCTCTTACACTCTGTTACTGCCTCCTTTACTCTGTTACTGTCTCCTATACTCTGTTACTGTCTCTTACACTCTGTTACTGTCTCCTATACTCTGTTACTGTCTCCTATACTCTGTTACACTCTCTTACACTCTGTTACACCCTCTTACACACTGTTACTGTCTCTTACATTCTGTTACTGTCACTTACACTCTGCTACTGTCTCTTACACTCTGTTACTGTCTATTTCACTCTGCTACTGTCTCTTACCCTCTGTTACTGTCTCTTACACTCTGCTACTGTCTCCTACACTCTGTTACTGTCTCTTTCACTCTGCTACTGTCTCTTACACTCTGCTACTATCTCTTACGCTCTGTTACTGTCTCTTACACTCTACTACACTGTCATACACTCTGTTACTGTATCTTACACTCTGTTACTGTCTCGTACACTCTGTTACTGTCTCTTACACTCTGTTACTGCCTCCTATACTCTGTTACTGTCTCCTATACTCTGTTACTGTCTCTTACACTCTGTTACTGTCTCCTATACTCTGTTACTGTCTCCTATACTCTGTTACACTCTCTTACACTCTGTTACACCCTCTTACACACTGTTACTGTCTCTTACACTCTGCTACTGTCTCTTACATTTTGTTACTGTCACTTACACTCTGCTACTGTCTCTTACACTCTGTTACTGTCTCTTACACTCTGTTACTGTCTCTTGCACTCTGTTACTGTCTCCTATACTCTGTTACTGTCTCCTATACTCTGTTACACTCTCTTACACTCTGCTGCTGTCTCATATACTCTGTTACTGTCTCTTACACTCTGTTACTGTCTCTTACACTCTCTTACACTCTCTTACACTCTGTTACTGTCTCTTACATTCTCTTACACTCTGTTACTGTCTCCTATACTCTGTTACCGTCTCTTACTCTCTGCTACTGTCTCTTACACAGGTTTACGATGTCTACGCGAAGAGATCCCCAGAGACGTTCACAGTATACTGAGATCATTCTGGACTATGTGATCCTAGAGGACGGTATATGCCATGTGACACTCTCTTACACTCTACTACACTCTGCTACTGTCTCTTTCACTCTGTTACTGTCTCTTTCACTCTGCTACTGTCTCTTACACTCTGCTACTATCTCTTACGCTCTGTTACTGTCTCTTACACTCTACTACACTGTCATACACTCTGTTACTGTATCTTACACTCTGTTACTGTCTCGTACACTCTGTTACTGTCTCTTACACTCTGTTACTGCCTCCTTTACTCTGTTACTGTCTCCTATACTCTGTTACTGTCTCTTACACTCTGTTACTGTCTCCTATACTCTGTTACTGTCTCCTATACTCTGTTACACTCTCTTACACTCTGTTACACCCTCTTACACACTGTTACTGTCTCTTACACTCTCTTACACTCTGCTACTGTCACTTACACTATGCTACTGTCTCTTACACTCTGTTACTGTCTATTTCACTCTGCTACTGTCTCTTACCCTCTGTTACTGTCTCTTACACTCTGCTACTGTCTCCTACACTCTGCTACTATCTCTTACGCTCTGTTACTGTCTCTTACACTCTACTACACTGTCATACACTCTGTTACTGTATCTTACACTCTGTTACTGTCTCGTACACTCTGTTACTGTCTCCTATACTCTGTTACTGTCTCCTATACTCTGTTACACTCTCTTACACTCTGTTACACCCTCTTACACACTGTTACTGTCTCTTACACTCTCTTACACTCTGCTACTGTCTCTTACATTCTGTTACTGTCACTTACACTCTGCTACTGTCTCTTACACTCTGTTACTGTCTCTTACACTCTGCTACTGTCTCCTACACTCTGCTACTATCTCTTACGCTCTGTTACTGTCTCTTACACTCTACTACACTGTCATACACTCTGTTACTGTATCTTACACTCTGTTACTGTCTCGTACCCTCTGTTACTGTCTCCTATACTCTGTTACTGTCTCCTATACTCTGTTACACTCTCTTACACTCTGTTACACCCTCTTACACACTGTTACTGTCTCTTACACTCTCTTACACTCTGCTACTGTCTCTTACATTCTGTTACTGTCACTTACACTCTGCTACTGTCTCTTACACTCTGTTACTGTCTCTTACCCTCTGTTACTGTCTCTTACACTCTGCTACTGTCTCCTACACTCTGTTACTGTCTCTTTCACTCTGCTACTGTCTCTTACACTCTGCTACTATCTCTTACGCTCTGTTACTGTCTCTTACACTCTACTACACTGTCATACACTCTGTTACTGTATCTTACACTCTGTTACTGTCTCCTATACTCTGTTACTGTCTCATATACTCTGTTACACTCTCTTACACTCTGTTACACCCTCTTACACACTGTTACTGTCTCTTACACTCTCTTACACTCTGCTACTGTCTCTTACATTCTGTTACTGTCACTTACACTCTGCTACTGTCTCTTACACTCTGTTACTGTCTATTTCACTCTGCTACTGTCTCTTACACTCTGCTACTATCTCTTACGCTCCGTTACTGTCTCTTACACTCTACTACACTGTCATACACTCTGTTACTGTATCTTATACTCTGTTACTGTCTCGTACACTCTGTTACTGTCTCTTACACTCTTTTACTGTCTCCTATACTCTGTTACTGTCTCCTATACTCTGTTACACTCTCTTACACTCTGCTGCTGTCTCATATACTCTGTTACTGTAACTTACACTCTGTTACTGTCTCGTACACTCTGTTACTGTCTCTTACACTCTGTTACTGTCTCCTATACTCTGTTACTGTCTTTTACACTCTGTTACTGTCTCCTATACTCTGTTACTGTCTCCTATACTCTGTTACACTCTCTTACACTCTGCTGCTGTCTCATATACTCTGTTACTGTCTCTTACACTATGTTACTGTCTCTTACACTCTCTTACCCTCTCCTACACTCTGCTACTGTCTCTTACACCCTCTTACACTCTGTTACTGTCTCTTGCACTCTCTTACACTCTGTAACACTCTCTTACACGCTGTTACACCCTCTTACACACTGTTACTGTCTCTTACACTCTCTTACACTCTGCTACTGTCTCTTACCCTCTGTTACTGTCTCTTACACTCTGTTACTGTCTCTTACACTCTGCTACTGTCTCCTACACTCTGTTACTGTCTCTTTCACTCTGCTACTGTCTCTTACACACTGCTACTATCTCTTACGCTCTGTTACTGTCTCTTACACTCTACTACACTGTCATACACTCTGTTACTGTATCTTACACTCTGTTACTGTCTCGTACACTCTGTTACTGTCTCTTACACTCTGTTACTGTCTCCTATACTCTGTTACTGTCTCTTACACTCTGTTACTGTCTCCTATACTCTGTTACTGTCTCCTATACTCTGTTACACTCTCTTACACTCTGTTACACCCTCTTACACACTGTTACTGTCTCTTACACTCTGTTACTGTCTATTTCACTCTGCTACTGTCTCTTACACTCTGCTACTATCTCTTACGCTCTGTTACTGTCTCTTACACTCTACTACACTGTCATATACTCTGTTACTGTATCTTACACTCTGTTACTGTCTCGTACACTCTGTTACTGTCTCTTACACTCTGTTACTGTCTCCTATACTCTGTTACTGTCTCCTATACTCTGTTACTGTCTCTTACACTCTGTTACTGTCTCCTATACTCTGTTACTGTCTCCTATACTCTGTTACACTCTCTTACACTCTGTTACACCCTCTTACACACTGTTACTGTCTCTTACACTCTGCTACTGTCACTTACATTCTGTTACTGTCACTTACACTCTGCTACTGTCTCTTACACTCTGTTACTGTCTCCTATACTCTGTTACTGTCTCTTACACTCTGTTACTGTCTCCTATACTCTGTTACTGTCTCCTATACTCTGTTACACTCTCTTACACTCTGTTACACCCTCTTACACACTGTTACTGTCTCTTACACTCTGCTACTGTCACTTACATTCTGTTACTGTCACTTACACTCTGCTACTGTCTCTTACACTCTGTTACTGTCTATTTCACTCTGCTACTGTCTCTTACCCTCTGTTACTGTCAATTACCCTCTGCTACTGTCTCCTACACTCTGTTACTGTCTCTTTCACTCTGCTACTGTCTCTTACACTCTGCTACTATCTCTTACGCTCTGTTACTGTCTCTTACACTCTACTACACTGTCATACACTCTGTTACTGTATCTTACACTCTGTTACTGTCTCGTAAACTCTGTTACTGTCTCTTACACTCTGTTACTGCCTCCTATACTCTGTTACTGTCTCCTATACTCTGTTACTGTCTCTTACACTCTGTTACTGTCTCCTATACTCTGTTACTGTCTCCTATACTCTGTTACACTCTCTTACACTCTGTTACACCCTCTTACACACTGTTACTGTCTCTTACACTCTCTTACACTCTGCTACTGTCTCTTACATTCTGTTACTGTCACTTACACTCTGCTACTGTCTCTTACACTCTGCTACTGTCTCTTACACTCTGTTACTGTCTCTTACACTCTGTTACTGTCTCTTACACTCTGTTACTGTCTCCTATACTCTGTTACACTCTCTTACACTCGGCTGCTGTCTCATATACTCTGTTACTGTCTCTTACACTCTGTTACTGTCTCTTACACTCTCTTACACTCTCTTACACTCTGTTACTGTCTCTTACATTCTCTTACACTCTGTTACTGTCTCCTATACTCTGTTACCGTCTCTTACTCTCTGCTACTGTCTCTTACACAGGTTTACGATGTCTACGCGAAGAGATCCCCAGAGACGTTCACAGTATACTGAGATCATTCTGGACTATGTGATCCTAGAGGACGGTATATGCCATGTGACACTCTCTTACACTCTACTACACTCTACTACACTCTGCTACTGTCTCTTTCACTCTGTTACTGTCTCTTTCACTCTGATACTGTCTCTTACACTCTGCTACTATCTCTTACGCTCTGTTACTGTCTCTTACACTCTACTACACTGTCATACACTCTGTTACTGTATCTTACACTCTGTTACTGTCTCGTACACTCTGTTACTGTCTCTTACACTCTGTTACTGCCTCCTTTACTCTGTTACTGTCTCCTATACTCTGTTACTGTCTCTTACACTCTGTTACTGTCTCCTATACTCTGTTACTGTCTCCTATACTCTGTTACACTCTCTTACACTCTGTTACACCCTCTTACACACTGTTACTGTCTCTTACACTCTCTTACACTCTGCTACTGTCTCTTACATTCTGTTACTGTCACTTACACTCTGCTACTGTCTCTTACACTCTGTTACTGTCTATTTCACTCTGCTACTGTCTCTTACCCTCTGTTACTGTCTCTTACACTCTGCTACTGTCTCCTACACTCTGTTACTGTCTCTTTCACTCTGCTACTGTCTCTTACACTCTGCTACTATCTCTTACGCTCTGTTACTGTCTCTTACACTCTACTACACTGTCATACACTCTGTTACTGTATCTTACACTCTGTTACTGTCTCGTACACTCTGTTACTGTCTCCTATACTCTGTTACTGTCTCCTATACTCTGTTACACTCTCTTACACTCTGTTACACCCTCTTACACACTGTTACTGTCTCTTACACTCTCTTACACTCTGCTACTGTCTCTTACATTCTGTTACTGTCACTTACACTCTGCTACTGTCTCTTACACTCTGTTACTGTCTCTTACCCTCTGTTACTGTCTCTTACACTCTGCTACTGTCTCTTTCACTCTGCTACTGTCTCTTTCACTCTGCTACTGTCTCTTACACTCTGCTACTATCTCTTACGCTCTGTTACTGTCTCTTACACTCTACTACACTGTCATACACTCTGTTACTGTATCTTACACTCTGTTACTGTCTCCTATACTCTGTTACTGTCTCCTATACTCTGTTACTGTCTCATATACTCTGTTACACTCTCTTACACTCTGTTACACCCTCTTACACACTGTTACTGTCTCTTACACTCTCTTACACTCTGCTACTGTCTCTTACATTCTGTTACTGTCACTTACACTCTGCTACTGTCTCTTACACTCTGTTACTGTCTATTTCACTTTGCTACTGTCTCTAACACTCTGCTACTATCTCTTACGCTCCGTTACTGTCTCTTACACTCTACTACACTGTCATACACTCTGTTACTGTATCTTACACTCTGTTACTGTCTCGTACACTCTGTTACTGTCTCTTACACTCTTTTACTGTCTCCTATACTCTGTTACTGTCTCCTATACTCTGTTACACTCTCTTACACTCTGCTGCTGTCTCATATACTCTGTTACTGTATCTTACACTCTGTTACTGTCTCGTACACTCTGTTACTGTCTCTTACACTCTGTTACTGTCTCCTATACTCTGTTACTGTCTTTTACACTCTGTTACTGTCTCCTATACTCTGTTACTGTCTCCTATACTCTGTTACACTCTCTTACACTCTGCTGCTGTCTCATATACTCTGTTACTGTCTCTTACACTATGTTACTGTCTCTTACACTCTCTTACCCTCTCCTACACTCTGCTACTGTCTCTTACACCCTCTTACACTCTGTTACTGTCTCTTGCACTCTCTTACACTCTGTAACAATCTCTTACACGCTGTTACACCCTCTTACACACTGTTACTGTCTCTTACACTCTCTTACACTCTGCTACTGTCTCTTACCCTCTGTTACTGTCTCTTACACTCTGTTACTGTCTCTTACACTCTGCTACTGTCTCCTACACTCTGTTACTGTCTCTTTCACTCTGCTACTGTCTCTTACACACTGCTACTATCTCTTACGCTCTGTTACTGTCTCTTACACTCTACTACACTGTCATACACTCTGTTACTGTATCTTACACTCTGTTACTGTCTCGTACACTCTGTTACTGTCTCCTATACTCTGTTACTGTCTCTTACACTCTGTTACTGTCTCCTATACTCTGTTACTGTCTCCTATACTCTGTTACACTCTCTTACACTCTGTTACACCCTCTTACACACTGTTACTGTCTCTTACACTCTGTTACTGTCTATTTCACTCTGCTACTGTCTCTTACACTCTGCTACTATCTCTTACGCTCTGTTACTGTCTCTTACACTCTACTACACTGTCATATACTCTGTTACTGTATCTTACACTCTGTTACTGTCTCGTACACTCTGTTACTGTCTCTTACACTCTGTTACTGTCTCCTATACTCTGTTACTGTCTCCTATACTCTGTTACTGTCTCTTACACTCTGTTACTGTCTCCTATACTCTGTTACTGTCTCCTATACTCTGTTACACTCTCTTACACTCTGTTACACCCTCTTACACACTGTTACTGTCTCTTACACTCTGCTACTGTCTCTTACACTCTGCTACTGTCTCTTACATTCTGTTACTGTCACTTACACTCTGCTACTGTCTCTTACACTCTGTTACTGTCTATTTCACTCTGCTACTGTCTCTTACACTCTGCTACTATCTCTTACGCTGTGTTACTGTCTCTTACACTCTACCACACTGTCATACACTCTGTTACTGTATCTTACACTCTGTTACTGTCTCGTACACTCTGTTACTGTCTTTTACACTCTGTTACTGTCTCCTATACTCTGTTACTGTCTCTTACACTCTGTTACTGTCTCCTATACTCTGTTACTGTCTCCTATACTCTGTTACACTCTCTTACACTCTGCTGCTGTCTCATATACTCTGTTACTGTCTCTTACACTCTTTTACCCTCTCCTACACTCTGCTACTGTCTCTTACACCCTCTTACACTCTGTTACTGTCTCTTACACTCTCTTACACTCTGTTACACTCTCTTACACGCTGTTACACCCTCTTACACACTGTTACTGTCTCTTACACTCTCTTACACTCTGCTACTGTCTCTTACCCTCTGTTACTGTCTCTTACACTCTGCTACTGTCTCCTACACTCTGTTACTGTCTCTTTCACTCTGCTACTGTCTCTTACACTCTGTTACACTCTCTTACACTCTGTTACTGTCTCTTACATTCTCTTACACTCTGTTACTGTCTCCTATACTCTGTTACCGTCTCTTACTCTCTGCTACTGTCTCTTACACAGGTTTACGATGTCTACGCGAAGAGATCCCCAGAGACGTTCACAGTATACTGAGATCATTCTGGACTATGTGATCCTAGAGGACGGTATATGCCATGTGACACTCTCTTACACTCTACTACACTCTACTACACTCTGCTACTGTCTCTTTCACTCTGTTACTGTCTCTTTCACTCTGCTACTGTCTCTTACACTCTGCTACTATCTCTTACGCTCTGTTACTGTCTCTTACACTCTACTACACTGTCATACACTCTGTTACTGTATCTTACACTCTGTTACTGTCTCGTACACTCTGTTACTGTCTCTTACACTCTGTTACTGCCTCCTTTACTCTGTTACTGTCTCCTATACTCTGTTACTGTCTCTTACACTCTGTTACTGTCTCCTATACTCTGTTACTGTCTCCTATACTCTGTTACACTCTCTTACACTCTGTTACACCCTCTTACACACTGTTACTGTCTCTTACACTCTCTTACACTCTGCTACTGTCTCTTACATTCTGTTACTGTCACTTACACTCTGCTACTGTCTCTTACACTCTGTTACTGTCTATTTCACTCTGCTACTGTCTCTTACCCTCTGTTACTGTCTCTTACACTCTGCTACTGTCTCCTACACTCTGTTACTGTCTCTTTCACTCTGCTACTGTATCTTACACTCTGCTACTATCTCTTACGCTCTGTTACTGTCTCTTACACTCTACTACACTGTCATACACTCTGTTACTGTATCTTACACTCTGTTACTGTCTCGTACACTCTGTTACTGTCTCTTACACTCTGTTACTGCCTCCTATACTCTGTTACTGTCTCCTATACTCTGTTACTGTCTCTTACACTCTGTTACTGTCTCCTATACTCTGTTACTGTCTCCTATACTCTGTTACACTCTCTTACACTCTGTTACACCCTCTTACACACTGTTACTGTCTCTTACACTCTCTTACACTCTGCTACTGTCTCTTACATTCTGTTACTGTCACTTACACTCTGGTACTGTCTCTTACACTCTGTTACTGTCTCTTACACTCTGTTACTGTCTCTTACACTCTGTTACTGTCTCCTATACTCTGTTACTGTCTCCTATACTCTGTTACACTCTCTTACACTCTGCTGCTGTCTCATATACTCTGTTACTGTCTCTTACACTCTGTTACTGTCTCTTACACTCTCTTACACTCTGTTACTGTCTCTTACATTCTCTTACACTCTGTTACACCCTCTTACACACTGTTACTGTCTCTTACACTCTCTTACACTCTGCTACTGTCTCTTACATTCTGTTACTGTCACTTACACTCTGCTACTGTCTCTTACACTCTGTTACTGTCTCTTACACTCTGTTACTGTCTCTTACACTCTGTTACTGTCTCCTATACTCTGTTACTGTCTCCTATACTCTGTTACACTCTCTTACACTCTGCTGCTGTCTCATATACTCTGTTACTGTCTCTTACACTCTGTTACTGTCTCTTACACTCTCTTACACTCTCTTACACTCTGTTACTGTCTCCTATACTCTGTTACCGTCTCTTACTCTCTGCTACTGTCTCTTACACAGGTTTACGATGTCTACGCGAAGAGATCCCCAGAGACGTTCACAGTATACTGAGATCATTCTGGACTATGTGATCCTAGAGGACGGTATATGCCATGTGACACTCTCTTACACTCTACTACACTCTACTACACTCTGCTACTGTCTCTTTCACTCTGTTACTGTCTCTTTCACTCTGCTACTGTCTCTTCCACTCTGCTACTATCTCTAACGCTCTGTTACTGTCTCTTACACTCTACTACACTGTCATACACTCTGTTACTGTATCTTACACTCTGTTACTGTCTCGTACACTCTGTTACTGTCTCTTACACTCTGTTACTGCCTCCTTTACTCTGTTACTGTCTCCTATACTCTGTTACTGTCTCTTACACTCTGTTACTGTCTCCTATACTCTGTTACACTCTCTTACACTCTGTTACACCCTCTTACACACTGTTACTGTCTCTTACACTCTCTTACACTCTGCTACTGTCTCTTACATTCTGTTACTGTCACTTACACTATGCTACTGTCTCTTACACTCTGTTACTGTCTATTTCACTCTGCTACTGTCTCTTACCCTCTGTTACTGTCTCTTACACTCTGCTACTGTCTCCTACACTCTGTTACTGTCTCTTTCACTCTGCTACTGTCTCTTACACTCTGCTACTATCTCTTACGCTCTGTTACTGTCTCTTACACTCTACTACACTGTCATACACTCTGTTACTGTATCTTACACTCTGTTACTGTCTCGTACACTCTGTTACTGTCTCCTATACTCTGTTACTGTCTCCTATACTCTGTTACACTCTCTTACACTCTGTTACACCCTCTTACACACTGTTACTGTCTCTTACACTCTCTTACACTCTGCTACTGTCTCTTACATTCTGTTACTGTCACTTACACTCTGCTACTGTCTCTTACACTCTGTTACTGTCTATTTCACTCTGCTACTGTCTCTTACCCTCTGTTACTGTCTCTTACACTCTGCTACTGTCTCCTACACTCTGTTACTGTCTCTTTCACTCTGCTACTGTCTCTTACACTCTGCTACTATCTCTTACGCTCTGTTACTGTCTCTTACACTCTACTACACTGTCATACACTCTGTTACTGTATCTTACACTCTGTTACTGTCTCTTACACTCTGTTACTGTCTCCTATACTCTGTTACTGTCTCACATACTCTGTTACACTCTCTTACACTCTGTTACACCCTCTTACACACTGTTACTGTCTCTTACACTCTCTTACACTCTGCTACTGTCTCTTACATTCTGTTACTGTCACTTACACTCTGCTACTGTCTCTTACACTCTGTTACTGTCTATTTCACTCTGCTACTGTCTCTTACACTCTGCTACTATCTCTTACGCTCTGTTACTGTCTCTTACACTCTACTACACTGTCATACACTCTGTTACTGTATCTTACACTCTGTTACTGTCTAGTACACTCTGTTACTGTCTCTTACACTCTTTTACTGTCTCCTATACTCTGTTACTGTCTCCTATACTCTGTTACACTCTCTTACACTCTGCTGCTGTCTCATATACTCTGTTACTGTATCTTACACTCTGTTACTGTCTCGTACACTCTGTTACTGTCTCTTACACTCTGTTACTGTCTCCTATACTCTGTTACTGTCTTTTACACTCTGTTACTGTCTCCTATACTCTGTTACTGTCTCCTATACTCTGTTACACTCTCTTACACTCTGCTGCTGTCTCATATACTCTGTTACTGTCTCTTACACTATGTTACTGTCTCTTACACTCTCTTACCCTCTCCTACACTCTGCTACTGTCTCTTACACCCTCTTACACTCTGTTACTGTCTCTTGCACTCTCTCACACTCTGTAACACTCTCTTACACGCTGTTACACCCTCTTACACACTGTTACTGTCTCTTACACTCTCTTACACTCTGCTACTATCTCTTACCCTCTGTTACTGTCTCTTACACTCTGCTACTGTCTCCTACACTCTGTTACTGTCTCTTTCACTCTGCTACTGTCTCTTACACACTGCTACTATCTCTTACGCTCTGTTACTGTCTCTTAGACTCTACTACACTGTCATACACTCTGTTACTGTATCTTACACTCTGTTACTGTCTCGTACACTCTGTTACTGTCTCTTACACTCTGTTACTGTCTCCTATACTCTGTTACTGTCTCTTACACTCTGTTACTGTCTCTTACACTCTGTTACTGTCTCCTATACTCTGTTACTGTCTCCTATACTCTGTTACACTCTCTTACACTCTGTTACACCCTCTTACACACTGTTACTGTCTCTTACACTCTCTTACACTCTGCTACTGTCTCTTACATTCTGTTACTGTCACTTACACTCTGCTACTGTCTCTTACACTCTGTTACTGTCTATTTCACTCTGCTACTGTCTCTTACACTCTGCTACTATCTCTTACGCTCTGTTACTGTCTCTTACACTCTACTACACTGTCATACACTCTGTTACTGTCTCGTACACTCTGTTACTGTCTCTTACACTCTGTTACTGTCTCCTATACTCTGTTACTGTCTCTTACACTCTGTTACTGTCTCCTATACTCTGTTACTGTCTCCTATACTCTGTTACTGTCTCCTATACTCTGTTACACTCTCTTACACTCTGCTGCTGTCTCATATACTCTGTTACTGTCTCTTACACTCTGTTAGTGTCTCTTACACTCTCTTACACTCTCTTACACGCTGTTACACTCTCTTACACGCTGTTACACCCTGTTACACACTGTTACTGTCTGTTACACTCTCTTACACTCTGCTACTGTCTCTTACACTCTGTTACTGTCTCTTACACTCTGCTACTGTCTCTTACACTCTGCTACTGTCTCCTATACTCTGTTACTGTCTCCTATACTCTGTTACACCCTCTTACACACTGTTGCTGTCTCTTACACTCTCTTACTCTCTGTTACTGTCACTTACACTCTGCTACTGTCTCTTACACTCTGTTACTGTCTATTTCCCGCTGCTACTGTCTCTTACACTCTGCTACTATCTCTTACGCTCTGTTACTGTCTCTTACACTCTACTACACTGTCATACACTCTGTTACTGTATCTTACACTCTGTTACTGTCTCGTACACTCTGTTACTGTCTCTTACACTCTGTTACTGTCTCCTATACTCTGTTACTGTCTTTTACACTCTGTTACTGTCTCCTATACTCTGTTACTGTCTCCTATACTCTGTTACACTCTCTTACACTCTGCTGCTGTCTCATATACTCTGTTACTGTCTCTTACACTATGTTACTGTCTCTTACACTCTCTTACCCTCTCCTACACTCTGCTACTGTCTCTTACACCCTCTTACACTCTGTTACTGTCTCTTACACTCTCTTACACTCTGTTACACTCTCTTACACGCGGTTACACCCTCTTACACACTGTTACTGTCTCTTACCCTCTGTTACTGTCTCTTACACTCTGCTACTGTCTCCTTCACTCTGTTACTGTCTCTTTCACTCTGCTACTGTCTCTTACACTCTGCTACTATCTCTTACACTCTGTTACTGTCTCTTACACTCTACTACACTGTCATACACTCTGTTACTGTCTCTTACACTCTGTTACTGTCTCTTACACTCTGTTACTGTCTCCTATACTCTGTTACTGTCTCCTATACTCTGTTACTGTCTCTTACACTCTGTTACTGTCTCCTATACTCTGTTACTGTCTCCTATACTCTGTTACACTCTCTTACACTCTGTTACACCCTCTTACACACTGTTACTGTCTCTTACACTCTCTTACACTCTGCTACTGTCTCTTACATTCTGTTACTGTCACTTACACTCTGCTACTGTCTCTTACACTCTGTTACTGTCTATTTCACGCTGCTACTGTCTCTTACACTCTGCTACTATCTCTTACGCTCTGTTACTGTCTCTTACACTCTACTACACTGTCATACACTCTGTTACTGTATCTTACACTCTGTTACTGTCTCGTACACAATGTTACTGTCTCTTACACTCTTTTACTGTCTCCTATACTCTGTTACTGTCTCTTACACTCTGTTACTGTCTCCTATACTCTGTTACTGTCTCCTATACTCTGTTACACTCTCTTACACTCTGCTGCTGTCTCATATACTCTGTTACTGTATCTTATACTCTGTTACTGTCTCGTACACTCTGTTACTGTCTCTTACACTCTGTTACTGTCTCCTATACTCTGTTTCTCCTTTACACTCTGTTACTGTCTCCTATACTCTGTTACTGTCTCCTATACTCTGTTACACTCTCTTACACTCTGCTGCTGTCTCATATACTCTGTTACTGTCTCTTACACTATGTTACTGTCTCTTACACTCTCTTACCCTCTCCTACACTCTGCTACTGTCTCTTACACCCTCTTACACTCTGTTACTGTCTCTTACATTCTCTTACACTCTGTTACACTCTCTTACACTCTGTTACACCCTCTTACACACTGTTACTGTCTCTTACACTCTCTTACACTCTGCTACTGTCTCTTACATTCTGTTACTGTCACTTACACTCTGCTACTGTCTCTTACACTCTGTTACTGTCTATTTCACTCTGCTACTGTCTCTTACCCTCTGTTACTGTCAATTACCCTCTGCTACTGTCTCCTACACTCTGTTACTGTCTCTTTCACTCTGCTACTGTCTCTTACACTCTGCTACTATCTCTTACGCTCTGTTACTGTCTCTTACACTCTACTACACTGTCATACACTCTGTTACTGTATCTTACACTCTGTTACTGTCTCGTACACTCTGTTACTGTCTCTTACACTCTGTTACTGCCTCCTATACTCTGTTACTGTCTCCTATACTCTGTTACTGTCTCTTACACTCTGTTACTGTCTCCTATACTCTGTTACTGTCTCCTATACTCTGTTACACTCTCTTACACTCTGTTACACCCTCTTACACACTGTTACTGTCTCTTACACTCTCTTACACTCTGCTACTGTCTCTTACATTCTGTTACTGTCACTTACACTCTGCTACTGTCTCTTACACTCTGCTACTGTCTCTTACACTCTGTTACTGTCTCTTACACTCTGTTACTGTCTCTTACACTCTGTTACTGTCTCCTATACTCTGTTACTGTCTCCTATACTCTGTTACACTCTCTTACACTCTGCTGCTGTCTCATATACTCTGTTACTGTCTCTTACACTCTGTTACTGTCTCTTACACTCTCTTACACTCTCTTACACTCTGTTACTGTCTCTTACATTCTCTTACACTCTGTTACTGTCTCCTATACTCTGTTACCGTCTCTTACTCTCTGCTACTGTCTCTTACACAGGTTTACGATGTCTACGCGAAGAGATCCCCAGAGACGTTCACAGTATACTGAGATCATTCTGGACTATGTGATCCTAGAGGACGGTATATGCCATGTGACACTCTCTTACACTCTACTACACTCTACTACACTCTGCTACTGTCTCTTTCACTCTGTTACTGTCTCTTTCACTCTGCTACTGTCTCTTACACTCTGCTACTATCTCTTACGCTCTGTTACTGTCTCTTACACTCTACTACACTGTCATACACTCTGTTACTGTATCTTACACTCTGTTACTGTCTCGTACACTCTGTTACTGTCTCTTACACTCTGTTACTGCCTCCTTTACTCTGTTACTGTCTCCTATACTCTGTTACTGTCTCTTACACTCTGTTACTGTCTCCTATACTCTGTTACTGTCTCCTATACTCTGTTACACTCTCTTACACTCTGTTACACCCTCTTACACACTGTTACTGTCTCTTACATTCTGTTACTGTCACTTACACTCTGGTACTGTCTCTTACACTCTGTTACTGTCTATTTCACTCTGCTACTGTCTCTTACCCTCTGTTACTGTCTCTTACACTCTGCTACTGTCTCCTACACTCTGTTACTGTCTCTTTCACTCTGCTACTGTCTCTTACACTCTGCTACTATCTCTTACGCTCTGTTACTGTCTCTTACACTCTACTACACTGTCATACACTCTGTTACTGTCTCGTACACTCTGTTACTGTCTCTTACACTCTGTTACTGCCTCCTATACTCTGTTACTGTCTCCTATACTCTGTTACTGTCTCTTACACTCTGTTACTGTCTCCTATACTCTGTTACTGTCTCCTATACTCTGTTACTGTCTCCTATACTCTGTTACACTCTCTTACACTCTGTTACACCCTCTTACACACTGTTACTGTCTCTTACACTCTGCTACTGTCTCTTACATTCTGTTACTGTCACTGACACTCTGCTACTGTCTCTTACACTCTGTTACTGTCTCTTACACTCTGTTACTGTCTCTTGCACTCTGTTACTGTCTCCTATACTCTGTTACTGTCTCCTATACTCTGTTACACTCTCTTACACTCTGCTGCTGTCTCATATACTCTGTTACTGTCTCTTACACTCTGTTACTGTCTCTTACACTCTCTTACACTCTCTTACACTCTGTTACTGTCTCTTACATTCTCTTACACTCTGTTACTGTCTCCTATACTCTGTTACCGTCTCTTACTCTCTGCTACTGTCTCTTACACAGGTTTACGATGTCTACGCGAAGAGATCCCCAGAGACGTTCACAGTATACTGAGATCATTCTGGACTATGTGATCCTAGAGGACGGTATATGCCATGTGACACTCTCTTACACTCTACTACACTCTACTACACTCTGCTACTGTCTCTTTCACTCTGTTACTGTCTCTTTCACTCTGCTACTGTCTCTTACACTCTGCTACTATCTCTTACGCTCTGTTACTGTCTCTTACACTCTACTACACTGTCATACACTCTGTTACTGTATCTTACACTCTGTTACTGTCTCGTACACTCTGTTACTGTCTCTTACACTCTGTTACTGCCTCCTTTACTCTGTTACTGTCTCCTATACTCTGTTACTGTCTCTTACACTCTGTTACTGTCTCCTATACTCTGTTACTGTCTCCTATACTCTGTTACACTCTCTTACACTCTGTTACACCCTCTTACACACTGTTACTGTCTCTTACACTCTCTTACACTCTGCTACTGTCTCTTACATTCTGTTACTGTCACTTACACTCTGCTACTGTCTCTTACACTCTGTTACTGTCTATTTCACTCTGCTACTGTCTCTTAACCTCTGTTACTGTCTCTTACACTCTGCTACTGTCTCCTACACTCTGTTACTGTCTCTTTCACTCTGCTACTGTCTCTTACACTCTGCTACTATCTCTTACGCTCTGTTACTGTCTCTTACACTCTACTACACTGTCATACACTCTGTTACTGTATCTTACACTCTGTTACTGTCTCGTACACTCTGTTACTGTCTCTTACACTCTGTTACTGCCTCCTATACTCTGTTACTGTCTCCTATACTCTGTTACTGTCTCTTACACTCTGTTACTGTCTCCTATACTCTGTTACTGTCTCCTATACTCTGTTACACTCTCTTACACTCTGTTACACCCTCTTACACACTGTTACTGTCTCTTACACTCTGCTACTGTCTCTTACATTCTGTTACTGTCACTTACACTCTGCTACTGTCTCTTACACTCTGTTACTGTCTCTTACACTCTGTTACTGTCTCTTGCACTCTGTTACTGTCTCCTATACTCTGTTACTGTCTCCTATACTCTGTTACACTCTCTTACACTCTGCTGCTGTCTCATATACTCTGTTACTGTCTCTTACACTCTGTTACTGTCTCTTACACTCTCTTACACTCTGTTACTGTCTCTTACATTCTCTTACACTCTGTTACTGTCTCCTATACTCTGTTACCGTCTCTTACTCTCTGCTACTGTCTCTTACACAGGTTTACGATGTCTACGCGAAGAGATCCCCAGAGACGTTCACAGTATACTGAGATCATTCTGGACTATGTGATCCTAGAGGACGGTATATGCCATGTGACACTCTCTTACACTCTACTACACTCTGCTACTGTCTCTTTCACTCTGTTACTGTCTCTTTCACTCTGCTACTGTCTCTTACACTCTGCTACTATCTCTTACGCTCTGTTACTGTCTCTTACACTCTACTACACTGTCATACACTCTGTTACTGTATCTTACACTCTGTTACTGTCTCGTACACTCTGTTACTGTCTCTTACACTCTGTTACTGCCTCCTTTACTCTGTTACTGTCTCCTATACTCTGTTACTGTCTCTTACACTCTGTTACTGTCTCCTATACTCTGTTACTGTCTCCTATACTCTGTTACACTCTCTTACACTCTGTTACACCCTCTTACACACTGTTACTGTCTCTTACACTCTCTTACACTCTGCTACTGTCTCTTACATTCTGTTACTGTCACTTACACTCTGCTACTGTCTCTTACACTCTGTTACTGTCTATTTCACTCTGCTACTGTCTCTTACCCTCTGTTACTGTCTCTTACACTCTGCTACTGTCTCCTACACTCTGTTACTGTCTCTTTCACTCTGCTACTGTCTCTTACACTCTGCTACTATCTCTTACGCTCTGTTACTGTCTCTTACACTCTACTACACTGTCATACACTCTGTTACTGTATCTTACACTCTGTTACTGTCTCTTACACTCTGTTACTGTCTCCTATACTCTGTTACTGTCTCCTATACTCTGTTACTGTCTCTTACACTCTGTTACTGTCTCCTATACTCTGTTACTGTCTCCTATACTCTGTTACACTCTCTTACACTCTGTTACACCCTCTTACACACTGTTACTGTCTCTTACACTCTCTTACACTCTGCTGCTGTCTCATATACTCTGTTACTGTCTCTTACACTCTGTTACTGTCTCTTACACTCTCTTACACTCTGTTACACTCTCTTACACGCTGTTACACTCTCTTACATGCTGTTACACTCTCTTACACACTGTTACACCCTGTTACACACTGTTACTGTCTGTTACACTCTCTTACACTCTGCTACTGTCTCTTACACTCTGTTACTGTCTCTTACACTCTGCTACTGTCTCTTACACTCTGTTACTCTCTCTTACACTCTACTACACTGTCATACACTCTGTTACTGTATCTTACACTCTGTTACTGTCTCGTACACTCTGTTACTGTCTCTTACACTCTGTTACTGCCTCCTTTACTCTGTTACTGTCTCCTATACTCTGTTACTGTCTCTTACACTCTGTTACTGTCTCCTATACTCTGTTACTGTCTCCTATACTCTGTTACACTCTCTTACACTCTGTTACACCCTCTTACACACTGTTACTGTCTCTTACACTCTCTTACACTCTGCTACTGTCTCTTACATTCTGTTACTGTCACTTACACTCTGCTACTGTCTCTTACACTCTGTTACTGTCTATTTCACTCTGCTACTGTCTCTTACCCTCTGTTACTGTCTCTTACACTCTGCTACTGTCTCCTACACTCTGTTACTGTCTCTTTCACTCTGCTACTGTCTCTTACACTCTGCTACTATCTCTTACGCTCTGTTACTGTCTCTTACACTCTACTACACTGTCATACACTCTGTTACTGTATCTTACACTCTGTTACTGTCTCGTACACTCTGTTACTGTCTCCTATACTCTGTTACTGTCTCCTATACTCTGTTACACTCTCTTACACTCTGTTACACCCTCTTACACACTGTTACTGTCTCTTATACTCTCTTACACTCTGCTACTGTCTCTTACATTCTGTTACTGTCACTTACACTCTGCTACTGTCTCTTACACTCTGTTACTGTCTATTTCACTCTGCTACTGTCTCTTACCCTCTGTTACTGTCTCTTACACTCTGCTACTGTCTCCTACACTCTGTTACTGTCTCTTTCACTCTGCTACTGTCTCTTACACTCTGCTACTATCTCTTACGCTCTGTTACTGTCTCTTACACTCTACTACACTGTCATACACTCTGTTACTGTATCTTACACTCTGTTACTGTCTCCTATACTCTGTTACTGTCTCCTATACTCTGTTACTGTCTCTTACACTCTGTTACTGTCTCCTATACTCTGTTACTGTCTCCTATACTCTGTTACACTCTCTTACACTCTGTTACTGTCTCTTACACTCTCTTACACTCTGCTACTGTCTCTTACATTCTGTTACTGTCACTTACACTCTGCTACTGTCTCTTACACTCTGTTACTGTCTATTTCACTCTGCTACTGTCTCTTACACTCTGCTACTGTCTCTTACGCTCTGTTACTGTCTCTTACACTCTACTACGCTGTCATACACTCTGTTACTGTATCTTACACTCTGTTACTGTCTCGTACACTCTGTTACTGTCTCTTACACTCTTTTACTGTCTCCTATACTCTGTTACTGTCTCTTACACTCTGTTACTGTCTCCTATACTCTGTTACTGTCTCCTATACTCTGTTACACACTCTTACACTCTGCTGCTGTCTCATATACTCTGTTACTGTATCTTACACTCTGTTACTGTCTCGTACACTCTGTTACTGTCTCTTACACTCTGTTACTGTCTCCTATACTCGGTTACTGTCTTTTACACTCTGTTACTGTCTCCTATACTCTGTTACTGTCTCCTATACTCTGTTACACTCAATTACACTCTGCTGTTGTCTCATATACTCTGTTACTGTCTCTTACACTATGTTACTGTCTCTTACACTCTCTTACCCTCTCCTACACTCTGCTACTGTCTCTTACACCCTCTTACACTCTGTTACTGTCTCTTACACTCTGTTACACTCTCTTACACTCTGTTACACCCTCTTACACACTGTTACTGTCTCTTACACTCTCTTACACTCTGCTACTGTCTCTTACATTCTGTTACTGTCACTTACACTCTGCTACTGTCTCTTACACTCTGTTACTGTCTATTTCACTCTGCTACTGTCTCTTACCCTCTGTTACTGTCTATTACCCTCTGCTACTGTCTCCTACACTCTGTTACTGTCTCTTTCACTCTGCTACTGTCTCTTACACTCTGCTACTATCTCTTACGCTCTGTTACTGTCTCTTACACTCTACTACACTGTCATACACTCTGTTACTGTATCTTACACTCTGTTACTGTCTCGTACACTCTGTTACTGTCTCTTACACTCTGTTACTGCCTCCTATACTCTGTTACTGTCTCCTATACTCTGTTACTGTCTCTTACACTCTGTTACTGTCTCCTATACTCTGTTACACTCTCTTACACTCTGTTACACCCTCTTACACACTGTTACTGTCTCTTACACTCTCTTACACTCTGTTACTGTCTCTTACACTCTGTTACTGTCTCTTACACTCTGTTACTGTCTCCTATACTCTGTTACTGTCTCCTATACTCTGTTACACTCTCTTACACTCTGCTGCTGTCTCATATACTCTGTTACTGTCTCTTACACTCTGTTACTGTCTCTTACACTCTCTTACACTCTCTTACACTCTGTTACTGTCTCTTACATTCTCTTACACTCTGTTACTGTCTCCTATACTCTGTTACCGTCTCTTACTCTCTGCTACTGTCTCTTACACAGGTTTACGATGTCTACGCGAAGAGATCCCCAGAGACGTTCACAGTATACTGAGATCATTCTGGACTATGTGATCCTAGAGGACGGTATATGCCATGTGACACTCTCTTACACTCTACTACACTCTACTACACTCTGCTACTGTCTCTTTCACTCTGTTACTGTCTCTTTCACTCTGCTACTGTCTCTTACACTCTGCTACTATCTCTTACGCTCTGTTACTGTCTCTTACACTCTACTACACTGTCATACACTCTGTTACTGTATCTTACACTCTGTTACTGTCTCGTACACTCTGTTACTGTCTCTTACACTCTGTTACTGCCTCCTTTACTCTGTTACTGTCTCCTATACTCTGTTACTGTCTCTTACACTCTGTTACTGTCTCCTATACTCTGTTACTGTCTCCTATACTCTGTTACACTCTCTTACACTCTCTTACACCCTCTTACACACTGTTACTGTCTCTTACACTCTCTTACACTCTGCTACTGTCTCTTACATTCTGTTACTGTCACTTACACTCTGCTACTGTCTCTTACACTCTGTTACTGTCTATTTCACTCTGCTACTGTCTCTTACCCTCTGTTACTGTCTCTTACACTCTGCTACTGTCTCCTACACTCTGTTACTGTCTCTTTCACTCTGCTACTGTCTCTTACACTCTGCTACTATCTCTTACGCTCTGTTACTGTCTCTTACACTCTACTACACTGTAATACACTCTGTTACTGTATCTTACACTCTGTTACTGTCTCGTACACTCTGTTACTGTCTCTTACACTCTGTTACTGCCTCCTATACTCTGTTACTGTCTCCTATACTCTGTTACTGTCTCTTACACTCTGTTACTGTCTCCTATACTCTGTTACTGTCTCCTATACTCTGTTACACTCTCTTACACTCTGTTACACCCTCTTACACACTGTTACTGTCTCTTACACTCTCTTACACTCTGCTACTGTCTCTTACATTCTGTTACTGTCACTTACACTCTGCTACTGTCTCTTACACTCTGTTACTGTCTCTTACACTCTGTTACTGTCTCTTACACTCTGTTACTGTCTCCTATACTCTGTTACTGTCTCCTATACTCTGTTACACTCTCTTACACTCTGCTGCTGTCTCATATACTCTGTTACTGTCTCTTACACTCTGTTACTGTCTCTTACACTCTCTTACACTCTGTTACTGTCTCTTACATTCTCTTACACTCTGTTACTGTCTCCTATACTCTGTTACCGTCTCTTACTCTCTGCTACTGTCTCTTACACAGGTTTACGATGTCTACGCGAAGAGATCCCCAGAGACGTTTACAGTATACTGAGATCATTCTGGACTATGTGATCCTAGAGGACGGTATATGCCATGTGACACTCTCTTACACTCTACTACACTCTACTACACTCTGCTACTGTCTCTTTCACTCTGTTACTGTCTCTTTCACTCTGCTACTGTCTCTTACACTCTGCTACTATCTCTTACGCTCTGTTACTGTCTCTTACACTCTACTACACTGTCATACACTCTGTTACTGTATCTTACACTCTGTTACTGTCTCGTACACTCTGTTACTGTCTCTTACACTCTGTTACTGCCTCCTTTACTCTGTTACTGTCTCCTATACTCTGTTACTGTCTCTTACACTCTGTTACTGTCTCCTATACTCTGTTACTGTCTCCTATACTCTGTTACACTCTCTTACACTCTGTTACACCCTCTTACACACTGTTACTGTCTCTTACATTCTGTTACTGTCACTTACACTCTGCTACTGTCTCTTACACTCTGTTACTGTCTATTTCACTCTGCTACTGTCTCTTACCCTCTGTTACTGTCTCTTACACTCTGCTACTGTCTCCTACACTCTGTTACTATCTCTTTCACTCTGCTACTGTCTCTTACACTCTGCTACTATCTCTTACGCTCTGTTACTGTCTCTTACACTCTACTACACTGTCATACACTCTGTTACTGTATCTTACACTCTGTTACTGTCTCGTACACTCTGTTACTGTCTCTTACACTCTGTTACTGCCTCCTATACTCTGTTACTGTCTCCTATACTCTGTTACTGTCTCCTATACTCTGTTACACTCTCTTACACTCTGTTACACCCTCTTACACACTGTTACTGTCTCTTACACTCTGCTACTGTCTCTTACATTCTGTTACTGTCACTTACACTCTGCTACTGTCTCTTACACTCTGTTACTGTCTCTTACACTCTGTTACTGTCTCTTGCACTCTGTTACTGTCTCCTATACTCTGTTACTGTCTCCTATACTCTGTTACACTCTCTTACACTCTGCTGCTGTCTCATATACTCTGTTACTGTCTCTTACACTCTGTTACTGTCTCTTACACTCTCTTACACTCTCTTACACTCTGTTACTGTCTCTTACATTCTCTTACACTCTGTTACTGTCTCTTACACTCTGTTACTGCCTCCTATACTCTGTTACTGTCTCCTATACTCTGTTACTGTCTCTTACACTCTGTTACTGTCTCCTATACTCTGTTACTGTCTCCTATACTCTGTTACACTCTCTTGCACTCTGTTACACCCTCTTACACACTGTTACTGTCTCTTACACTCTCTTACACTCTGTTACTGTCTCTTACACTCTGTTACTGTCTCTTACACTCTGTTACTGTCTCTTACACTCTGTTACTGTCTCCTATACTCTGTTACTGTCTCCTATACTCTGTTACACTCTCTTACACTCTGCTGCTGTCTCATATACTCTGTTACTGTCTCTTACACTCTGTTACTGTCTCTTACACTCTCTTACACTCTCTTACACTCTGTTACTGTCTCTTACATTCTCTTACACTCTGTTACTGTCTCCTATACTCTGTTACCGTCTCTTACTCTCTGCTACTGTCTCTTACACAGGTTTAAGATGTCTACGCGAAGAGATCCCCAGAGACGTTCACAGTATACTGAGATCATTCTGGACTATGTGATCCTAGAGGACGGTATATGCCATGTGACACTCTCTTACACTCTACTACACTCTACTACACTCTGCTACTGTCTCTTTCACTCTGTTACTGTCTCTTTCACTCTGCTACTGTCTCTTACACTCTGCTACTATCTCTTACGCTCTGTTACTGTCTCTTACACTCTACTACACTGTCATACACTCTGTTACTGTATCTTACACTCTGTTACTGTCTCGTACACTCTGTTACTGTCTCTTACACTCTGTTACTGCCTCCTTTACTCTGTTACTGTCTCCTATACTCTGTTACTGTCTCTTACACTCTGTTACTGTCTCCTATACTCTGTTACTGTCTCCTATACTCTGTTACACTCTCTTACACTCTGTTACACCCTCTTACACACTGTTACTGTCTCTTACACTCTCTTACACTCTGCTACTGTCTCTTACATTCTGTTACTGTCACTTACACTCTGCTACTGTCTCTTACACTCTGTTACTGTCTATTTCACTCTGCTACTGTCTCTTACCCTCTGTTACTGTCTCTTACACTCTGCTACTGTCTCCTACACTCTGTTACTGTCTCTTTCACTCTGCTACTGTCTCTTACACTCTGCTACTATCTCTTACGCTCTGTTACTGTCTCTTACACTCTACTACACTGTCATACACTCTGTTACTGTATCTTACACTCCGTTACTGTCTCGTACACTCTGTTACTGTCTCTTACACTCTGTTACTGCCTCCTATACTCTGTTACTGTCTCCTATACTCTGTTACTGTCTCTTACACTCTGTT
Source organism: Spea bombifrons (assembly GCF_027358695.1). NCBI lineage: Eukaryota > Metazoa > Chordata > Amphibia > Anura > Pelobatidae > Spea > Spea bombifrons. The sequence goes on along the minus strand of NC_071096.1, from coordinate 40,191,694 downwards.
ACTGCCTCCTTTACTCTGTTACTGTCTCCTATACTCTGTTACTGTCTCTTACACTCTGTTACTGTCTCCTATACTCTGTTACTGTCTCCTATACTCTGTTACACTCTCTTACACTCTGTTACACCCTCTTACACACTGTTACTGTCTCTTACATTCTGTTACTGTCACTTACACTCTGCTACTGTCTCTTACACTCTGTTACTGTCTATTTCACTCTGCTACTGTCTCTTACCCTCTGTTACTGTCTCTTACACTCTGCTACTGTCTCCTACACTCTGTTACTGTCTCTTTCACTCTGCTACTGTCTCTTACACTCTGCTACTATCTCTTACGCTCTGTTACTGTCTCTTACACTCTACTACACTGTCATACACTCTGTTACTGTATCTTACACTCTGTTAATGTCTCGTACACTCTGTTACTGTCTCTTACACTCTGTTACTGCCTCCTATACTCTGTTACTGTCTCCTATACTCTGTTACTGTCTCTTACACTCTGTTACTGTCTCCTATACTCTGTTACTGTCTCCTATACTCTGTTACACTCTCTTACACTCTGTTACACCCTCTTACGCACTGTTACTGTCTCTTACACTCTGCTACTGTCTCTTACATTCTGTTACTGTCACTTACACTCTGCTACTGTCTCTTACACTCTGTTACTGTCTCTTACACTCTGTTACTGTCTCTTGCACTCTGTTACTGTCTCCTATACTCTGTTACTGTCTCCTATACTCTGTTACACTCTCTTACACTCTGCTGCTGTCTCATATACTCTGTTACTGTCTCTTACACTCTGTTACTGTCTCTTACACTCTCTTACACTCTCTTACACTCTGTTACTGTCTCTTACATTCTCTTACACTCTGTTACTGTCTCCTATACTCTGTTACCGTCTCTTACTCTCTGCTACTGTCTCTTACACAGGTTTACGATGTCTATGCAAAGAGATCCCCAGAGACGTTCACAGTATACTGAGATCATTCTGGACTATGTGATCCTAGAGGACGGTATATGCCATGTGACACTCTCTTACACTCTACTACACTCTGCTACTGTCTCTTTCACTCTGTTACTGTCTCTTTCACTCTGCTACTGTCTCTTACACTCTGCTACTATCTCTTACGCTCTGTTACTGTCTCTTACACTCTACTACACTGTCATACACTCTGTTACTGTATCTTACACTCTGTTACTGTCTCGTACACTCTGTTACTGTCTCTTACACTCTGTTACTGCCTCCTTTACTCTGTTACTGTCTCCTATACTCTGTTACTGTCTCTTACACTCTGTTACTGTCTCCTATACTCTGTTACTGTCTCCTATACTCTGTTACACTCTCTTACACTCTGTTACTGTCTCCTATACTCTGTTACTGTCTCCTATACTCTGTTACACTCTCTTACACTCTGTTACACCCTCTTACACACTGTTACTGTCTCTTACACTCTCTTACACTCTGCTACTGTCTCTTACATTCTGTTACTGTCACTTACACTATGCTACTGTCTCTTACACTCTGTTACTGTCTATTTCACTCTGCTACTGTCTCTTACCCTCTGTTACTGTCTCTTACACTCTGCTACTGTCTCCTACACTCTGTTACTGTCTCTTTCACTCTGCTACTGTCTCTTACACTCTGCTACTATCTCTTACGCTCTGTTACTGTCTCTTACACTCTACTACACTGTCATACACTCTGTTACTGTATCTTACACTCTGTTACTGTCTCGTACACTCTGTTACTGTCTCCTATACTCTGTTACTGTCTCCTATACTCTGTTACACTCTCTTACACTCTGTTACACCCTCTTACACTCTGTTACACTCTCTTACACTCTGTTACACCCTCTTACACACTGTTACTGTCTCTTACACTCTCTTACACTCTGCTACTGTCTCTTACATTCTGTTACTGTCACTTACACTCTGCTACTGTCTCTTACACTCTGTTACTGTCTATTTCACTCTGCTACTGTCTCTTACCCTCTGTTACTGTCGCTTACACTCTGCTACTGTCTCCTACACTCTGTTACTGTCTCTTTCACTCTGCTACTGTCTCTTACACTCTGCTACTATCTCTTACGCTCTGTTACTGTCTCTTACACTCTACTACACTGTCATACACTCTGTTACTGTATCTTACACTCTGTTACTGTCTCCTATACTCTGTTACTGTCTCCTATACTCTGTTACTGTCTCATATACTCTGTTACACTCTCTTACACTCTGTTACACCCTCTTACACACTGTTACTGTCTCTTACACTCGCTTACACTCTGCTACTGTCTCTTACATTCTGTTACTGTCACTTACACTCTGCTACTGTCTCTTACACTCTGTTACTGTCTATTTCACTCTGCTACTGTCTCTTACACTCTGCTACTATCTCTTACGCTCCGTTACTGTCTCTTACACTCTACTACACTGTCATACACTCTGTTACTGTATCTTACACTCTGTTACTGTCTCGTACACTCTGTTACTGTCTCTTACACTCTTTTACTGTCTCCTATACTCTGTTACTGTCTCCTATACTCTGTTACACTCTCTTACACTCTGCTGCTGTCTCATATACTCTGTTACTGTATCTTACACTCTGTTACTGTCTCGTACACTCTGTTACTGTCTCTTACACTCTGTTACTGTCTCCTATACTCTGTTACTGTCTCCTATACTCTGTTACACTCTCTTACACTCTGCTGCTGTCTCATATACTCTGTTACTGTCTCTTACACTATGTTACTGTCTCTTACACTCTCTTACCCTCTCCTACACTCTGCTACTGTCTCTTACACCCTCTTACACTCTGTTACTGTCTCTTGCACTCTCTTACACTCTGTAACACTCTCTTACATGCTGTTACACCCTCTTACACACTGTTACTGTCTCTTACACTCTCTTACACTCTGCTACTGTCTCTTACCCTCTGTTACTGTCTCTTACACTCTGCTACTGTCTCCTACACTCTGTTACTGTCTCTTTCACTCTGCTACTGTCTCTTACACACTGCTACTATCTCTTACGCTCTGTTACTGTCTCTTAGACTCTACTACACTGTCATACACTCTGTTACTGTATCTTACACTCTGTTACTGTCTCGTACACTCTGTTACTGTCTCTTACACTCTGTTACTGTCTCCTATACTCTGTTACTGTCTCTTACACTCTGTTACTGTCTCCTATACTCTGTTACTGTCTCCTATACTCTGTTACACTCTCTTACACTCTGTTACACCCTCTTACACACTGTTACTGTCTCTTACACTCTCTTACACTCTGCTACTGTCTCTTACATTCTGTTACAGTCACTTACACTCTGCTACTGTCTCTTACACTCTGTTACTGTCTATTTCACTCTGCTACTGTCTCTTACCCTCTGTTACTGTCTCTTACACTCTGCTACTGTCTCCTACACTCTGTTACTGTCTCTTTCACTCTGCTACTGTCTCTTACACTCTGCTACTATCTCTTACGCTCTGTTACTGTCTCTTACACTCTACTACACTGTCATACACTCTGTTACTGTATCTTACACTCTGTTACTGTCTCTTACACTCTGTTACTGTCTCCTATACTCTGTTACTGTCTCAGATACTCTGTTACACTCTCTTACACTCTGTTACACCCTCTTACACACTGTTACTGTCTCTTACACTCTCTTACACTCTGCTACTGTCTCTTACATTCTGTTACTGTCACTTACACTCTGCTACTGTCTCTTACACTCTGTTACTGTCTATTTCACTCTGCTACTGTCTCTTACACTCTGCTACTATCTCTTACACTCCGTTACTGTCTCTTACACTCTACTACACTGTCATACACTCTGTTACTGTATCTTACACTCTGTTACTGTCTCGTACACTCTGTTACTGTCTCTTACACTCTTTTACTGTCTCCTATACTCTGTTACTGTCTCCTATACTCTGTTACACTCTCTTACACTCTGCTGCTGTCTCATATACTCTGTTACTGTATCTTACACTCTGTTACTGTCTCGTACACTCTGTTACTGTCTCTTACACTCTGTTACTGTCTCCTATACTCTGTTACTGTCTTTTACACTCTGTTACTGTCTCCTATACTCTGTTACTGTCTCCTATACTCTGTTACACTCTCTTACACTCTGCTGCTGTCTCATATACTCTGTTACTGTCTCTTACACTATGTTACTGTCTCTTACACTCTCTTACCCTCTCCTACACTCTGCTACTGTCTCTTACACCCTCTTACACTCTGTAACACTCTCTTACACGCTGTTACACCCTCTTACACACTGTTACTGTCTCTTACACTCTCTTACACTCTGCTACTGTCTCTTACCCTCTGTTACTGTCTCTTACACTCTGCTACTGTCTCCTACACTCTGTTACTGTCTCTTTCACTCTGCTACTGTCTCTTACACACTGCTACTATCTCTTACGCTCTGTTACTGTCTCTTACACTCTACTACACTGTCATACACTCTGTTACTGTATCTTACACTCTGTTACTGTCTCGTACACTCTGTTACTGTCTCTTACACTCTGTTACTGTCTCCTATACTCTGTTACTGTCTCTTACACTCTGTTACTGTCTCCTATACTCTGTTACTGTCTCCTATACTCTGTTACACTCTCTTACACTCTGTTACACCCTCTTACACACTGTTACTGTCTCTTACACTCTGTTACTGTCTATTTCACTCTGCTACTGTCTCTTACACTCTGCTACTATCTCTTACGCTCTGTTACTGTCTCTTACACTCTACTACACTGTCATATACTCTGTTACTGTATCTTACACTCTGTTACTGTCTCGTACACTCTGTTACTGTCTCTTACACTCTGTTACTGTCTCCTATACTCTGTTACTGTCTCCTATACTCTGTTACTGTCTCTTACACTCTGTTACTGTCTCCTATACTCTGTTACTGTCTCCTATACTCTGTTACACTCTCTTACACTCTGTTACACCCTCTTACACACTGTTACTGTCTCTTACACTCTGCTACTGTCTCTTACATTCTGTTACTGTCACTTACACTCTGCTACTGTCTCTTACACTCTGTTACTGTCTATTTCACTCTGCTACTGTCTCTTACACTCTGCTACTATCTCTTACGCTGTGTTACTGTCTCTTACACTCTACTACACTGTCATACACTCTGTTACTGTATCTTACACTCTGTTACTGTCTCGTACACTCTGTTACTGTCTCTTACACTCTGTTACTGTCTCCTATACTCTGTTACTGTCTCCTATACTCTGTTACACTCTCTTACACTCTGCTGCTGTCTCATATACTCTGTTACTGTCTCTTACACTCTTTTACCCTCTCCTACACTCTGCTACTGTCTCTTACACCCTCTTACACTCTGTTACTGTCTCTTACACTCTCTTACACTCTGTTACACTCTCTTACACGCTGTTACACCCTCTTACACACTGTTACTGTCTCTTACACTCTCTTACACTCTGCTACTGTCTCTTACCCTCTGTTACTGTCTCTTACACTCTGCTACTGTCTCCTACACTCTGTTACTGTCTCTTTCACTCTGCTACTGTCTCTTACACTCTGTTACACTCTCTTACACTCTGTTACTGTCTCTTACATTCTCTTACACTCTGTTACTGTCTCCTATACTCTGTTACCGTCTCTTACTCTCTGCTACTGTCTCTTACACAGGTTTACGATGTCTACGCGAAGAGATCCCCAGAGACGTTCACAGTATACTGAGATCATTCTGGACTATGTGATCCTAGAGGACGGTATATGCCATGTGACACTCTCTTACACTCTACTACACTCTACTACACTCTGCTACTGTCTCTTTCACTCTGTTACTGTCTCTTTCACTCTGCTACTGTCTCTTACACTCTGCTACTATCTCTTACGCTCTGTTACTGTCTCTTACACTCTACTACACTGTCATACACTCTGTTACTGTATCTTACACTCTGTTACTGTCTCGTACACTCTGTTACTGTCTCTTACACTCTGTTACTGCCTCCTTTACTCTGTTACTGTCTCCTATACTCTGTTACTGTCTCTTACACTCTGTTACTGTCTCCTATACTCTGTTACTGTCTCCTATACTCTGTTACACTCTCTTACACTCTGTTACACCCTCATACACACTGTTACTGTCTCTTACACTCTCTTACACTCTGCTACTGTCTCTTACATTCTGTTACTGTCACTTACACTCTGCTACTGTCTCTTACACTCTGTTACTGTCTATTTCACTCTGCTACTGTCTCTTACCCTCTGTTACTGTCTCTTACACTCTGCTACTGTCTCCTACACTCTGTTACTGTCTCTTTCACTCTGCTACTGTCTCTTACACTCTGCTACTATCTCTTACGGTCTGTTACTGTCTCTTACACTCTACTACACTGTCATACACTCTGTTACTGTATCTTACACTCTGTTACTGTCTCGTACACTCTGTTACTGTCTCTTACACTCTGTTACTGCCTCCTATACTCTGTTACTGTCTCCTATACTCTGTTACTGTCTCTTACACTCTGTTACTGTCTCCTATACTCTGTTACTGTCTCCTATACTCTGTTACACTCTCTTACACTCTGTTACACCCTCTTACACACTGTTACTGTCTCTTACACTCTCTTACACTCTGCTACTGTCTCTTACATTCTGTTACTGTCACTTACACTCTGCTACTGTCTCTTACACTCTGTTACTGTCTCTTACACTCTGTTACTGTCTCTTACACTCTGTTACTGTCTCCTATACTCTGTTACTGTCTCCTATACTCCGTTACACTCTCTTACACTCTGCTGCTGTCTCATATACTCTGTTACTGTCTCTTACACTCTGTTACTGTCTCTTACACTCTCTTACACTCTCTTACACTCTGTTACTGTCTCTTACATTCTCTTACACTCTGTTACTGTCTCCTATACTCTGTTACCGTCTCTTACTCTCTGCTACTGTCTCTTACACAGGTTTACGATGTCTACGCGAAGAGATCCCCAGAGACGTTCACAGTATACTGAGATCATTCTGGACTATGTGATCCTAGAGGACGGTATATGCCATGTGACACTCTCTTACACTCTACTACACTCTACTACACTCTGCTACTGTCTCTTTCACTCTGTTACTGTCTCTTTCACTCTGCTACTGTCTCTTACACTCTGCTACTATCTCTTACGCTCTGTTACTGTCTCTTACACTCTACTACACTGTCATACACTCTGTTACTGTATCTTACACTCTGTTACTGTCTTGTACACTCTGTTACTGTCTCTTACACTCTGTTACTGCCTCCTATACTCTGTTACTGTCTCCTATACTCTGTTACTGTCTCTTACACTCTGTTACTGTCTCCTATACTCTGTTACTGTCTCCTATACTCTGTTACACTCTCTTACACTCTGTTACACCCTCTTACACACTGTTACTGTCTCTTACACTCTCTTACACTCTGCTACTGTCTCTTACATTCTGTTACTGTCACTTACACTATGCTACTGTCTCTTACACTCTGTTACTGTCTATTTCACTCTGCTACTGTCTCTTACCCTCTGTTACTGTCTCTTACACTCTGCTACTGTCTCCTACACTCTGTTACTGTCTCTTTCACTCTGCTACTGTCTCTTACACTCTGCTACTATCTCTTACGCTCTGTTACTGTCTCTTACACTCTACTACACTGTCATACACTCTGTTACTGTATCTTACACTCTGTTACTGTCTCGTACACTCTGTTACTGTCTCCTATACTCTGTTACTGTCTCCTATACTCTGTTACACTCTCTTACACTCTGTTACACCCTCTTACACACTGTTACTGTCTCTTACACTCTCTTACACTCTGCTACTGTCTCTTACATTCTGTTACTGTCACTTACACTCTGCTACTGTCTCTTACACTCTGTTACTGTCTATTTCACTCTGCTACTGTCTCTTACCCTCTGTTACTGTCTCTTTCACTCTGCTACTGTCTCTTACACTCTGCTACTATCTCTTACGCTCTGTTACTGTCTCTTACACTCTACTACACTGTCATACACTCTGTTACTGTATCTTACACTCTGTTACTGTCTCGTACACTCTGTTACTGTCTCTTACACTCTGTTACTGCCTCCTTTACTCTGTTACTGTCTCCTATACTCTGTTACTGTCTCTTACACTCTGTTACTGTCTCCTATACTCTGTTACTGTCTCCTATACTCTGTTACACTCTCTTACACTCTGTTACACCCTCTTACACACTGTTACTGTCTCTTACACTCTCTTACACTCTGCTACTGTCTCTTACATTCTGTTACTGTCACTTACACTATGCTACTGTCTCTTACACTCTGTTACTGTCTATTTCACTCTGCTACTGTCTCTTACCCTCTGTTACTGTCTCTTACACTCTGCTACTGTCTCCTACACTCTGTTACTGTCTCTTTCACTCTGCTACTGTCTCTTACACTCTGCTACTATCTCTTACGCTCTGTTACTGTCTCTTACACTCTACTACACTGTCATACACTCTGTTACTGTATCTTACACTCTGTTACTGTCTCGTACACTCTGTTACTGTCTCCTATACTCTGTTACTGTCTCCTATACTCTGTTACACTCTCTTACACTCTGTTACACCCTCTTACACACTGTTACTGTCTCTTACACTCTCTTACACTCTGCTACTGTCTCTTACATTCTGTTACTGTCACTTATACTCTGCTACTGTCTCTTACACTCTGTTACTGTCTATTTCACTCTGCTACTGTCTCTTACCCTCTGTTACTGTCTCTTACACTCTGCTACTGTCTCCTACACTCTGTTACTGTCTCTTTCACTCTGCTACTGTCTCTTACACTCTGCTACTATCTCTTACGCTCTACTACACTGTCATACACTCTGTTACTGTCTCTTACACTCTGTTACTGTCTCCTATACTCTGTTACTGTCTCATATACTCTGTTACACTCTCTTACACTCTGTTACACCCTCTTACACACTGTTACTGTCTCTTACACTCTCTTACACTCTGCTACTGTCTCTTACATTCTGTTACTGTCACTTACACTCTGCTACTGTCTCTTACACTCTGTTACTGTCTATTTCACTCTGCTACTGTCTCTTACACTCTGCTACTATCTCTTACGCTCCGTTACTGTCTCTTACACTCTACTACACTGTCATACACTCTGTTACTGTATCTTACACTCTGTTACTGTCTCGTACACTCTGTTACTGTCTCTTACACTCTTTTACTGTCTCCTATACTCTGTTACTGTCTCCTATACTCTGTTACACTCTCTTACACTCTGCTGCTGTCTCATATACTCTGTTACTGTATCTTACACTCTGTTACTGTCTCGTACACTCTGTTACTGTCTCTTACACTCTGTTACTGTCTCCTATACTCTGTTACTGTCTTTTACACTCTGTTACTGTCTCCTATACTCTGTTACTGTCTCCTATACTCTGTTACACTCTCTTACACTCTGCTGCTGTCTCATATACTCTGTTACTGTCTCTTACACTATGTTACTGTCTCTTACACTCTCTTACCCTCTCCTACACTCTGCTACAGTCTCTTACACCCTCTTACACTCTGTTACTGTCTCTTGCACTCTCTTACACTCTGTAACACTCTCTTACACGCTGTTACACCCTCTTACACACTGTTACTGTCTCTTACACTCTCTTACACTCTGCTACTGTCTCTTACCCTCTGTTACTGTCTCTTACACCCTGTTACTGTCTCTTACACTCTGCTACTGTCTCCTACACTCTGTTACTGTCTCTTTCACTCTGCTACTGTCTCTTACACACTGCTACTATCTCTTACGCTCTGTTACTGTCTCTTACACTCTACTACACTGTCATACACTCTGTTACTGTATCTTACACTCTGTTACTGTCTCGTACACTCTGTTACTGTCTCTTACACTCTGTTACTGTCTCCTATACTCTGTTACTTTCTCTTACACTCTGTTACTGTCTCCTATACTCTGTTACTGTCTCCTATACTCTGTTACACTCTCTTACACTCTGTTACACCCTCTTACACACTGTTACTGTCTCTTACACTCTGTTACTGTCTATTTCACTCTGCTACTGTCTCTTACACTCTGCTACTATCTCTTACGCTCTGTTACTGTCTCTTACACTCTACTACACTGTCATATACTCTGTTACTGTATCTTACACTCTGTTACTGTCTCGTACACTCTGTTACTGTCTCTTACACTCTGTTACTGTCTCCTATACTCTGTTACTGTCTCCTATACTCTGTTACTGTCTCTTACACTCTGTTACTGTCTCCTATACTCTGTTACTGTCTCCTATACTCTGTTACACTCTCTTACACTCTGTTACACCCTCTTACACACTGTTACTGTCTCTTACACTCACTTACACTCTGCTACTGTCTCTTACACTCTGTTACTGTCTCTTACACTCTGTTACTGTCTCTTACACTCTGTTACTGTCTCCTATACTCTGTTACTGTCTCCTATACTCTGTTACACTCTCTTACACTCTGCTGCTGTCTCATATACTCTGTTACTGTCTCTTACACTCTGTTACTGTCTCTTACACTCTCTTACACTCTGTTACTGTCTCTTACATTATCTTACACTCTGTTACTGTCTCCTATACTCTGTTACCGTCTCTTACTCTCTGCTACTGTCTCTTACACAGGTTTACGATGTCTACGCGAAGAGATCCCCAGAGACGTTCACAGTATACTGAGATCATTCTGGACTATGTGATCCTAGAGGACGGTATATGCCATGTGACACTCTCTTACACTCTACTACACTCTACTACACTCTGCTACTGTCTCTTTCACTCTGTTACTGTCTCTTTCACTCTGCTACTGTCTCTTCCACTCTGCTACTATCTCTTACGCTCTGTTACTGTCTCTTACACTCTACTACACTGTCATACACTCTGTTACTGTATCTTACACTCTGTTACTGTCTCGTACACTCTGTTACTGTCTCTTACACTCTGTTACTGCCTCCTTTACTCTGTTACTGTCTCCTATACTCTGTTACTGTCTCTTACACTCTGTTACTGTCTCCTATACTCTGTTACTGTCTCCTATACTCTGTTACACTCTCTTACACTCTGTTACACCCTCTTACACACTGTTACTGTCTCTTACACTCTCTTACACTCTGCTACTGTCTCTTACATTCTGTTACTGTCACTTACACTCTGCTACTGTCTCTTACACTCTGTTACTGTCTATTTCACTCTGCTACTGTCTCTTACCCTCTGTTACTGTCTCTTACACTCTGCTACTGTCTCCTACACTCTGTTACTGTCTCTTTCACTCTGCTACTGTCTCTTACACTCTGCTACTATCTCTTACGCTCTGTTACTGTCTCTTACACTCTACTACACTGTCATACACTCTGTTACTGTATCTTACACTCTGTTACTGTCTCGTACACTCTGTTACTGTCTCCTATACTCTGTTACTGTCTCCTATACTCTGTTACACTCTCTTACACTCTGTTACACCCTCTTACACACTGTTACTGTCTCTTACACTCTCTTACACTCTGCTACTGTCTCTTACATTCTGTTACTGTCACTTACACTCTGCTACTGTCTCTTACACTCTGTTACTGTCTATTTCACTCTGCTACTGTCTCTTACCCTCTGTTACTGTCTCTTACACTCTGCTACTGTCTCCTACACTCTGTTACTGTCTCTTTCACTCTGCTACTGTCTCTTACACTCTGCTACTATCTCTTACGCTCTGTTACTGTCTCTTACACTCTACTACACTGTCATACACTCTGTTACTGTATCTTACACTCTGTTACTGTCTCTTACACTCTGTTACTGTCTCCTATACTCTGTTACTGTCTCCTATACTCTGTTACTGTCTCTTACACTCTGTTACTGTCTCCTATACTCTGTTACTGTCTCCTATACTCTGTTACACTCTCTTACACTCTGTTACACCCTCTTACACACTGTTACTGTCTCTTACACTCTCTTACACTCTGCTGCTGTCTCATATACTCTATTACTGTCTCTTACACTCTGTTACTGTCTCTTACACTCTCTTACACTCTGTTACACTCTCTTACACGCTGTTACACTCTCTTACACACTGTTACACCCTGTTACACACTGTTACTGTCTGTTACACTCTCTTACACTCTGCTACTGTCTCTTACACTCTGTTACTGTCTCTTACACTCTGCTACTGTCTCTTACACTCTGTTACTGTCTCTTAAACTCTACTACACTGTCATACACTCTGTTACTGTATCTTACACTCTGTTACTGTCTCTTACACTCTGTTACTGTCTCTTACACTCTGTTACTGCCTCCTTTACTCTGTTACTGTCTCCTATACTCTGTTACTGTCTCTTACACTCTGTTACTGTCTCCTATACTCTGTTACTGTCTCCTATACTCTGTTACACTCTCTTACACTCTGTTACACCCTCTTACACACTGTTACTGTCTCTTACACTCTCTTACACTCTACTACACTGTCATACACTCTGTTACTGTATCTTACACTCTGTTACTGTCTCGTACACTCTTTTACTGTCTCCTATACTCTGTTACTGTCTCCTATACTCTGTTACACTCTCTTACACTCTGCTGCTGTCTCATATACTCTGTTACTGTGTCTTACACTCTGTTACTGTCTCGTACACTCTGTTACTGTCTCTTACACTCTGTTACTGTCTCCTATACTCTGTTACTGTCTTTTACACTCTGTTACTGTCTCCTATCCTCTGTTACTGTCTCCTATACTCTGTTACACTCTCTTACACTCTGCTGCTGTCTCATATACTCTGTTACTGTCTCTTACACTATGTTACTGTCTCTTACACTCTCTTACCCTCTCCTACACTCTGCTACTGTCTCTTACACCCTCTTACACTCTGTTACTGTCTCTTGCACTCTCTTACACTCTGTAACACTCTCTTACACGCTGTTACACCCTCTTACACACTGTTACTGTCTCTTACACTCTCTTACACTCTGCTACTGTCTCTTACCCTCTGTTACTGTCTCTTACACTCTGTTACTGTCTCTTACACTCTGCTACTGTCTCCTACACTCTGTTACTGTCTCTTTCACTCTGCTACTGTCTCTTACACACTGCTACTATCTCTTACGCTCTGTTACTGTCTCTTACACTCTACTACACTGTCATACACTCTGTTACTGTATCTTACACTCTGTTACTGTCTCGTACACTCTGTTACTGTCTCTTACACTCTGTTACTGTCTCCTATACTCTGTTACTGTCTCTTACACTCTGTTACTGTCTCCTATACTCTGTTACTGTCTCCTATACTCTGTTACACTCTCTTACACTCTGTTACACCCTCTTACACACTGTTACTGTCTCTTACACTCTGTTACTGTCTATTTCACTCTGCTACTGTCTCTTACACTCTGCTACTATCTCTTACGCTCTGTTACTGTCTCTTACACTCTACTACACTGTCATATACTCTGTTACTGTATCTTACACTCTGTTACTGTCTCGTACACTCTGTTACTGTCTCTTACACTCTGTTACTGTCTCCTATACTCTGTTACTGTCTCCTATACTCTGTTACTGTCTCTTACACTCTGTTACTGTCTCCTATACTCTGTTACTGTCTCCTATACTCTGTTACACTCTCTTACACTCTGTTACACCCTCTTACACACTGTTACTGTCTCTTACACTCTGCTACTGTCTCTTACATTCTGTTACTGTCACTTACACTCTGCTACTGTCTCTTACACTCTGTTACTGTCTATTTCACTCTGCTACTGTCTCTTACACTCTGCTACTATCTCTTACGCTGTGTTACTGTCTCTTACACTCTACTACACTGTCATACACTCTGTTACTGTATCTTACACTCTGTTACTGTCTCGTACACTCTGTTACTGTCTTTTACACTCTGTTACTGTCTCCTATACTCTGTTACTGTCTCTTACACTCTGTTACTGTCTCCTATACTCTGTTACTGTCTCCTATACTCTGTTACACTCTCTTACACTCTGCTGCTGTCTCATATACTCTGTTACTGTCTCTTACACTCTTTTACCCTCTCCTACACTCTGCTACTGTCTCTTACACCCTCTTACACTCTGTTACTGTCTCTTACACTCTCTTACACTCTGTTACACTCTCTTACACGCTGTTACACCCTCTTACACACTGTTACTGTCTCTTACACTCTCTTACACTCTGCTACTGTATCTTACCCTCTGTTACTGTCTCTTACACTCTGCTACTGTCTCCTACACTCTGTTACTGTCTCTTTCACTCTGCTACTGTCTCTTACACTCTGTTACACTCTCTTACACTCTGTTACTGTCTCTTACATTCTCTTACACTCTGTTACTGTCTCCTATACTCTGTTACCGTCTCTTACTCTCTGCTACTGTCTCTTACACAGGTTTACGATGTCTACGCGAAGAGATCCCCAGAGACGTTCACAGTATACTGAGATCATTCTGGACTATGTGATCCTAGAGGACGGTATATGCCATGTGACACTCTCTTACACTCTACTACACTCTACTACACTCTGCTACTGTCTCTTTCACTCTGTTACTGTCTCTTTCACTCTGCTACTGTCTCTTACACTCTGCTACTATCTCTTACGCTCTGTTACTGTCTCTTACACTCTACTACACTGTCATACACTCTGTTACTGTATCTTACACTCTGTTACTGTCTCGTACACTCTGTTACTGTCTCTTACACTCTGTTACTGCCTCCTTTACTCTGTTACTGTCTCCTATACTCTGTTACTGTCTCTTACACTCTGTTACTGTCTCCTATACTCTGTTACTGTCTCCTATACTCTGTTACACTCTCTTACACTCTGTTACACCCTCTTACACACTGTTACTGTCTCTTACACTCTCTTACACTCTGCTACTGTCTCTTACATTCTGTTACTGTCACTTACACTCTGCTACTGTCTCTTACACTCTGTTACTGTCTATTTCACTCTGCTACTGTCTCTTACCCTCTGTTACTGTCTCTTACACTCTGCTACTGTCTCCTACACTCTGTTACTGTCTCTTTCACTCTGCTACTGTCTCTTACACTCTGCTACTATCTCTTACGCTCTGTTACTGTCTCTTACACTCTACTACACTGTCATACACTCTGTTACTGTATCTTACACTCTGTTACTGTCTCCTATACTCTGTTACTGTCTCCTATACTCTGTTACTGTCTCCTATACTCTGTTACACTCTCTTACACTCTGCTGCTGTCTCATATACTCTGTTACTGTCTCTTACACTCTGTTACTGTCTCTTACACTCTCTTACACTCTCTTACACTCTGTTACTGTCTCTTACATTCTCTTACACTCTGTTACTGTCTCCTATACTCTGTTACCGTCTCTTACTCTCTGCTACTGTCTCTTACACAGGTTTACGATGTCTACGCGAAGAGATCCCCAGAGACGTTCACAGTATACTGAGATCATTCTGGACTATGTGATCCTAGAGGACGGTATATGCCATGTGACACTCTCTTACACTCTACTACACTCTGCTACTGTCTCTTTCACTCTGTTACTGTCTCTTTCACTCTGCTACTGTCTCTTCCACTCTGCTACTATCTCTTACGCTCTGTTACTGTCTCTTACACTCTACTACACTGTCATACACTCTGTTACTGTATCTTACACTCTGTTACTGTCTCGTACACTCTGTTACTGTCTCTTACACTCTGTTACTGCCTCCTATACTCTGTTACTGTCTCCTATACTCTGTTACTGTCTCTTACACTCTGTTACTGTCTCCTATACTCTGTTACTGTCTCCTATACTCTGTTACACTCTCTTACACTCTGTTACACCCTCTTACACACTGTTACTGTCTCTTACACTCTCTTACACTCTGCTACTGTCTCTTACATTCTGTTACTGTCACTTACACTCTGCTACTGTCTCTTACACTCTGTTACTGTCTCTTACACTCTGTTACTGTCTCCTATACTCTGTTACTGTCTCCTATACTCTGTTACACTCTCTTACACTCTGCTGCTGTCTCATATACTCTGTTACTGTCTCTTACACTCTGTTACTGTCTCTTACACTCTCTTACACTCTGTTACTGTCTCTTACATTCTCTTACACTCTGTTACTGTCTCCTATACTCTGTTACCGTCTCTTACTCTCTGCTACTGTCTCTTACACAGGTTTACGATGTCTACGCGAAGAGATCCCCAGAGACGTTCACAGTATACTGAGATCATTCTGGACTATGTGATCCTAGAGGACGGTATATGCCATGTGACACTCTCTTACACTCTACTACACTCTACTACACTCTGCTACTGTCTCTTTCACTCTGTTACTGTCTCTTTCACTCTGCTACTGTCTCTTACACTCTGCTACTATCTCTTACGCTCTGTTACTGTCTCTTACACTCTACTACACTGTCATACACTCTGTTACTGTCTCGTACACTCTGTTACTGTCTCGTACACTCTGTTACTGTCTCTTACACTCTGTTACTGCCTCCTTTACTCTGTTACTGTCTCCTATACTCTGTTACTGTCTCTTACACTCTGTTACTGTCTCCTATACTCTGTTACTGTCTCCTATACTCTGTTACTGTCTCCTATACTCTGTTACACTCTCTTACACTATGTTACACCCTCTTACACACTGTTACTGTCTCTTACACTCTCTTACACTCTGCTACTGTCTCTTACATTCTGTTACTGTCACTTACACTCTGCTACTGTCTCTTACACTCTGTTACTGTCTATTTCACTCTGCTACTGTCTCTTACCCTCTGTTACTGTCTCTTACACTCTGCTACTGTCTCCTACACTCTGTTACTGTCTCTTTCACTCTGCTACTGTCTCTTACACTCTGCTACTATCTCTTACGCTCTGTTACTGTCTCTTACACTCTACTACACTGTCATACACTCTGTTACTGTATCTTACACTCTGTTACTGTCTCGTACACTCTGTTACTGTCTCTTACACTCTGTTACTGCCTCCTATACTCTGTTACTGTCTCCTATACTCTGTTACTGTCTCTTACACTCTGTTACTGTCTCCTATACTCTGTTACTGTCTCCTATACTCTGTTACACTCTCTTACACTCTCTTACACACTGTTACTGTCTCTTACACTCTCTTACACTCTGCTACTGTCTCTTACATTCTGTTACTGTCACTTACACTCTGCTACTGTCTCTTACACTCTGTTACTGTCTCCTACACTCTGTTACTGTCTCTTACACTCTGTTACTGTCTCCTATACTCTGTTACTGTCTCCTATACTCTGTTACACTCTCTTACACTCTGCTGCTGTCTCATATACTCTGTTACTGTCTCTTACACTCTGTTACTGTCTCTTACACTCTCTTACACTCTCTTACACTCTGTTACTGTCTCTTACATTCTCTTACACTCTGTTACTGTCTCCTATACTCTGTTTCCGTCTCTTACTCTCTGCTACTGTCTCTTACACAGGTTTACGATGTCTACGCGAAGAGATCCCCAGAGACGTTAACAGTATACTGAGATCATTCTGGACTATGTGATCCTAGAGGACGGTATATGCCATGTGACACTCTCTTACACTCTACTACACTCTGCTACTGTCTCTTTCACTCTGTTACTGTCTCTTTCACTCTGCTACTGTCTCTTACACTCTGCTACTATCTCTTACGCTCTGTTACTGTCTCTTACACTCTACTACACTGTCATACACTCTGTTACTGTATCTTACACTCTGTTACTGTCTCGTACACTCTGTTACTGTCTCTTACACTCTGTTACTGCCTCCTTTACTCTGTTACTGTCTCCTATACTCTGTTACTGTCTCTTACACTCTGTTACTGTCTCCTATACTCTGTTACTGTCTCCTATACTCTGTTACACTCTCTTACACTCTACTACACTGTCATACACTCTGTTACTGTATCTTACACTCTGTTACTGTCTCCTATACTCTGTTACTGTCTCCTATACTCTGTTACACTCTCTTTCACTCTGCTACTGTCTCTTACACTCTGCTACTATCT